>NC_090362.1:0-308678 GCF_035084215.1 Heptranchias perlo
AAGAATGAGAGGCGATCTTTTTGAAACATATAAGATTGTGAAGGGGCTTGATCGGGTGGATGCGGTAAGGATGTTCCCACGTCATGGAGTCATAGAGTCATAGAGTTATACAGCACGGATAGTGGCCATTCGGCCCATCGTGTCCGCGCCGGCCATGAAGCCCTGTCTAATCTAATCCCATATTCCAGCATTTGGTCCGTAGCCTTGTATGCTATGGCATTTCAAATGCTCATCCAAATGCTTCTTGAATGTTGTGAGGGTTCCTGCCTCCACAACCCTTTCAGGCAGTGAGTTCCAGACTCCAACCACCCTCTGGGTGAAAAAGTTCTTTCTCAAATCCCCTCTAAACCTCCCGCCTTTTACCTTGAATCTATGCCCACTTGTTATAGAACCATCAACGAAGGGAAAAAGCTCCTTAGTATCCATCCTATCTGTGCCCCTCATAATTTTGTACACCTCAATCATGTCCCCCCTCAGCCTCCTCTGCTCCAAGGAAAACAAACCCAATCTTCCCAGTCTCTCTTCATAGCTGAAGCGCTCCAGCCCTGGTAACATCCTGGTGAATCTCCTCTGCACCCTCTCCAAAGCGATCACATCCTTCCTGTAGTGTGGCGACCAGAACTGCACACAGTACTCCAGCTGTGGCCTAACCAGTGTTTTATACAGCTCCATCAAAACCTCCTTGCTCTTATATTCTATGCCTAGGCTAATAAAGGCAAGTATCCCATATGCCTTCTTTACCACCTTATCTACCTGTTCCGCCGCCTTCAGGGATCTGTGAACTTGCACACCAAGATCCCTCTGACCCTCTGTCTTGCCTAGGGTCCTCCCATTCATTGTGTATTCCCTTGCCTTGTTAGTCCCTCCAAAGTGCATCACCTCGCACTTTTCCGGGTTAAATACCATTTGCCACTGTTCCGCCCATCTGACCAACCCATCTATATCGTCCTGCAGACTGAGGCTATCCTCCTCGCTATTTGCCACCCGACCAATTTTTGTATCATCGGCGAACTTACTGATCATACCTTTTACATTCATATCCAAGTCGTTAATGTAGACCACAAACAGCAAGGGACCCAGCATCGATCCCTGTGGTACCCCACTGGCCACTGGCTTCCAGTCACAAAAACAACCTTCGACCATTACCCTCTGCCTTCTGCCACTGAGCCAGTTTTGTATCCAAAGTGCCAAGGCACCTGGATTCCATGGGCTCGTACCTTCTTGACCAGTCTCCTGTGCGGGACTTTATCGAAAGCCTTACTGAAATCCATGTATACCACATCCACTGCTTTACCCTCATCCACACGCCTAGTCACCCCCTCAAAAAATTCAATCAAATTAGTCAGACATGATCTTCCCTTGACAAAGCCATGTTGACTATCCCTAATTAATCCTTGCTTCTCCAAGTGGAGACTAATTTTGTCCTTCAGAATTTTTTCCAATAATTTTCCTACCACTGATGTTAGGCTCACTGGCCTGTAGTTCCCCGGTTTTTCCCTACTCTCCTTCTTGAATAATGGTACTACATTAGCGGTTCTCCAGTCCTCTGGCACATCCCCTGTGGCCAGAGAGGTTCTGAATATATGTGTCAGAGCCCCCACAATCTCCTCCTTTGCCTCACACAGTAGCCTGGGATACATTTCGTCCGGGCCTGGGGATTTATCCATTTTTAGGCCTGCTAAAACCGCCAATACCTCCTCCCGCTCGATGTTAATATGTTCGAGTATATCACAGTCCCCCTGCCGTATTTCTATGTCTACATCGTCCTTCTCCATAGTGAAAACAGATGCAAAAAATTCATGGGTGAAACTAGAAGTAGGGGGCATAATCTTTGAACAAGGGGCTGCTCTTTCAAAACTGAGATGAGAAGAATTTTTTTCACTCAGAGGGTAGTAAGTCTGTAGAATTTGCTGCCCCAGTAAGCTGTGGAAGCTACATCATTATATAAATTTAAAACGGAAATCAACAGTTTCCTAGAAGTAAAGGGAATTAAGGGTTACGGGGAGCGGGCAGGAAATTGGGCATGAATTTAGATTTGAGGTTAGATCAGTTCAGCCATGATCTTATTGAATGGCGGAGCAGGCTCGAGGGGCCGATTGGCCTACTCCTGCTCCAATTTCTTATGTTCTTATGCTCTTAAACACTGGGGAGAGAGAGAGAGAGAGAGAGAGAAACACTGGGGGGAGAGAGAGAGAGAGAAACACTGAGGGGAGAGAGAGAGAAACACCTTGGGGAGGAGAGAGAGAGAGAGAAACACTGGGCGGAGAGAGAGAGAGAGAGAAACACTAGGGGGAGAGAGAAACACTGGGCGGAGTTGGGAGAGAGAAACACTGGGGGGAGAGAGAGAGAAAAAATAGGGGCTGTAGAGCGAGAGAGAAACACTGGGGGGGAGGGAGAGAAGCATCTGGGAAGAGAGAGAGAAACACTGGGGGGAGAGGGAGAGATACACTGGAGGGAGAGATACTGAGAGAAACACTGGGGAGAGAGAGAGAGAGAAACATTGGGGGAGGATTGAGAGAAAAAAACAATGGGCTGAGAGAGAGAGAGAAACACTGGGGAGAGAGAGAGAAAAACTGGATGGAGGAGAGAGAGAAAAAAACACTGGGCAGAGAGAGAAAGAGAAACACTGGGGGGAGAGAGAGAGAGAAACAATGGGGAGAGAGAGAGGGAAAAACTGGGGAGAGAGAGAGAGAGAGAAACAGTGGGGGGAGAGAGAGAGAAACACTGTGCAGAGAGAGAGAGAAATAATGGGGGGAGAGAGAGAGAAACACGGGGAGAGAGAGAGAGAAACACTGTAGGAGGAGAGAGAGAGAAACATTGGGGGAGAGAGAGAATCACTGGGGGGAGAGAGAGAGAGAGAGAAAAACTGGGGGGAGTGAGTGAGCGAAACACTGTGGGAGAGAGAGAGAAGCACTGGGGGGAGAGAGGGAGAGAAACACTGGGCGGAGAGAGAGAGAAACACTGGGCGGAGGAGAGAGAGAGAGAAACACTGGGGGGGGAGAGAGAGAGAAACACTGGGGGAGAGAATGAATCACTGGGCGAGAGAGAGGGACAGAGAGAGAGAAACACTGGGGGGAGGGAGAGATAAACCGGGGAGGGAGTGAGAAACACTGGGGGAGAGAATGAAACACTGGGGGGAGAAAGAGAGAGAGAGAGAGAAACACTGGGGTGAGAGAGAGAAACACTGGGGGGAGGAGAGAGAGAGAAACACTGTGGGGAGAGAGCGAGAAACCCTGGGGGTGAGAGAGAGAAACATTGGGGGAGGGAGAGAGAGAAACAATGGGGGGAGAGAGAGAGAAACACTGTTTGGAGAGAGAGAGAAACACTGGGGGGAGAAAGAGAAAGAGAGAAACACTGGGGGGAGAGAGAGAGAAACACATGGGGGAGGAAATATAGAGAAACACTGGAGGGGGAGAGTGAGAGAAACACTGTGGAGAGAGAGAGAGAAACGATGGGGGGAGAGAGGAACACAGGGGTGAGAGAGAGAGAAACACTGGGGGGAGAGAGAGAGAAACACTGGGGAGGAGTGAGAGAGAAACACTGGAAGGAGAGGGAGAAACAGTGGGGGGAGAGAGAGAGCGAAACACTGCGGGGAGAGAGAGACAGAAAGACTGTGGAGAGAGAGAGAGAAACATTGGGTGGGGGGAGAGAGAGAGAGAGAGAAACACTGGGGAGAGAGAGAGAAACACTGGGGGGAGAGAGAGAGTGAAACACTGGGGGGGGGAGAGAAAAAAAACAGGGGGGAGAGAGCGAGAGAGAGAGAAAAACACTGTGGGGAGAGAGAGAGAGAAACACTAGGGGGAGAGAGAGAGTGAAACATGGGGGGGAGAGAGAGAAAAGCACTGGGGAGAGAGAGAAACACTGCAGGGAGAGAGAGTGAATCACTGGGGGGAGAGAGAGAGTGAGAGAAACACTGGAGGGAGAGAGAGAGAGGAACACTGGGGGAGGAGAGAGAGAGAGAGAGAGAAACTGGGGTGAGAGAGAGAAACACTGGGGGGAGAGAGAAACACTCGGGAGAGAGAGCGAGCGAGAGAGAAACACTCGGGGGAGAGAGAGAGAGAAACACTGGGGGAGGAGAGAGGGAGAGAGAGAAATACTGGGGAGAGAGAAAGATAGAAACACTGGGGGAGGAGAGAGAGAGAGAAAAACTGGAGGGATAGAGAGAGAGAAAAACTGGGGGGGGGGAGAGAGAGAGAAACACTGGGGGGAGAGAGAGAGAGTGAAACACTGGGGGGAGAGAGAGAGAAACACTGTAGGAGGAGAGAGAGAGATTAGAGAAACACTAGGGGGAGAAAGAGAGAGAGAGAAACACTGGGGGGAGGTAGAGAGAGAAAAACTGGGGGGGGTAGTGTGAGAGATAAACAGTGGGGGTTAGAGAGAGAAACACTGGGGTGAGGAGAGAGAGAGAAACATTGTTAGGGGGAGAGAGAGGGAGAAACACTGGGGGGAGAGAGAGAGAGAAACACTGGTGGGGAGAGAGAGAAACACTGGGGAGAGAGAGAGAGAAACACTGGTGGGAGAGAGAGAGAGATTAGAGAAACACTCGGGGGAGAAAGAGAGAGAGAAACACTGGAGGGATAGAGAGAGAGGAACACTTGGGGGGGGGAGAGAGAGAGAAACACTGGGGGGCGAGAGAGAGAAACACTGGGGAGAGAGAGGGAGAAAAACTGTGGGAGAGAGAGGGAGAAACACTGGGGGGAGGGAGAGAGGGATATAGAAAAACACTGGGGGGAGAAAGAGAGAGAGAAATACTGGGGGGAGAGAGAGATAGAAACACTGGGGGAGAGAGGGAGAAACAGTGAGGGGAGAGAGAGAGAAACACTGTGGGGAGAGAGAGAGAGAAACACTGGGGGAGGAGAGAGGGAGAGAGAGAAATACTGGGGAGAGAGAAAGAGAGAAACACTGGGGGAGGAGAGAGAGAGAGAAACACTGGAGGGATAGAGAGAGAGGAACACTTGGTGGGGGGGAGAGAGAGAGAAACACTGGGGGGCGAGAGAGAGAAAAACACTGGGCGGAGAGAGAGAGAAACACTGGTGGGAGAGAGAGAGAGATTAGAGAAACACTCGGGGGAGAAAGAGAGAGAGAAACACTGGAGGGATAGAGAGAGAGGAACACTTGGGGGGGGGAGAGAGAGAGAAACACTGGGGGGCGAGAGAGAGAAACACTGGGGAGAGAGAGGGAGAAAAACTGTGGGAGAGAGAGGGAGAAACACTGGGGGGAGGGAGAGAGGGATATAGAAAAACACTGGGGGGAGAAAGAGAGAGAGAAATACTGGGGGGAGAGAGAGATAGAAACACTGGGGGAGAGAGGGAGAAACAGTGAGGGGAGAGAGAGAGAAACACTGTGGGGAGAGAGAGAGAGAAACACTGGGGGAGGAGAGAGGGAGAGAGAGAAATACTGGGGAGAGAGAAAGAGAGAAACACTGGGGGAGGAGAGAGAGAGAGAAACACTGGAGGGATAGAGAGAGAGGAACACTTGGTGGGGGGGAGAGAGAGAGAAACACTGGGGGGCGAGAGAGAGAAAAACACTGGGCGGAGAGAGAGAGAAACACTGGTGGGAGAGAGAGAGAGATTAGAGAAACACTCGGGGGAGAAAGAGAGAGAGAAACACTGGGGGGAGGTAGAAAGAGAAAAACTGGGGGGGGGGGGAGAGAGAGAGATAAACACTGGGGGTTAGAGAGAGAAACACTGGGGTGAGGAGAGAGAGAGAAACACTGTGGGGGGGAGAGAGAGGGAGAAACACTGGGGAGAGAGAGAGAGAAACACTGGTGGGGAGAGAGAGAAACACTGGTGGGAAGAGAGAGAGAAACACTGGGGGGAGAGAGAGGGAGAAACACTGGGGAGAGCGAGAGAGGGAAAAACACTGGGGGAGATAGAGAAACACTGGGGGGAGAGAGAGAGAGAAACACTGGGCGGAGAGAGAGAGAAACACTGGTGGGAGAGAGATGGAGATTAGAGAAACACTAAGGGGAGAAAGAGAGAGAGAGAAACACTGGGGGGAGGTGGAGAGAGAAAAACTGGGGGGGAGAGAGAGAGATAAACACTGAGGGTTAGAGAGAGAAATACTGGGGTGAGGAGAGAGAGAGAAACACTGTGGGGGGGTGAGAGAAAGGGAGAAACACTGGGGGGAGAGAGAGAGAAACACTTGTGGGGAGAGAGAGACACACTGGGGAGAGAGAGAGAGAGAGAGAGAGAGAAACACTGGGGGGAGGGAGAGAGAGAAACACCGGGGGGAGAGAGAGAAACACTGGTGGGAAGAGAGAGAGAAACACTGGGGGGAGAGAGAGAGAAACACTGTGGGAGAGAGAGGGAGAAACACTGGGGGGAGGGAGAGAGGGATATAGAAAAACATTGGGGGGAGAAAGAGAGAGAGAAATACTGGGGGGAGAGAGAGATAGAAACACTGGGGGAGAGAGGGACAAACACTGGTGGGAGAGAGAGAGAAAAAAACACTGGGGGGAGAAAGAGATAGAGAGAGAAACACTGGGGGAGAGAGAGAGAAACACTGTGGGAGGAGAGAGAAAGAAACACTGGGTGGACAGAGAGAGAAACACTGGGCGGAGAGAGAGAGAGGTAAACACTGTGGGGAGAGAGAGAAACACTGGGGAGAGAGAGAAACAATGGGGAGAGCGAGAGAGAGAGAAACATTAGGGGGAGAGAGAGAGAAAAACTGGTGGGAGAGTGAGAGAGAGAGAAACACTGGGTGGAGAGACAGAGAGAAACACTGGGGGATGAAGGAGAGAGAGAAACACTGTGGGGAGAGAGAGAAACACTGGGGAGAGAGAGAGAGAGAGAAACACTGGTGGGAGAGAGAGAGAAACACTGGGGTGAGAGAGAGAGAAACACTGGGGGGAGAGAGAGAGAGAAACACTGTGGGGAGAGAGAGAAACACTGGGGAGAGAGAGAAACATTGGGGAGAGCGAGAGAGAGAGAAACACTAGGGGGAGAGAGAGAGAAAAAACACTGGGGGGAGAGAGAGAGAGAAACACTGGGGGGTGAGTGACAAACACTGGGGGGGAGAGAGAGAGAAACACTGGAGGGAGAGAGAGAAACACTGGGGGTGAGGGACAAACACTGGAGGGAGAGAGATAGAAACACTGGGGAGAGAGAGAGAAACACTGGGGGGTGATAGGGAGAAACACTGGGGGGCGGAGAGAGAGAGATACTAAGGGAGAGAGAGAGGAACAGTGGGGGAGGAGAGAGGTAGAGAGAGAAACACTGAGGGGAGAGAATCAGAGAAACACTGGGGGAGGAGAGAGAGAGAGTGAAACACTGGAGGGATAGAGAGAGAGGAACACTGGGGGGAGAGAGAAAGAGAAACACTGGGGGGAGAGAGAGAGAAAAACTTGTGGGAGAGTGAGAGAGAGAGAAACACTGGGTGGAGAGACCGAGAGAAACACTGGGGGATGAAGGAGAGAGAGAAACACTGTGGGGAGAGAGATAAACACTGGGGAGAGAGAGAGAGAAACACTGGGGGGGAGAGAGAGAGAAACAGTGGGGAGAGAGAGAGAGAAACACTGGGGGGGAGAGAGAGAGAAACAGTGGGGGAAGAGAGATGAACACTGGGGTGTGAAAGAGAGAGTGAAATACTTGGGGGGAGAGAGAGAGAGAAACACTGGGGGAGAGAGGGAGAAACACTGGTGGGAGAGAGAGAGAGAGAGAGAGACACTGGGGGGAGAAAGAGTTAGAGAAAGAAACACTGGTGGGAGACAGAGAGAGAAAAACACTGTGGGGAGAAAGAGAGCGACAGAGAAACATTGGGGGAGAGAGAGAAACACTGGGGGAGAGAGAGAGAAACACTGGGGGGAGAAAGAGAGAAACACTGGGGGAGAGAGAGAGAAACACTGGGGGAGAGAGAGAAACACTGGGGGAGAGAGAGAAACACTGGGGTGAGAGAGGAACACTGGGAGGAGAGAGAGAAACACTGTGGGAGAGAGAGAAACACTGGGGTGAGAGATGAACACTTGGAGGAGAGAGAGAGAGAGAAACACTGGGATGAGAGAGAGAGAGAAACACTGGGGAGAGAGAGAGAGAAAAACACTGGGGGGAGAGAGAGAGAGAGAAACACCGTAGGGACAGAGAGAGAGAGAGAAACACTGGGGAGAGAGAGAGAGAGAAACACTGGGGGGAGAGAGAGAGAAACACTGGGGGGAGAGTGAGAGAAACACTCGGGGTAGAGGGAGAGAAACACTGAGGGAGAGAGAGATAAACACTGGGGGGAGAGAGAGAAACACTGAAGGGAGAGAGAGAGAGAGAAACACGGGGGGAAGAGAAAGAGAGAGAGAAACTCTGGGGGAGAGTGAGAGAGAAACACTGGGCGGAGAGCGAGAAACACTGGGGGAAGTGAGAGAAACACTGGGGGGAGAGAGAGAGAGGGAAACTCAGTGGGGAGAGAGAGAGAGAAACACTGGGGAGGAGAGAGAGAAACACTGGTGGGTGAGAGAGAGAGAAACACTGGGGGGGAGGGAAAGAGAAACGCTGGGGAGGAGAGAGAGAAACACTGGGGAGAGAGAGAGAGAGAATCTGGTGGAGAGAGAGAAACACTGGGGGGAGAGAAAGAAACACTGGGGGGAGAGAGAGAGATAAACACTGGGGGAGAGAGAGAGATAAAGACTCGGGGGAGGGAGAGAGAGAAACACTGGGGAGAGAGAGAGAAACACTGGGGAGAGAGAGGAAGAAACACTGTGGGGAGAGAGAGAGAGAGAAACTCAGTGGGGAGAGAGAGAGAAGCACTGGGGGCAGAGAGAGAGAAACACTGTGGAGAGAGAGAGAGAGAATCTGGTGGGGAGAGAGGAACACTGGTTGGAGAGAGAAAGAAACACTGGGGGGGAGAGAGAGAAACACTGGGGAGAGAGAGAGAGAGAAACACTGGGGCGTGATAGAGAGAAACACTGGGAGAGAGTGAGAGAGAAACACTGGGGGGAGACTGAGAAACACTGGGGGGAGGAGAGAGAGAAAAACTTGGGGGAGGAAGAGAGAAACACTGGGGGAGAGAGATAAACACTGGGGGGAGAGAGAAACACTGAAGGGAGAGAGAGAGAGAAACACTGGGGTGAGAGAAAGAGAGAGAGAAACTCTGGGGGAGAGTGAGAGAGAAACACTGGGCGGAGAGAGAGAAACACTGGAGGAAGTGAAAGAAACACTGGGGGGAGAGAGAGTGAGGGATACTCAGTGGGGAGAGAGAGAGAGAAAAACACTGGGGAGGAGAGAGAGAAACACTGGGGGGGTGAGAGAGAGAGAAACACTGGGGGGAGAGAAAGAGAAACGCTGGGGAGGAGAGATAGAAACACTGGGAGAGAGAGAGAGAGAGAAAGGCACTTTGGGTGAGAGAGAGAAACACTCGGGGGAGAGAGAGAGAGAAACATTCGGGGGAGAGAGAGAAACACTGGGGGAGAGAGAGAGAGAAACACTGGGGGGAGAGTGAGAAAAACAGGGGGAGGAGAGAGAGAAAAACTGGGGGGAGAGAGAGAGAAACACTGGGAGAGAGAGAGAGAAAAAACACCACGGGGAGAGAGAGAAACACTGGGGAGAGAGAGGAACACTGGGGAGAGAGAGAGAGAGAAACACTGGGGTGAGAGAGAGAGAGAACCACTGGGGAGTGAGAGCGAGAAACACTATGGGGAGAGAGAGAGAGATAGAAACTCAGTGGGGAGAGAGAGAGAAGCACTGGGGGCAGAGAGGGAGAAACAATGGGGGGAGAGAGAGAGAGAGAAACACTGGGGTGTGAGAGAGAGAAACACTGGGGGAGAGAGAGAGAGAAACACTGGGGGCAGAGAGGGAGAAACACTGGGGAGAGAGAGAGAGAGAGAAACACTGGGGCATGAGAGAGAGAAACACTGGGGGAGAGAGAGAGAGAAACACTGGGGGGAGAGTGAGAATCACTGGGGGGAGGAGAGAGAGAAAAACTTGGGGGAGAGAGAGAGAAACACTGGGGAGAGAGAGGAACACTGGGGAGAGAGAGAGAGAGAAACACTGGGGTGAGAGAGAGAGAGAAACACTGGGGAGAGAGAGAGAGAAACATTGGGGGGGAGAGAGAGAAACACTGGGGGAGAGAGAGGGAGAAAAACACTGTGGGGAGAGAGAGAAACACTGGGGAGAGAGAGGAACACTGGGGAGAGAGAGAGAGAAACACTGGGGTGAGAGAGAGAGAGAAACACTGGGGAGAGAGAGAGAGAGAAAAACACTGAGGGGAGAGAGAGAGAGAAACACTGGGGAGAGAGAGGAACACTGGGGAGAGAGAGAGAGAGAGAGAGAGAAACACTGGGGGGAGAGAGAGAGAGAAACACTGGGGAGAGAGAGAGAGAAAAACACTGGGGGGAGAGAGAGAGAGAAACACTGTTGGGACAGAGAGAGAGAGAAACACTGGGGGGAGAGAGAGAGAGAAGCACTGGGGGAGAGAGAGAAACACTGGGGGGAGAGAGAGAAACACTGGGTGGAGAGAGAGAGAAACACTCGGGGTAGAGAGCGAGAAACACTGGGGGAGAGAGAGATAAACACTGTGGGGAGAGAGAGAAACACTGAAGGGAGATGGAGAGAGAGAAACACTGGGGGGGGGAGAAAGAGAGAGTGAACCACTGGGGGAGAGTGAGACAGAAACACTGGGGGGAGAGAGAGAGAGTGGGGGGAGTGAAAGAAACACTGGGGGGAGAGAGAGAAACACTGGGGGGAGTGAGAGAAACACTGGAGGGAGAGAGAGAGATAAACGCTGGGTGGAGAGAGATAGAAAGAAACACTGGGGGAGAGTGAGAGAGAAACACTGGGGGGAGAGAGAGAAACAGTGGAGGGAGAGAGAGATATAAACGCTGGGTGGAGAGAGATAGAAAGAAACACTGGCGGAGAGTGAGAGAGAAACACTGGGGGGGGGGAGAGAGAGAAACACTGGGGGAGAGAGAGAGAGAAACACTGGGGGGAGAGTGAGAATCACTGGGTGGAGGAGAGAGAGAAAAACTCTGGGGAGAGAGAGAGAAACACTGGGGAGAGAGAGGAACACTGGGGAGAGAGAGAGAGAGAGACACTGGGGTGAGAGAGAGAGAGGGAAACTCAGTGGGGAGAGAGAGAGAGAAACACTGGGGATGAGAGAGAGAAACACTGGGGGGTGGGTGAGAGAGAAACACTGGGGGGGGGAGGGAAAGAGAAACGCTGGGGAGGAGAGAGAGAAACACTGGGGAGAGAGAGAGAGAGAATCTGGTGGAGAGAGAGAAACACTGGGGGGAGAGAAAGAAACACTGGGGGGAGAGAGAGAGATAAACACTGGGGGAGAGAGAGAGATAAAGACTGGGGGGAGGGAGAGAGAGAAACACTGGGGAGAGAGAGAGAAACACTGGGGAGAGAGAGGAAGAAACACTGTGGGGAGAGAGAGAGAGAGAAACTCAGTGGGGAGAGAGAGAGAAGCACTGGGGGCAGAGAGAGAGAAACACTGTGGAGAGAGAGAGAGAGAGAATCTGGTGGGGAGAGAGGAACACTGGTTGGAGAGAGAAAGAAACACTGGGGGGGAGAGAGAGAAACACTGGGGAGAGAGAGAGAGAGAAACACTGGGGCGTGATAGAGAGAAACACTGGGGGAGAGTGAGAGAGAAACACTGGGGGGAGAGTGAGAAACACTGGGGGGAGGAGAGAGAGAAAAATTTGGGGGAGGGAGAGAGAAACATTGGGGGAGAGAGAGATAAACACTGGGGGGAGAGAGAAACACTGAAGGGAGAGAGAGAGAGAAAAGCTGGGGTGAGAGAAAGAGAGAGAGAAACTCTGGGGGAGAGTGAGAGAGAAACACTGGGCGGAGAGAGAGAAACACTGGAGGAAGTGAAAGAAACACTGGGGGGAGAGAGAGTGAGGGATACTCAGTGGGGAGAGAGAGAGAAAAACACTGGGGAGGAGAGAGAGAAACACTGGGGTGTGAGAGAGAGAAACACTGGGGGGAGAGAAAGAGAAACGCTGGGGAGGAGAGATAGAAACACTGGGAGAGAGAGAGAGAGAGAAAAGCACTTTGGGTGAGAGAGAGAAACACTCGGGGGAGAGAGAGAGAGAAACATTCGGGGGAGAGAGAGAAACACTGGGGGAGAGAGAGAGAGAAACACTGGGGGGAGAGTGAGAAAAACAGGGGGAGGAGAGAGAGAAAAACTGGGGGGAGAGAGAGAGAAACACTGGGAGAGAGAGAGAGAGAAAACACCACGGGGAGAGAGAGAAACACTGGGGAGAGAGAGGAACACTGGGGAGAGAGAGAGAGAGAAACACTGGGGTGAGAGAGAGAGAGAACCACTGGGGAGAGAGAGCGAGAAACACTATGGGGAGAGAGAGAGAGATAGAAACTCAGTGGGGAGAGAGAGAGAAGCACTGGGGGCAGAGAGGGAGAAACACTGGGGAGAGAGAGAGAGAGAGAAACACTGGGGCGTGAGAGAGAGAAACACTGGGGGAGAGAGAGAGAGAGAAACACTGGGGGCAGAGAGGGAGAAACACTGGGGAGAGAGAGAGAGAGAGAAACACTGGGGCGTGAGAGAGAGAAACACTGGGGGAGAGAGAGAGAGAAACACTGGGGGGAGAGTGAGAATCACTGGGGGGAGGAGAGAGAGAAAAACTTGGGGGAGAGAGAGAGAAACACTGGGGAGAGAGAGGAACACTGGGGAGAGAGAGAGAGAGAAACACTGGGGTGAGAGAGAGAGAGAACCACTGGGGAGAGAGAGCGAGAAACACTATGGGGAGAGAGAGAGAGATAGAAACTCAGTGGGGAGAGAGAGAGAAGCACTGGGGGCAGAGAGGGAGAAACACTGGGGAGAGAGAGAGAGAGAGAAACACTGGGGCGTGAGAGAGAGAAACACTGGGGGAGAGAGAGAGAGAAACACTGGGGGCAGAGAGGGAGAAACACTGGGGAGAGAGAGAGAGAGAGAAACACTGGGGCGTGAGAGAGAGAAACACTGGGGGAGAGAGAGAGAGAAACACTGGGGGGAGAGTGAGAATCACTGGGGGGAGGAGAGAGAGAAAAACTTGGGGGAGAGAGAGAGAAACACTGGGGAGAGAGAGGAACACTGGGGAGAGAGAGAGAGAGAAACACTGGGGTGAGAGAGAGAGAAACATTGGGGGGGAGAGAGAGAAACACTGGGGGAGAGAGAGGGAGAAAAACACTGTGGGGAGAGAGAGAAACACTGGGGAGAGAGAGGAACACTGGGGAGAGAGAGAGAGAAACACTGGGGAGAGAGAGAGAGAGAAAAACACTGAGGGGGGAGAGAGAGAGAAACACTGGGGAGAGAGAGGAACACTGGGGAGAGAGAGAGAGAGAAACACTGGGGTGAGAGAGAGAGAGAAACACTGGGGAGAGAGAGAGAGAGAAAAACACTGAGGGGAGAGAGAGAGAGAAACACTGGGGAGAGAGAGGAACACTGGGGAGAGAGAGAGAGAGAATCTGGTGGAGAGAGAGAAACACTGGGGGGAGAGAAAGAAACACTGGGGGGAGAGAGAGAGATAAACACTGGGGGAGAGAGAGAGATAAAGACTGGGGGGAGGGAGAGAGAGAAACACTGGGGAGAGAGAGAGAAACACTGGGGAGAGAGAGGAAGAAACACTGTGGGGAGAGAGAGAGAGAGAAACTCAGTGGGGAGAGAGAGAGAAGCACTGGGGGCAGAGAGAGAGAAACACTGTGGAGAGAGAGAGAGAGAATCTGGTGGGGAGAGAGGAACACTGGTTGGAGAGAGAAAGAAACACTGGGGGGGAGAGAGAGAAACACTGGGGAGAGAGAGAGAGAGAGAAACACTGGGGCGTGATAGAGAGAAACACTGGGGGAGAGTGAGAGAGAAACACTGGGGGGAGAGTGAGAAACACTGTGGGGAGGAGAGAGAGAAAAACTTGGGGGAGGGAGAGAGAAACACTGGGGGAGAGAGAGATAAACACTGGGGGGAGAGAGAAACACTGAAGGGAGAGCGAGAGAGAAACACTGGGGTGAGAGAAAGAGAGAGAGAAACTCTGGGGGAGAGTGAGAGAGAAACACTGGGCGGAGAGAGAGAAACACTGGAGGAAGTGAAAGAAACACTGGGGGGAGAGAGAGTGAGGGATACTCAGTGGGGAGAGAGAGAGAGAAAAACACTGGGGAGGAGAGAGAGAAACACTGGGGGGTGAGAGAGAGAGAAACACTGGGGGGAGAGAAAGAGAAACGCTGGGGAGGAGAGATAGAAACACTGGGAGAGAGAGAGAGAGAGAAAAGCACTTTGGGTGAGAGAGAGAAACACTCGGGGGAGAGAGAGAGAGAAACATTCGGGGGAGAGAGCGAAACACTGGGGGAGAGAGAGAGAGAAACACTGGGGGGAGAGTGAGAAAAACAGGGGGAGGAGAGAGAGAAAAACTGGGGGGAGAGAGAGAGAAACACTGGGAGAGAGAGAGAGAGAAAACACCACGGGGAGAGAGAGAAACACTGGGGAGAGAGAGGAACACTGGGGAGAGAGAGAGAGAGAAACACTGGGGTGAGAGAGAGAGAGAACCACTGGGGAGAGAGAGCGAGAAACACTATGGGGAGAGAGAGAGAGATAGAAACTCAGTGGGGAGAGAGAGAGAAGCACTGGGGGCAGAGAGGGAGAAACACTGGGGAGAGAGAGAGAGAGAGAAACACTGGGGCGTGAGAGAGAGAAACACTGGGGGAGAGAGAGAGAGAAACACTGGGGGCAGAGAGGGAGAAACACTGGGGAGAGAGAGAGAGAGAGAAACACTGGGGCGTGATAGAGAGAAACACTGGGGGAGAGAGAGAGAGAAACACTGGGGGGAGAGTGAGAATCACTGGGGGGAGGAGAGAGAGAAAAACTTGGGGGAGACAGAGAGAAACACTGGGGAGAGAGAGGAACACTGGGGGGAGAGAGAGAGAGAAACACTGGGGTGAGAGAGAGAGAGAAACACTGGGGAGAGAGAGAGAGAAACATTGGGGGGGAGAGAGAGAAACACTGGGGGAGAGAGAGGGAGAAAAACACTGTGGGGAGAGAGAGAAACACTGGGGAGAGAGAGGAACACTGGGGAGAGAGAGAGAGAAACACTGGGGTGAGAGAGAGAGAGAAACACTGGGGAGAGAGAGAGAGAGAAAAACACTGAGGGGAGAGAGAGAGAGAAACACTGGGGAGAGAGAGGAACACTGGGGAGAGAGAGAGAGAGAGAGAGAAACACTGGGGGGAGAGAGAGAGAGAAACACTGGGGAGAGAGAGAGAAAAACACTGGGGGGAGAGAGAGAGAGAAACACTGTGAGGACAGAGAGAGAGAGAAACACTGGGGGGAGAGAGAGAGAGAAGCACTGGGGGAGAGAGAGAAACACTGGGGGGAGAGAGAGAAACACTGGGGGGAGAGAGAGAGAAACACTCGGGGTAGAGAGAGAGAGAAGCACTGGGGGAGAGAGAGAAACACTGGGGGGAGAGAGAGAAACACTGGGGGGAGAGAGAGAGAAACACTCGGGGTAGAGAGCGAGAAACACTGGGGGGAGAGAGATAAACACTGGGGGAGAGAGAGATAAACACTGTGGGGAGAGAGAGAAACACTGAAGGGAGATGGAGAGAGAGAAACACTGGGGGGGGAGAAAGAGAGAGTGATCCACTGGGGGAGAGTGAGACAGAAACACTGGGGGGAGAGAGAGAGAGTGGGGGGAGTGAGAGAAACACTGGGGGGAGAGAGAGAAACACTGGGGGGAGTGAGAGAAACACTGGAGGGAGAGAGAGAGATAAACGCTGGGTGGAGAGAGATAGAAAGAAACACTGGGGGAGAGTGAGAGAGAAACACTGGGGGGAGAGAGAGAAACAGTGGAGGGAGAGAGAGATATAAACGCTGGGTGGAGAGAGATAGAAAGAAACACTGGCGGAGAGTGAGAGAGAAACACTGGGGGGGAGAGAGAGAAACACTGGGGGAGAGAGAGAGAGAAACACTGGGGGGAGAGTGAGAATCACTGGGTGGAGGAGAGAGAGAAAAACTTTGGGGAGAGAGAGAGAAACACTGGGGAGAGAGAGGAACACTGGGGAGAGAGAGAGAAACACTGGGGTGAGAGAGAGAGAGGGAAACTCAGTGGGGAGAGAGAGAGAGAAACACTGGGGAGGAGAGAGAGAAACACTGGGGAGAGAGAGAGAGAGAATCTGGTGGAGAGAGAGAAACACTGGGGGGAGAGAAAGAAACACTGGGGGGAGAGAGAGAGATAAACACTGGGGGAGAGAGAGAGATAAAGACTGGGGGGAGGGAGAGAGAGAAACACTGGGGAGAGAGAGAGAAACACTGGGGAGAGAGAGGAAGAAACACTGTGTGGAGAGAGAGAGAGAGAAACTCAGTGGGGAGAGAGAGAGAAGCACTGGGGGCAGAGAGAGAGAAACACTGTGGAGAGAGAGAGAGAGAATCTGGTGGGGAGGGAGGAACACTGGTTGGAGAGAGAAAGAAACACTGGGGGGGAGAGAGAGAAACACTGGGGAGAGAGAGAGAGAGAAACACTGGGGGGAGAGTGAGAAAAACTGGGGGGAGGAGAGAGAGAAAAACTTGGGGGAGGGAGAGATAAACACTGGGGGGAGAGAGAAACACTGAAGGGAGAGAGAGAGAGAAACACTGGGGTGAGAGAAAGAGAGAGAGAAACTCTGGGGGAGAGTAAGAGAGAAACACTGGGCGGAGAGAGAGAAACACTGGAGGAAGTGAAAGAAACACTGGGGGGAGAGAAAGTAAGGGATACTCAGTGGGGAGAGAGAGAGAGAAAAACACTGGGGAGGAGAGAGAGAAACACTGGGGGGTGAGAGAGAGAGAAACACTGGGGGGAGAGAAAGAGAAACGCTGGGGAGGAGAGATAGAAACACTGGGAGAGAGAGAGAGAAAAGCACTTTGGGTGAGAGAGAGAAACACTCGGGGGAGAGAGAGAGAGAAACATTCGGGGGAGAGAGAGAAACACTGGGGGAGAGAGAGAGAGAAACACTGGGGGGAGAGTGAGAAAAACAGGGGGAGGAGAGAGAGAAAAACTGGGGGGAGAGAGAGAGAAACACTGGGAGAGAGAGACAGAGAAAACACCACGGGGAGAGAGAGAAACACTGGGGAGAGAGAGGAACACTGGGGAGAGAGAGAGAGAGAAACACTGGGGTGAGAGGGAGAGAGAACCACTGGGGAGAGAGAGCGAGAAACACTATGGGGAGAGAGAGAGAGATAGAAACTCAGTGGGGAGAGAGAGAGAAGCACTGGGGGCAGAGAGGGAGAAACACTGGGGAGAGAGAGAGAGAGAGAGAAACACTGGGGCGTGAGAGAGAGAAACACTGGGGGAGAGAGAGAGAGAAACACTGGGGGCAGAGAGGGAGAAACACTGGGGAGAGAGAGAGAGAGAGAAACACTGGGGCGTGAGAGAGAGAAACACTTGGGGAGAGAGAGAGAGAAACACTGGGGGGAGAGTGAGAATCACTGGGGGGAGGAGAGAGAGAAAAACTTGGGGGAGAGAGAGAGAAACACTGGGGAGAGTGAGGAACACTGGGGAGAGAGAGAGAGAGAAACACTGGGGTGAGAGAGAGAGATAAACACTGGGGAGAGAGAGAGAGAAACATTGGGGGGGAGAGAGAGAAACACTGGGGGAGAGAGAGGGAGAAAAACACTGTGGGGAGAGAGAGAAACACTGGGGAGAGAGAGGAACACTGGGGAGAGAGAGAGAGAAACACTGGGGTGAGAGAGAGAGAGAAACACTGGGGAGAGAGAGAGAGAGAAAAACACTGAGGGGAGAGAGAGAGAAACACTGGGGAGAGAGAGGAACACTGGGGAGAGAGAGAGAGAGAGAGAGAAACACTGGGGTGAGAGAGAGAGAGAAACACTGGGGAGAGAGAGAGAGAAAAACACTGGGGGGAGAGAGAGAGAGAAACACTGGGGGGAGAGAGAGAGAGAAGCACTGGGGGAGAGAGAGAAACACTGGGGGGAGAGAGAGAAACACTGGGGGGAGAGAGAGAGAAACACTCGGGGTAGAGAGCGAGAAACACTGGGGGGAGAGAGATAAACACTGGGGGAGAGAGAGATAAACACTGTGGGGAGAGAGAGAAACACTGAAGGGAGATGGAGAGAGAGAAACACTGGGGGGGGGGAGAAAGAGAGAGTGAACCACTGGGGGAGAGTGAGACAGAAACACTGGGGGGAGAGAGAGAGAGTGGGGGGAGTGAGAGAAACACTGCGGGGAGAGAGAGAAACACTGGGGGGAGTGAGAGAAACACTGGAGGGAGAGAGAGAGATAAACGCTGGGTGGAGAGAGATAGAAAGAAACACTGGGGGAGAGTGAGAGAGAAACACTGGGGGGAGAGAGAGAAACAGTGGAGGGAGAGAGAGATATAAACGCTGGGTGGAGAGAGATAGATAGAAACACTGGCGGAGAGTGAGAGAGAAACACTGGGGGGGGGCTGGGGGGGGGAGAGAGAAAAACACTGGGGGGAGAGAGAGAGAGAAACAATGGGGGGAGAGAGAGAGAGAAGCACTGGGGGAGAGAGAGAAACACTGGGGGGAGAGAGAGAAACACTGGGGGGAGAGAGAGAGAAACACTCGGGGTAGAGAGCGAGAAACACTGGGGGGAGAGAGATAAACACTGGGGGAGAGAGAGATAAACACTGTGGGGAGAGAGAGAAACACTGAAGGGAGATGGAGAGAGAGAAACACTGGGGGGGGGGAGAAAGAGAGAGTGAACCACTGGGGGAGAGTGAGACAGAAACACTGGGGGGAGAGAGAGAGAGTGGGGGGAGTGAGAGAAACACTGCGGGGAGAGAGAGAAACACTGGGGGGAGTGAGAGAAACACTGGAGGGAGAGAGAGAGATAAACGCTGGGTGGAGAGAGATAGAAAGAAACACTGGGGGAGAGTGAGAGAGAAACACTGGGGGGAGAGAGAGAAACAGTGGAGGGAGAGAGAGATATAAACGCTGGGTGGAGAGAGATAGATAGAAACACTGGCGGAGAGTGAGAGAGAAACACTGGGGGGGGGCTGGGGGGGGGAGAGAGAAAAACACTGGGGGGAGAGAGAGAGAGAAACAATGGGGGGAGAGAGAGAGAGAAGCACTGGGGGAGAGAGAGAAACACTGGGGGGAGAGAGAGAAACACTGGGGGGAGAGAGAGAGAAACACTCGGGGTAGAGAGCGAGAAACACTGGGGGGAGAGAGATAAACACTGGGGGAGAGAGAGATAAACACTGTGGGGAGAGAGAGAAACACTGAAGGGAGATGGAGAGAGAGAAACACTGGGGGGGGGGACAAAGAGAGAGTGAACCACTGGGGGAGAGTGAGACAGAAACACTGGGGGGAGAGAGAGAGAGTGGGGGGAGTGAGAGAAACACTGGGGGGAGAGAGAGAAACACTGGGGGGAGTGAGAGAAACACTGGAGGGAGAGAGAGAGATAAACGCTGGGTGGAGAGAGATAGAAAGAAACACTGGCGGAGAGTGAGAGAGAAACACTGGGGGGGGGAGAGAGAGAAACACTGGGGGAGAGAGAGAGAGAAACACTGGGAGGAGAGCGAGAATCACTGGGTGGAGGAGAGAGAGAAAAACTTTGGGGAGAGAGAGAGACACACTGGGGAGAGAGAGGAACACTGGCGAGAGAGAGAGAGAGAAACACTGGGGTGAGAGAGAGAGAGAAACACTGGGGAGAGAGAGAGAGAAACATTGGGGGAGATAGAGGGAGAAAAACACTGTGGGGAGAGAGAGAAACACTGGAGAGAGAGAGGAACACTGGGGAGAGAGAGAGAGAGAAACACTGGGGTGACAGAGAGAGAAACACTGGGGAGAGAGAGAGAGAAAAACACTGGGGGAGAGAGAGAGAGAGAAACACTGGGGAGAGAGAGGAACACTGGGGAGAGAGAGAGAGAGAAACACTGAGGTGAGAGAGAGAGAGAGACACTGGGGAGAGAGAGAGAGAAAACCACTGGGGGGAGAGAGAGAGAAACACTGTGGGGACAGAGAGAGAGAGAGAGAGAAACACTGGGGGGAGAGAGAGAGAGAAGCACTGGGGGGAGAGTCATAGAGTCATAGAGTCATAGAGTTATACAGCACGGATAGAGGCCCTTTGGCCCACCGTGTCCGCGCCGGCCATCAGCCCTGTCTACTCTAATCCCATATTCCAGCATTTGGTCCGTAGCCTTGTATGCTATGGTATTTCAAGTGATCATCCAAATGCTTCTTGAACGTTGTGAGGGTTCCTGCCTCCACAACCCTTTCAGACAGTGAGTTCCAGACTCCAACCAACCTCTGGGTGAAAAAGTTCTTTCTCAAATCCCCTCTAAACCTCCCGCCTTTTACCTTGAATCTATGTCCCCTTGTTGTAGAACCCTCAACAAAGGGAAAAAGCTCATTAGTATCCATCCTATCTGTGCCCCTCATAATTTTGTACACCTCAATCATGTCCCCCCTCAGCCTCCTCTGCTCCAAGGAAAACAAACCCAATCTTCCCAGTCTCTCTTCATAGCTGAAGCGCTCCAGCCCTGGTAACATCCTGGTGAATCTCCTCTGCACCCTCTCCAAAGCGATCACATCCTTCCTGTAGTGTGGCGACCAGAACTGCACACAGTACTCCAGCTGTGGCCTAACCAGTGTTTTATACAGCTCCATCATAACCTCCTTGCTCTTATATTCTATGCCTCGGCTAATAAAGGCAAGTATCCCATATGCCTTCTTTCCCACCTTATCTACCTGTTCCGCCGCCTTCAGGGATCTGTGAACTTGCACACCAAGATCCCTCTGACCCTCTGTCTTGCCGAGGGTCCTCCCATTCATTGTGTATTCCCTTGCCTTGTTAGTCCCTCCAAAGTGCATCACCTCGCACTTTTCCGGGTTAAATTCCATTTGCCACTGTTCCGCCCATCTGACCAACCCATCTATATCGTCCTGCAGACTGAGGCTATCCTCCTCGCTATTTACCACCCTACCAATTTTTGTATCATCAGCGAACTTACTGATCATACCTTTTACATTCATATCCAAGTCATTAATGTAGACCACAAACAGCAAGGGACCCAGCACCGATCCTGTGGTACCCCACTGGCCACAGGCTTCCAGTCACAAAAACAACCTTCGACCATCACCCTCTGCCTTCTGCCACTAAGCCAGTTTTGTATCCAAAGTGCCAAGGCACCCTGGATTCCATGGGCTCGTACCTTCTTGACCAGTCTCCTGTGGGGGACTTTATCGAAGGCCTTACTGAAATCCATGTATACCACATCCACTGCGTTACCCTCATCCACACGCCGAGTCACCCCCTCAAAAAATTCAATCAAATTAGTCAGACATGATCTTCCCTTGACAAAGCCATGTTGACTATCCCTGATTAATCCTTGTTTCTCCAAGTGGAGACTAATTTTGTCCTTCAGAATTTTTTCCAATAATTTTCCTACCACTGATGTTAGGCTCACTGGCCTGTAGTTCCCCGGTTTTTCCCTACTCCCCTTCTTGAATAATGGTATAACATTAGCGGTTCTCCAGTCCTCTGGCACATCCCCTGTGGCCAGAGAGGTTCTGAATATATGTGTCAGAGCCCCCGCAATCTCCTCCTTTGCCTCACACAGTAGCCTGGGATACATTTCGTCCGGGCCTGGGGATTTATCCATTTTTAGGCCTGCTAAAACCGCCAATACCTCCTCCCGCTCGATGTTAATATGTTCGAGTATATCACAGTCCCCCTGCCGTATTTCTATGTCTACATCGTCCTTCTCCATAGTGAAAACAGATGCAAAAAATTCATTTAGAACCCCTCCTACATCTGCCGGCTCCACACACAGATTGCCATTTTTGTCCCTAATGGGCCCTATTTTTTACCTAGTCATCCGCTTACCCTTAATATACTTATAAAACATTTTAGGATTTTCCTTTATTTTGCTCGCCACTGTTATTTCATGGCCCCTCCTTGATCTCCTAATTTCTTTTTTAAGTATCCCCCTGCACTTTTTGTACTCCTCTAGGGCTTCCTCCGTCTTTAGCCTTTTGTATCTGCCAAACGCCTTCCTTTTTTCCCTAATCCATTCTCGTATATCCCCTGACGTCCAAGGTTCCCTGGAGTTCTTGGAACCACCCGTGACCTTTACGGGAACATGTTGCCATTGTATGGTCTCAATCTACCTTCTGAAAGACTCCCATTGCTCCGATGCGGATTTTCCTACAAGCAGCTGATCCCAGTCCATTTTGGCCAGATCCTGCCTTATCCTATTAAAATTGGCATTCCCCCAATTTAGAACCTTTATTTCCGGCCCCTCCCTGTCCTTTTCCATGACCACCTTAAATCTCACCGAATTATGGTCACTGTCACCAAAGTGCTCACCTACGAGCACTTCTTCCACTTGGCCGGCCACATTCCCTAGAATTAGGTCCAGTACCGCCCCCTCTCTTGTAGGACTTTCTACATGCTGGCTCAAAAAGCTCTCCTGGATGCACGTTAAGAATTTTGTACCCTCTAAGCCTTTTACACTCTGAGTATCCCAGTTAATATTGGGGAAGTTGAAATCCCCCACTATTATTACCCTATTATTTGCACAATTTTCTGAGATTTGCCTACTTATCTGTTCCTCTTTCTCCCCCTGACTGTTTGGGGGCCTATAGTACACTCCCATCAAAGTGCTTGCCCCCTTTTTGTTTTTAAGCTCCACCCATATGGCCTCATTTGAGGAACCTGCTAATATATCATCCCTCCTTATGGCAGTAATTAATTCTTTAATTAATATTGCGACCCCCCCTCCTCTTATACCTCCCCCTCTGTCTCGCCTGAAGATTCTGTACCCCGGAATATTGAGCTGCCAGTCTTGCCCCTCCCTCAACCATGTCTCTGTGACAGCAACAATGTCATACTCCCATGTGTTTATCAACACCTTCAGTTCATCCACCTTATTCGCAAGACTCCTTGCATTAAAATAGATGCCATCCAGCCTTGCCCTCACATATTTGCCCTTTCTTCCAAGCTGACTTGTTTTTTTCTCTATATTTGGCTGCACATCACCCCCTATTGTAGCTCCACTCTGTATCCCATCCCCCTGCCAAGTTAGTTTAAACCCCCCCCCAACAGTGCTAGCAAACCTCCCCGCAAGGATATTTGTCCCGCTCTGGTTCAGGTGCAACCCGTCCGACTTGTACAAGTCCCACCTTCCCCAGAAGCAGGCCCAGTGATCCAGGAAACTGAAACCCTCCCTCCTGCACCAACTCTTTAGCCACGCATTCATCTGTTCTATCCTCCTATTTCTATACTCACTAGCCCGTGGCACTGGGAGTAATCCAGAGATTACAACCTTTGAGGTCCTGCTCTTTAATCTGCTACCTAGCTCCCTAAATTCTTGATGCAGGACCTCTCTCACCCCAGAAACACTGGGGGGAGAGAGAGAGAAACACTGGGGGGAGAGATAGAGAAACACTGGGGTAGAGAGCGAGAAACACTGGGGGTGAGAGATAAACACTGGGGGAGAGAGAGATAAACACTGGGGGGAGAGAGAGAAATACTGAAGGGAGAGAGAGAGAGAGAAACACTGGGGGGGAGAAAGAGAGAGAGAACCACTGGGGGAGAGTGAGAGAGAAACACTGGGGGGAGAGAGAGAGAGTGGGGGGAGTGAGAGAAACACTGGGGGGAGAGAGAGAAACACTGGGGGGAGTGAGAGAAACACTGGAGGGAGAGAGAGAGATTAACGCTGGGTGGAGAGAGATAGAAAGAAACACTGGGGGGGAGTGAGAGAGAAACACTGGGGGGAGAGAGAGAGAGAGGGAAACTCAGTGGGGGGAGAGAGAGAGAAATACTGGGGAGGAGAGAGAGAAACACTGGGAAGGGAGAGAGAGAGAGAATCTGGTGGAGGGAGAGAAACACTGGTGGGAGAGAGAGAGAAACACTGGGGGGAGAGAGAGATATAAACGCTGGGTGGAGAGAGATAGAAAGAAACACTGGGGGAGAGTGAGAGAGAAACACTGGGGGGGGGAGAGAGAGAGAGAGAGGGAAACTCAGTGGGGAGAGAGAGAGAAACACTGGGGAGGAGAAAGAGAAACACTGGGGGTGGGAGAGAGAGAGACACACTGGGGGGAGAGAGAGAAGCACTGGGGAGAGAGAGAGAGAAAAACACTGGGGCGTGAGAGAGAGAAACACTGGGGAGGAGAGAGATAAACTCTGGGGAGAGAGAGAGAGGGAAACTCAGTGATGAGAGAGAGAGAGTGAGAAACACTGGGGAGGAGAGAGAGAGAGAGAGAGGGGGGGAACTCAGTGGGGAGAGAGAGAGAGAGAAACACTGGGGAGGAGAGAGAGAAACACTGGGGAGAGAGAGAGAGGGAAACTCAGTGGGGAGAGAGAGAGAGAGAAACACTGGGGAGGAGAGAGTGAAACACTGGAGGGAGAGAGAGAGAGAAACACTGGGTGAGAGAGAGAAACACTGGGGAGAGAGAGAGAGAATCTGGTGGAGAGAGAGGAACACTGGTTGGAGAGAGAAAGAAACACTGGGGGGAGAGATAGAAACACTGGGGGGGGAGAGAGAGAGAAACACTGGGGTGAGAGAGAGAGAGAAACACTGGGGAGAGAGAGAGAAAAAACACTGGGGGGAGAGAGAGAGAAACACTGTGGGGACAGAGAGAGAGAGAGAAACACTGGGGAGAGAGAGAAGCACTGGGGGGAGAGAGAGAGTGAGAAACACTGGGGGGTGAGGGAGAAACACTGGGGGGGAGAGAGAGATAAACACTGGGGGAGAGAGAGATAAACTCTGGGGAGAGAAAGAGAAACACTGGGGAGGAGAGAGAGAAACACTGGGGAGAGAGAGAGAGAATCTGGTGGAGAGAGAGAAACACTGAGCGGAGAGAGAGAAACATTGGGGGGAGTGAGAGAAACACTGGGGGCAGAGATAGAAACACTGGGGGGAGAGAGAGAAACACTGGAGGTAGAGAGAGATAAATGCTGGGTGGAGAGAGATAGAAAGAAACACTGGGGGAGAGTGAGAGAGAAACACTGTGGGGAGAGAGATAGAGAGGGAAACTCAGTGGTGAGAGAGAGAGAGAAACACTGGGGAGGAGAGAGAGCGAAACACTGGGGGGAGAGAGAGAGAGAAAAACACTGGGGGGAGGAGAGGGAGAAAGACTGGGGGGAGAGAGAAACACTGGGGGTAGAGAGAGAGAGAGAAACACTGTGGGGAGAGCGAGAAACATTGGGGAGAGAGAGAAACACTGGGGAGAGAGAGAGAGAGAAACACAGGGGGAGAGAGAGACAGAAAGATTGGGGAGAGCGAGAGAGGCAGAAACAATGGGGGGAGAGGGAGAGAGAGAGAAACACTGGGGAGAGAGAGAGAGAGAAACACTGGGGGAGGAGAGAGAAACACTTGGGGAGAGAGAGAGAAACACTGTGGGAGGAGAGAGAGAGAAACACTGGGGGAGGAGAGAGAGAAACACTGGGGGGGGGAGAGAGAGGGAGAGAGAAACACTGGGGAGAGAGAGAGAGAGAAACACTGGGGGAGGAGAGAGAAACACTTCGGGAGAGAGAGAGAAACACTGTGGGAGGAGAGAGAGAGAGAAACACTGGGGGGCGAGAGAGAGAAATACTGTGGGAGGAGAGGGATAATCACTGGGTGGACAGAGATAAAAACACTGGGTGGAGGAGAGAGAGCGAAACACTGGGGGGAGAGAGAGAGAGAAAAACACTGGGGGGAGGAGAGGGAGAAAGACTGGGGGGAGAGAGAAACACTGGGGGTAGAGAGAGAAACATTGGGGGGAGAGAGAAACACTGGGGAGAGAGAGAGAGAAACACAGGGGGAGAGAGAGACAGAAAGATTGGGGAGAGCGAGAGAGGCAGAAACAATGGGGGGAGAGGGAGAGAGAGAGAGAAAAACACTGGGGGGAGAGAGAGAGAGAAACACTGGGGGGTGAGGGAGAAACACTGGGGGGGGGGAGAGAGAGAGAAACACTGTCGGGAGAGAGAGAAACGCTGGGGAGAGAGAGGAACATTTGGGAGAGCGAGAGAGAGAGAATCACTGGGGGGAGAGAGAGAGAAACACTGGAGGGAGAGGGAGAGAAACACGAGGGAGAGAGAGAGAAACACTGGGTGGAGATAGAGAGAAACAATGGGGGGAGAGAGAGAAAAACTGGGGGGAGGTGGAGAAACACTGGGGGAGAGAGAGAAACACTGGAGAGAGAGAGAGAAAGAGAAACACTGGGGGGAGGGAGAGATACACTGGGGAGAGAGAGAGAGAAACATTGGTGGGAGAGAGATAGACAGTGGTGGGAGAGAGAGAGAAACATTGGGGGAGGTAGCGAAACACTGGGGGGAGAGAGGGAGAGAAACACTGGGGAGAGAGAGAGAAACACTGGGGGGAGAGAGAGAAACACTGAGGGGAGAGAGAGAGAAACACTGGACGAGAGAGAGAGAAACCCAGGGGAGAGAGAGAGCGAGAAACACTGTGGGGGGAGAGAGAGAGAGAGAGCGAAACTCAGTGGGGAGAGAGAGAGAGAGAAACACTGGGGAGGAGATTGTGAAACAATAGGGGAAAGAGAGAAGGAAGAACTGGGGGCGAGAGAAAAACACTGAGGGGAGAGAGGAAGAAACACTGGACGAGAGAGAGATAAACACAGGGGAGAGAGAGAGAGAGAAACACTGTGGGGAGAGAGAGAGAGAGAGAGAGAAACTCAGTGGGGAGAGAGAGAGAGAGAAACACTGGAGAGGAGATATTGAAACAATAGGGGAATGAGAGAAGGAAGAACTGGGGGAGAGAGAAAAACACTGCGGAGAGAGAGAGAGAGAAACACTGTGCGGATGGAGAGAGAGAGAAACACTGGGGGGAGAGAGAAAGAAACACTGGGCAGGAGAGAGAGAAACACTGGGGGGAGAGAGAGAGAACCACTGGGAGAGAGAACGAGAGAAACAATGGTGGGAGAGAGAGAGAGAAACAGATGGGGGAGAGAGAGAGATACACTGGGGGGAGAGAGAGAAACACTGGGGAGAGAGAGAGAAACACTGGGGAGACAGAGAGAGAGAAACAATGGGGGGAGAGAGAGAAACATTGGGGGGAGAGAGAGAGAGAAACACTGTGGGGAGAGAGAGAGATACACTGGGGGAGAGAGAGAAACACTGCCGGGAGAGAGTGAAACACTGGGGGGAGAGAGAGAGAAACACTGGGGGGAGAGAGAGATAGAAACACTGGAGAGAGAGAGATACAGTGGGGGGAGAGAGAGAGAAACACTGGGGGGGATAGAGAAACACTGGGGGGAGCGAGAGAGAGAAAAACACTGAGGGGCGAGAGACAGAAACACTGGGGGGAGAGAGAGAGAAACACTGGGCGAGAGAGAGAAACACTGGGCAGGAGAGAGAGAAACACTGGGGGGAGAGAGAGAGAAACACTGTGGGGAGAGAGAGAGAAACACAGTGGGAGAGAGAGAAACACTGGGGGGAGAGAGAAAGAAACAATGGGCAGGAGAGCGAGAAACACTGGGGGGTGAGAGAGAGAAACATTGGGGGAGAGACCGAGAGAAACACTGGTGGGAGAGAGATAGAGAAACACTGGGGAGAGAGAGAGAAACACTGGGGAGAGAGAGAGAGCGAGAAACACTGTGGGGGGGAGAGAGAGAGATACACTGGGGGGAGAGAGAGAAACACTGGGGAGAGAGATAGAGAAAAGCTAGGGAGAGAGAGAAAGAGAAACACTGGGGGGAGAGAGAGAGAGAAACACTGGGGAGAGAGAGAGAAACACTGGGGAGACAGAGAGAGAGAGAAACAATGGGGGGAGAGAGAGAGAAACACTGGGGAGAGAGAGAGAGAAACACTGGGGAGAGAGAGAAACACTGGAGAGAGAGAGAGAGAAACACTGGGGAGAGAGAGAGAGAAACACTGGGGAAAGAGAGGGAAACACTGGGGTGAGAGAGAGAGAAACACTGGGGAGAGAGAGAGAGAAACACTGGGGAAAGAGAGGGAAACACTGGGGAGAGAGAGAAACACTGGGGGCAGAGAGAGAAACACTGGGGGGGGGAGAGAGAAAAACTGGGGAGAGAGAGAGAGAAGCACTGGAGAGAGAGAGAGAAAAACACTGGGGGGAGAGAGAGAAACACTGGGGAGAGAGAGAGATAAACACTGGGGGGAGAGGGAGAGACAGTGGTGGGAGAGAGAGAGAAACATTGGGGGAGGAAGAGAAAAACTGGCCGGAGAGAGAGAGAGAAACACTGGGGAGAGAGAGGGAAACACTGGGGGGAGAGAGAGAAACACTGGGGTGAGAGAGAGAGAAAAACTGGACGAGAGAGAAACACAGGGGAGAGAGAGAGAAACACTGGGGAGAGAGAGAGAGAGAAACACTGGGGGGAGAGGGAGAGACAGTGGTGGGAGAGAGAGAGAAACATTGGGGGAGGTAGAGAATTACTGGGGGGAGAGAGAGAGAGAAACACTGGGGAGAGAGAGAGAAACACTGGGGGGAGAGAGAGAAACACTGGGGGGAGAGAGAGAGAAAAACTGGACGAGAGAGAGAGAAACAATGTGGGAAGAGAGAGAAACACTGGGGGGAGAGAGAGGGATTAACACTGTGGGGGAGAGAGAGAGAGATACTCTGGGGGAGACAGAGAAACACTGGGGTGAGAGAGAGAGAAACACTGGGGAAAGAGAGGGAAACACTGGGGGGATAGAGAGAATCACTGGGGGGAGAGAGAGAGAGAAACACTGGGGTAAGAGAGGGAAACACTGGGGTGAGAGAGAGAAACACTGGGGGGAGTGAGAGAAACACTGGGGGGAGAGAGAGAGAAACACTTGGGGAGAGAGAGAGAAAAACACTGGAGAGAGAGAGAGAAACACTGGGGGAGAGAGAGAAACACTGGGGGGAGAGAGAGAGAAAAACTGGACGAGAGAGAGAGAAACACTGGAGAGAGAGAGAGAGAGAGAGAAACACTGGGGGGAGAGAGAGATACACTGGGGAGAGAGAGAGAGAAACACTGGTGGGAGAGAGATAGACAGCGGTGGGAGAGAGAGAGAAACATTGGGGGAGGTAGCGAAACACGGGGGGGAGAGAGGGAGAGAAACACTGGGGAGAGAGAGAGAAACACTGGGGGGAGAGAGAGAAACACTGAGGGGGAGAGAGAGAGAAACACTGGACGAGAGAGAGAGAAACCCAGGGGAGAGAGAGATCGAGTAACACTGTGGGGAGAGAGAGAGAGAGAGAGAGAGAGAAAGAGAAACTCAGTGGGGAGAGAGAGAGAAAGAAACACTGGGCAGGAGAGCGAGAAACACTGGGGGGTGAGAGAGAGAAACATTGGGGGAGAGACCGAGAGAAACACTGGTGGGAGAGAGATAGAGAAACACTGGGGGGGAGAGAGAGAAACACTGGTGAGAGAGAGAGAGCGAGAAACACTGTGGGGGGAGAGAGAGAGAGATACACTGGGGGGAGAGAGAGAAACACTGGGGAGAGAGATAGAGAAAAGCTAGGGAGAGAGAGAAAGAGAAACACTGGGGGGAGAGAGAGAGAGAAACACTGGGGAGAGAGAGAGAAACACTGGGGAGACAGAGAGAGAGAGAAACACTGGGGAGAGAGAGAGAGAAACACAGGGGACAGAGAGGGAAACACTGGGGAGAGAGAGAGAGAAACACTGGGGGCAGAGAGAGAAACACTGGGGGGGAGAGAGAGAAAAACTGGGGAGAGAGAGAGAGAAGCACTGGAGAGAGAGAGAGAGAAACACTGGGGGGAGAGAGAGAAACACTGGGGAGAGAGAGAGATAAACACTGGGGGGAGAGGGAGAGACAGTGGTGGGAGAGAGAGAGAAACATTGGGGGAGGAAGAGAAAAACTGGGCGGAGAGAGAGAGAGAAACACTGGGGAGAGAGAGGGAAACACTGGGGGGAGAGAGAGAAACACTGGGGTGAGAGAGAGAGAAAAACTGGACGAGAGAGAAACACAGGGGAGAGAGAGAGAAACACTGGGGGGAGAGAGAGAGAGAAACACTGGGGAGAGAGAGAGAAACACTGGGGGGAGAGAGAGAAACACTGGGGGGAGAGAGAGAGAAAAACTGGACGAGAGAGAGAGAAACAATGTGGGAAGAGAGAGAAACACTGGGGGGAGAGAGAGGGATTAACACTGTGGGGGAGAGAGAGAGAGATACTCTGGGGGAGACAGAGAAACACTGGGGTGAGAGAGAGAGAAACACTGGGGAAAGAGAGGGAAACACTGGGGGGATAGAGAGAATCACTGGGGGGAGAGAGAGAGAGAAACACTGGGGTGAGAGAGAGAAACACTGGGGTGAGAGAGAGAAACACTGGGGGGAGTGAGAGAAACACTGGGGGGAGAGAGAGAGAAACACTTGGGGAGAGAGAGAGAAAAACACTGGGGAGAGAGAGAGAAACACTGGGGGAGAGAGAGAAACACTGGGGGGAGAGAGAGAGAAAAACTGGACGAGAGAGAGAGAAACACTGGAGAGAGAGAGAGAGAGAGAAACACTGGGGGGAGAGAGAGATACACTGGGGAGAGAGAGAGAGAAACACTAGTGGGAGAGAGATAGACAGCGGTGGGAGAGAGAGAGAAACATTGGTGGAGGTAGCGAAACACGGGGGGGAGAGAGGGAGAGAAACACTGGGGAGAGAGAGAGAAACACTGGGGGGAGAGAGAGAAACACTGAGGGGGAGAGAGAGAGAAACACTGGACGAGAGAGAGAGAAACCCAGGGGAGAGAGAGATCGAGTAACACTGTGGGGAGAGAGAGAGAAAGAGAAACTCAGTGGGGAGAGAGAGAGAAAGAAACACTGGGGGGAGAGAGAGAAACACTGGTGAGAGAGAGAGAGCGAGAAACACTGTGGGGGGAGAGAGAGAGAGATACACTGGGGGTAGAGAGAGAAACACTGGTGAGAGAGAGAGAGCGAGAAACACTGTGGGGGGAGAGAGAGAGAGATACACTGGGGGGAGAGAGAGAAACACTGGGGAGAGAGATAGAGAAAAGCTAGGGAGAGAGAGAAAGAGAAACACTGGGGGGAGAGAGAGAGAGAAACACTGGGGAGAGAGAGAGAAACACTGGGGAGACAGAGAGAGAGAGAAACAATGGGGGGAGAGAGAGAAACATTGGGGGGAGAGAGACAGAGAAACACTGTGGGGAGAGAGAGATACACTGGGGAGAGAGAGAAACACTGGGGAGAGAGAGGGAGAAACACTGGGGAGAGAGAGAGAGAAACACAGGGGACAGAGAGGGAAACACTGGGGAGAGAGAGAGAGAAACACTGGGGGCAGAGAGAGAAACACTGGGGGGGAGAGAGAGAAAAACTGGGGAGAGAGAGAGAGAAGCACTGGAGAGAGAGAGAGAGAAACACTGGGGGGAGAGAGAGAAACACTGGGGAGAGAGAGAGATAAACACTGGGGGGAGAGGGAGAGACAGTGGTGGGAGAGAGAGAGAAACATTGGGGGAGGAAGAGAAAAACTGGGGGGAGAGAGAGAGAGAAACACTGGGGAGAGAGAGAGAAACACTGGGGGGAGAGAGAGAAACACTGGGGGGAGAGAGAGAGAAAAACTGGACGAGAGAGAAACACAGGGGAGAGAGAGAGAAACACTGGGGAGAGAGAGAGAGAGAAACACTGGGGGGAGAGGGAGAAACACTGGGGGGAGAGAGAGAGAAACACTGGGGGAGGTAGAGAAATACTGGGGGGAGAGAGAGAGAGAAACACTGGGGAGAGAGAGAGAGAAACACTGGGGGGAGAGAGAGAAACACTGGGGGGAGAGAGAGAGAAAAACTGGACGAGAGAGAGAGAAACAATGTGGGGAGAGAGAGAAACACTGGGGGGAGAGAGAGGGATTAACACTGTGGGGGAGAGAGAGAGAGATACTCTGAGGGAGACAGAGAAACACTGGGGTGAGAGAGAGAGAAACACTGGGGAAAGAGAGGGAAACACTGGGGGGATAGAGAGAATCACTGGGGTGAGAGAGAGAAACACTGGGGTGAGAGAGAGAAACACTGGGGGGAGAGAGAGAAACAATGGGGGGAGAGAGAGAAACACTGGGGGGAGAGAGAGAGAAAAACTGGACGAGAGAGAGAGAAACACTGGAGAGAGAGAGAGAGAGAGAGAAACACTGGTGGGAGAGAGATAGACAGCGGTGGGAGAGAGAGAGAAACATTGGGGGAGGTAGCGAAACACGGGGGGGAGAGAGGGAGAGAAACACTGGGGAGAGAGAGAGAAACACTGGGGGGAGAGAGAGAAACACTGAGGGGGAGAGAGAGAGAAACACTGGACGAGAGAGAGAGAAACCCAGGGGAGAGAGAGATCGAGTAACACTGTGGGGAGAGAGAGAGAGAGAGAGAGAGAAAGAGAAACTCAGTGGGGAGAGAGAGAGAAAGAAACACTGGGGGGAGAGAGAGAAACACTGGTGAGAGAGAGAGAGCGAGAAACACTGTGGGGGGAGAGAGAGAGAGATACACTGGGGGGAGAGAGAGAAACACTGGTTTGAGAGAGAGAGCGAGAAACACTGTGGGGGGAGAGAGAGAGAGATACACTGGGGGGAGAGAGAGAAACACTGGGGAGAGAGATAGAGAAAAGCTAGGGAGAGAGAGAAAGAGAAACACTGGGGGGAGAGAGAGAGAGAAACACTGGGGAGAGAGAGAGAAACACTGGGGAGACAGAGAGAGAGAGAAACAATGGGGGGAGAGAGAGAAACATTGGGGGGAGAGAGACAGAGAAACACTGTGGGGAGAGAGAGATACACTGGGGAGAGAGAGAAACACTGGGGAGAGAGAGGGAGAAACACTGGGGAGAGAGAGAGAGAAACACAGGGGACAGAGAGGGAAACACTGGGGAGAGAGAGAGAGAAACACTGGGGGCAGAGAGAGAAACACTGGGGGGGAGAGAGAGAAAAACTGGGGAGAGAGAGAGAGAAGCACTGGAGAGAGAGAGAGAGAAACACTGGGGGGAGAGAGAGAAACACTGGGGAGAGAGAGAGATAAACACTGGGGGGAGAGGGAGAGACAGTGGTGGGAGAGAGAGAGAAACATTGGGGGAGGAAGAGAAAAACTGGGGGGAGAGAGAGAGAGAAACACTGGGGAGAGAGAGAGAAACACTGGGGGGAGAGAGAGAAACACTGGGGGGAGAGAGAGAGAAAAACTGGACGAGAGAGAAACACAGGGGAGAGAGAGAGAAACACTGGAGAGAGAGAGAGAGAGAAACACTGGGGGGAGAGGGAGAAACACTGGGGGGAGAGAGAGAGAAACACTGGGGGGAGAGAGAGAGAAACACTGGGGGGAGAGAGAGAGAAAAACTGGACGAGAGAGAGAGAAACACTGGGGGGAGAGAGAGAAACACTGGGGGGAGAGAGAGAGAAACACTGGGGGGAGAGAGAGAGAAAATCTGGACGAGAGAGAGAGAAACAATGTGGGGAGAGAGAGAAACACTGGGGGGAGAGAGAGGGATTAACACTGTGGGGGAGAGAGAGAGAGATACTCTGGGGGAGACAGAGAAACACTGGGGTGAGAGAGAGAGAAACACTGGGGAAAGAGAGGGAAACACTGGGGGGGGAGAGAGAATCACTGGGGGGAGAGAGAGAAACACTGGGGTGAGAGAGAGAAACACTGGGGTGAGAGAGAGAAACACTGGGGGGAGAGAGAGAAACAATGGGGGGAGAGAGAGAAACACTGGGGGGAGAGAGAGAGAAAAACTGGATGAGAGAGAGAGAAACACTGGAGAGAGAGAGAGAGAGAGAAACACTGTGGGGAGAGAGAGAGAGAGAGAGAGAGAGAGAAACTCAGTGGGGAGAGAGAGAGAGAGAAACACTGGGGAGGAGATTGTGAAACAATAGGGGAAAGAGAGAAGGAAGAACTGGGGGAGAGAGAAAAACACTGCGGAGAGAGAGAGAGAGAAACACTGATGGCGAGAGAGAGAGAAACACTGTGGGGAGAAAGAGAAACACTGGGGAGAGAGAGGAACACTGGGGAGAGAGAGAGAGAAAAACACTAGGGGGCGAGAGAGAGAGAGAGAGAGAGAAACACTGTGCGGATGGAGAGAGAGAGAAACACTGGGGGGAGAGAGAGAGAAACACTGGGGGGTGAGAGATAAACACAAGGGGGAGAGAGAGAGAAAAACTGGGGGAGAGAGAGAAACACTGGGGGGAGAGAGAGAGAGAAACACTGGACGAGAGAGAGAGAAACACAGGGGAGAGAGAGAGCGAGAAACACCGTGGGGAGAGAGAGAGAGAAAGCGAAACTCAGTGGGGATAGAGAGAGAGAGAAACACTGGGGAGGAGAGAGAGAAACACTGGGGGAGAGAGAGAAACACTGGGGGGAGAGAGAGAGAGAAACATTGGGCAGGAGAGAGAGAAACACTGGGGGGAGAGAGAGAGAAACACTGGGGGAGAGACTGAGAGAAGCACTGGTGGGAGAGAGAGAGAGAAACACTGGGGGAGAGAGAGAGAAACACTGGGGAGAGAGAGAGAACGAGAAACACTGTGGGGAGAGAGAGAGAGATACACTGGGGGGAGAGAGAGAAACACTGGGGTGAGAGATAGAGAAAAGCTAGGGAGAGAGAGAATGAGAAACACTGGGGAGAGAGAGAGAGAAACACTGGGGAGAGAGAGAGAGAGAGAGAAACAATGGGGGCAGGGAGATAAACATTGGGGGGAGAGAGAGAGATACACTGGGGAGAGAGAGAGAGAAACACTGGGGGCAGAGAGAGAAACACAGGGGTGAGAGAGAGGGAGAAACTGGGGAGAGAGAGAGAGAAGCACTGGGGAGAGAGAGAGAGAAGCACTGGAGAGAGAGAGAGAGAAATACTGGGGGGAGAGAGAGAAACACTGGGGAGAGGGAGAGACAGTGGTGGGAGAGAGAGATAATCATTGGGGGAGGTAGAGAGACACTGGGGGGAGAGAGAGAGAGAAACACTGGGGAGAGAGAGAGAAACACTGGGGGAGAGAGAGAAACACTGTGGGGAGAGAGAGAGAAAAACTGGACGAAAGAGAGAGAAACACAGGGGAGAGAGAGAGAAACACTGGGGAGACAGAGAGACAGAGAAACAATGCGGGGGACAGAGAAACACTGGGTGGAGAGAGAGAGAGAAACACTGGGGGGAGAGAGAGAGAGAAACACTGGGGAAAGAGAGGGAAACACTGGGGAGAGAGAGAGAGAAACACTGGGGAGACAGAGAGAGAGAGAAACAATGGGGGGAGAGAGAGAAACATTGGGGGGAGAGAGACAGAGAAACACTGTGGGGAGAGAGAGATACACTGGGGAGAGAGAGAAACACTGGGGAGAGAGAGGGAGAAACACTGGGGAGAGAGAGAGAGAAACACAGGGGACAGAGAGGGAAACACTGGGGAGAGAGAGAGAGAAACACTGGAGAGAGAGAGAGAGAAACACTGGGGGGAGAGAGAGAAACACTGGGGGAGAGAGAGAAACACTGGGGAGAGAGAGAGATAAACACTGGGGGGAGAGGGAGAGACAGTGGTGGGAGAGAGAGAGTAACATTGGGGGAGGAAGAGAAAAACTGGGGGGAGAGAGAGAGAGAAACACTGGGGAGAGAGAGAGAAACACTGGGGGGAGAGAGAGAAACACTCGGGAGAGAGAGAGAGAGAAACACTGGGGGGAGAGGGAGAAACACTGGGGGGAGAGAGAGAGAAAAACTGGACGAGAGAGAGAGAAACAATGTGGGGAGAGAGAGAAACACTGGGGGGAGAGAGAGGGATTAACACTGTGGGGGAGAGAGAGAGAGATACTCTGGGGGAGACAGAGAAACACTGGGGTGAGAGAGAGAGAAACACTGGGGAAAGAGAGGGAAACACTGGGGGGGGAGAGAGAATCACTGGGGGGAGAGAGAGAGAGAAACACTGGGGTGAGAGAGAGAAACACTGGGGTGAGAGAGAGAAACACTGGGGGGGATAGAGAGAAACAATGGGGGAGAGAGAGAAACACTGGGGGGAGAGAGAGAGAAAAACTGGATGAGAGAGAGAGAAACACTGGAGAGAGAGAGAGAGAGAGAAACACTGGGGGGAGAGAGAGAGAAAAACTGGACGAGAGAGAGAGAAACAATGTGGGGAGAGAGAGAAACACTGGGGGGAGAGAGAGGGATTAACACTGTGGGGGAGAGAGAGAGAGATACTCTGGGGGAGACAGAGAAACACTGGGGTGAGAGAGAGAGAAACACTGGGGAAAGAGAGGGAAACACTGGGGGGGGAGAGAGAATCACTGGGGGGAGAGAGAGAGAGAAACACTGGGGTGAGAGAGAGAAACACTGGGGTGAGAGAGAGAAACACTGGGGGGGAGAGAGAGAAACAATGGGGGAGAGAGAGAAACACTGGGGGGAGAGAGAGAGAAAAACTGGATGAGAGAGAGAGAAACACTGGAGAGAGAGAGAGAGAGAAACACTGGGGGGAGAGAGAGATACACTGGGGAGAGAGAGAGAGAAACACTGGTGGGAGAGAGATAGACAGTGGTGGGAGAGAGAGAGAAACACTGGGGGAGGTAGCGAAACACGGGGGGGAGAGAGGGAGAGAAACACTGGGGAGAGGGAGAGAAACACTGGGGGGAGAGAGAGAAACACTGAGGGGAGAGAGAGAGAAACACTGGACGAGAGAGAGAGAAACCCAGGGGAGAGAGAGAGCGAGAAACACTGTGGGGAGAGAGAGAGAGAGAGAGAGAGAGAGAGAAACTCAGTGGGGAGAGAGAGAGAGAGAAACACTGGGGAGGAGATTGTGAAACAATAGGGGAAAGAGTGAAGGAAGAACTGGGGGAGAGAGAAAAACACTGCGGAGAGAGAGAGAGAGAGAAACACTGATGGCGAGAGAGAGAGAAACACTGTGGGGAGAAAGAGAAACACTGGGGAGAGAGAGGAACACTGGGGAGAGAGAGAGAGAAAAACACTAGGGGGCGAGAGAGAGAGAGAGAGAGAGAAACACTGTGCGGATGGAGAGAGAGAGAAACACTGGGGGGAGAGAGAGAGAAACACTGGGGGGTGAGAGATAAACACAAGGGGGAGAGAGAGAGAAAAACTGGGGGAGAGAGAGAAACACTGGGGGGAGAGAGAGAGAAACACTGGACGAGAGAGAGAGAAACACAGGGGGGAGAGAGAGAGAGAAAGCGAAACTCAGTGGGGATAGAGAGAGAGAGAAACACTGGGGAGGAGAGAGAGAAACACTGGGGGAGAGAGAGAAACACTGGGGGGAGAGAGAGAGAGAAACATTGGGCAGGAGAGAGAGAAACACTGGGGGGAGAGAGAGAGAAACACTGGGGGAGAGACTGAGAGAAACACTGGGGAGAGAGAGAGAACGAGAAACACTGTGGGGAGAGAGAGAGAGATACACTGGGGGGAGAGAGAGAAACACTGGGGTGAGAGATAGAGAAAAGCTAGGGAGAGAGAGAAAGAGAAACACTGGGGAGAGAGAGAGAGAGAGAGAAACACTGGGGAGAGAGAGAGAAACACTGGGGAGACAGAGAGAGAGAGAGAAACAATGGGGGCAGGGAGAGAAACATTGGGGGGCGAGAGAGAGATACACTGGGGAGAGAGAGAGAGAAACACTGGGGGCAGAGAGAGAAACACAGGGGTGAGAGAGAGAGAGAAACTGGGGAGAGAGAGAGAGAAGCACTGGGGAGAGAGAGAGAGAAGCACTGGAGAGAGAGAGAGAGAAATACTGGGGGGAGAGAGAGAAACACTGGGGAGAGGGAGAGACAGTGGTGGGAGAGAGAGATAATCATTGGGGGAGGTAGAGAAACACTGGGGGGAGAGAGAGAGAGAAACACTGGGGAGAGAGAGAGAAACACTGGGGGAGAGAGAGAAACACTGTGGGGAGAGAGAGAGAAAAACTGGACGAAAGAGAGAGAAACACAGGGGAGAGAGAGAGAGAGAAGCACTGTGGGGGGATAGAGAGAGATACTCTGGGTGCGAGAGAGAGAAACACTGGGGAGAGAGAGAGAGAGAAACACTGGGGGGAGAGAGAGAGAGAAACACTGGGGAAAGAGAGGGAAACACTGGGGAGAGAGAGAGAGAAACACTGGGGGGAGAGAGAGAAACACTGGGGGGAGAGAGAGAGAAACACTGGGGAGGAGAGAGAGAAACACTGGGGGAAGAGAGAGAAACACTGGGGGAGAGACCGAGAGAAGCACTGGTGGGACAGAGAGAGAAAAACACTGTGGGAGAGAGAGAGAGATACACTGGGGAGAGAGAGAGAAACACTGGGGAGACAGAGAGAGAGAGAAACAATGGGGGGAGAGAGAGAAACATTGGGGTGAGAGAGAGAGATACACTGGGGGAGAGAGAGAAACACTGGGGAGAGAGAGAGAGAAACACTGGGGAGAGAGAGAGAGAAACACTGGGGAAGGAGAGTGAAACACTGGGGAGAGAGAGAGAGAAACACTGGGGGCAGAGAGAGAAACACTGGGGGGAGGGAGAGAGAGAAACTGGGGAGAGAGAGAGAGAAGCACTGGAGAGAGAGAGAGAGAGAGAGAGAAAAACACTGGGGGAGAGAGAGAGAAAAACTGGACGAGAGAGAGAGAAACACAGGGGAGAGAGAGAGAAACACTGTGGAGACAGAGAGACAGAGAAACAATAGGGGGGAGAGAGAAACACTGGGTGGAGAGAGAGAGAGAAACAATGTGGGGGGAGAGAGAGAGATACTCTGGGGGAGAGAGAGAAACACTGGGGAGAGAGAGAGAGAGAAACACTGGGGAGAGAGAGAGAGAAACACTGGGGAAACAGAGGGAAACACTGGGGAGAGAGAGAGAAACACTGGGGGAGAGAGAGAAACACTGGGGGGAGAGAGAGAGAAATACTGGGGGTAGGTAGAGAAACACTGGGGGAGAGAGAGAGAAACACTGGGGAGACAGAGAGACAGAGAAACAATGGGGGGGAGAGAGAAACACTGGGTGGAGAGAGTGAGAGAAACACTGTGGGGGGAGAGAGAGAGATACTCTGGGGGAGAGAGATAAGCACTGGGGTGAGTGATAGAGAAAAGCTAGGGAGAGAGAGAAAGAGAAACACTGGGGAAAGAGAGAGAGAGAAACACTGGGGAGAGAGAGAGAAACACTGGGGAGACAGAGAGAGAGAGAAACAATGGGGGGAGGGAGAGAAACATTGGGGGGAGAGAGAGAGATACACTGGGGAGAGAGAGAGAGAAACACTGGGGAAAGAGAGGGAAACACTGGGGAGAGAGAGAGAGAAACACTGGGGGCAGAGAGAGAAACACAGGGGTGAGAGAGAGTTAGAGCGAGAAACACTGGGGGACAGAGAGAGAGAGCGAGAAACACTGTGGGGAGAGAGAGAGAGAAACTCATTGGGGGGAGAGAGAGAAACACTGGGGACAGAGAGAGAGAAACACCGGGGAGGAGAGAGAGAAACACTGTGGGGAGAGAGAGAGTGAGAAACACTGGTGCAGATGGAGAAAAACTGGGGGGAGATAGAGAGAAAAACTGGGGGAAGAGAGAGAAACACTGGGGGGAGAGAGAGAGACAAAAACACTGGGGGGCGAGAGAGAGACACCATGGTGAGAGAGAGAGAGAAACACTGGGGGAGAGAGAGGGAAAAATTGTGGAGAGAGAGAGAGGCAGAGACACCGGGGAGGAGAGAGAGAAACACTTGGGGGAGAGTGAGAGAAACACTGGTGCAGAGAGAGAAACACTCGGGGGAGAGAAAGAGAGAGAGAAACACTGGAGGAGAGTGAGTGAGAAACACTGAGGGGAGAGAGAGAAACACTGGGGGGAGAGAGAGAAACACTGGAGGGAGACAGAGAAACACATGGGAGGGAGAGAGATACTCAGTGGGGAGAGAGAGAGAGAGAAACACTGGGGAGTAGAGAGAGAAACACTGGGGAGTAGAGAGAGAAACACTGAGGGGAGAGAGAGAGAAACACTGGGCAGGAGAGAGAGAAACACAGGGGAGAGAGGGAGCGAGAAACAATGTGGGGAGAGAGAGAGAGAGAGAAACTCAGTGGGGAGAGAGAGAGAGAAACACGGGGGGAGAGAGAGAGAAACACTGTGGGGAGAGAGAAAGAAACACTGGGCAGGAGAGAGAGAAACACTGGGGGGAGAGAGAGAGAGAAACACTGGTGGAGAGCGAGAAACACTGGGGGGGAGGGAGAGAAACAGTGGGGGAGAGAGAGAGAAACACTGGGGAGAGGGAGAGAGAGAGAGCGAGAAACACTGTGGGGAGATAGAGAGAGATACACTGGGGCGAGAGAGAGAAACACTGGGGAGGGAGAGAGAGAAAAAGACTGGGGGACAGAGAAACACTGGGGAGAGAGAGAGAGAGAAACACTGGGGAGAGGGAGAGAAACACTTGGGAGAGAGAGAGAGAGAAAAACACTTGGGGGAGAGAGAGAAACACTGGGGGGAGAGAGAGAGAGAGAGAGTGAGAGAAACTGGGGAGAGAGAGAGAAACACTGGGGAAAGAGATACAGTGGGGGAGAGAGAGAGAAACACTGTGGGGGATAGAGAAACACTGGGGAGAGGGAGAGAGAGAAAAACACTGTGGTCGAGAGAGAGAAACAGTGGGGGGAGAGAGAGAGAAAAACTGGGAGAGAGAGAGAGAAACACAGGGGAGAGAGAGAGCGAGAAACACTGTGGGGAGAAAGAGAGAGAGAGAAACTCAGTGGGGAGAGAGAGAGAGAAACACTGGAGATTAGAGAGAGAAACACTGGGGAGATAGAGAGAGAAACACTGGGGGAGAGAGAGAATCACTGGGGGTAGAGAGAAAGAAACACTGGGCAGGAGAGAGAGAAACACTGGAAGAGAGAGAGAAACACTGGGAGAGAGAGATATGCACTGGGGGAGAGAGAGAAACACTGGGAAGAGAGAGAGAGAAACACTGGTGGGTGAGAGAGAAACACTGGGGGAGAGAGAGAGAAACACTGTGGGGAGAGAGAGAGATACACTTGGGGGAGAGAGAGAGAAACACTGACGGGAGAGAGTGAGAGAAACACTGGTGAGAGAGAGAGAGAGAAACACTGGGGAGAGAGAGAGAAACACTGGGGAGAGAGAGAAACACTGGGGATAGAGAGAGAATCACTCGGGTGAGAGAGAAAGAAACACTGGGCAGGAGAGAGAGAAACACTGGGGGGAGAGGGAGAGAGAAACACTGGTGGAGAGAGAGAAACACTGGGGAGAGAGAGAGAGAAACAATGGGGAGAGAGATAAAGAGAAACACTTGGGAGAGAGAGAGAGAGAAACACTGAGGAGAGAGAGAGAAACACTGGGTAGACAGAGACAGAGAGAAACACTGTGGGGAGAGAGAGAGAGAGATACACTTGGGGGAGAGAGGGAAACACTGGGGAGAGAGAGAGAGAAACACTGGGGAGAGAGAGAGAGAGAAACACTGGGGCGAGAGAGAGAGAAACACTGGGGAGAGAGAGAGAGAGAAAAACACTGGAGGGAGAGAGAGAAACAGTGGGGGTGAGAGAGAGAGAGAGAAAAACTGTGGGGCGAGAGAGAGAGAGAAACTCAGTGGGGGAGAGAGAGAGAGAAAAACAATGAGGGGAGAGAGAGAAACACTGGTGGGAGAGAGAGAGAGAGAGAAACACTGGGGAGAGAGAGAGAAACACTGGGGGGAGAGAGAGAAACACTGGGGAGGAGAGAGAGAAACACTGGGGGAGAGAGAGAAACACTGGGGGGAGAGAGAGAGAGAAACATTGGGCAGGAGAGAGAGAAACACTGGGGGGAGAGAGAGAGAAACACTGGGGGAGAGACCGAGAGAAGCACTGGTGGGAGAGAGAGAGAGAAACACTGGGGAGAGAGATAGTGAAAAGCTAGGGAGAGAGAGAAAGAGAAACACTAGGTAGAGAGAGAGAGAAACACTGGGGAGAGAGAGCGAAAGACTGGGGAGCCAGAGAGAGAGAGAAACAATGGGGGGAGAGAGAGAAACATTGGGGGGAGAGAGAGAGATACACTGGGGGAGAGAGAGAAACACTGGGGAGAGAGAGAGAGAAACACTGGGGAGAGAGAGAGAGAAACACTGGGGAAAGAGAGGGAAACACTGGGGAGAGAGAGAGAGAAACACTGGGGGCAGAGAGAGAAACACTGGGGGGAGGGAGAGAGAGAAACTGGGGAGAGAGAGAGAAGCACTGGAGAGAGAGAGAGAGAAACACTGGGGGAGAGGGAGAGACAGTGGTGGGAGAGAGAGATAAACATTGGGGGAGGTGGAGAAACACTGGGGGGAGAGAGAGAGAAAAACTGGACGAGAGAGAGAGAAACACAGGGGAGAGAGAGAGAAACACTGGGGAGTCAGAGAGACAGAGAAACAATGGGGGGGAGAGAGAAACACTGGGTGGAGAGAGAGAGAGAAACACTGTGGGGGGAGAGAGAGATACTCTGGGGGAGAGAGAGAAACACTGGGGAGAGAGAGAGAGAGAAACACTGGGGAGAGAGAGAGAGAAACACTGGGGAAAGAGAGGGAAACACTGGGGGGAGAGAGAGAGAAACACTGGGGGAGAGAGAGAAACACTGGGGGGAGAGAGAGAAACACTGGGGAGACAGAGAGACAGAGAAACAATGGGGGGAGAGAGAAACACTGGGTGGAGAGAGAGAGAGAGAAACACTGTGGGGGTAGAGAGAGAGATACTCTGGGGGAGAGAGAGAAACACTGGGGTGAGAGAGAGAGAGAAACTGGGGAGAGAGAGAGAGAAGCACTGGGGAGAGAGAGAGAGAAGCACTGGAGAGAGAGAGAGATAAACACTGGGGGGAGAGAGAGAAACACTGGGGAGAGGGAGAGACAGTGGTGGGAGAGAGAGATAAACATTGGGGGAGGTAGAGAAACACTGGGGGGAGAGAGAGAGAGAAACACTGGGGAGAGAGAGAGAAACACTGGGGGAGAGAGAGAAACACTGTGGGGAGAGAGAGAAAAAAACTGGACGAAAGAGAGAGAAACACAGGGGAGAGAGAGAGAAACACTGGGGAGACAGAGAGACAGAGAAACAATGGGGGGGAGAGAGAAACACTGGGTGGAGAGCGAGAGAGAAGCACTGTGGGGGGAGAGAGAGATACTCTGGGGGCGAGAGAGAGAAACACTGGGGAGAGAGAGAGAGAGAAGCACTGGGGGGAGAGAGAGAAACACTGGGGGAGAGAGAGAAATACTGGGGGGAGAGAGAGAGAGAAACATTGGGCAGGAGAGAGTGAAACACTGGGGGGAGAGAGAGAGAAACACTGGGGGAGAGACCGAGAGAAGCACTGGTGGGAGAGAGAGAGAGAAACACTGGGGAGAGAGAGAGAAACACTGGGGAGACAGAGAGAGAGAGAAACAATGGGGGGAGAGAGAGAAACATTGGGGGGAGAGAGAGAGATACACTGGGGGAGAGAGAGAAACACTGGGGAGAGAGAGAGAGAAACACTGGGGAGAGAGAGAGAAACACTGGGGAAAGAGAGGGAAACACTGGGGAGAGAGAGAGAGAAACACTGGGAGCAGAGAGAGAAACACAGGGGTGAGAGAGAGAGAGAAACTGGGGAGAGAGAGGGAGAAGCACTGGGGAGAGAGAGAGAGAGAAACTGGGGAGAGAGAGAGAGAAGCACTGGGGAGAGAGAGAGAGAAGCACTGGAGAGAGAGAGAGAGAAACACTGGGGGGAGAGAGAGAAACACTGGGGAGAGGGAGAGACAGTGGTGGGAGAGAGAGATAAACATTGGGGGAGGTAGAGAAACACTGGGGGGAGAGAGAGAGAGAAACACTGGGGAGGGAGAGAGAAACACTGGGGGAGAGACAGAAACACTGTGGGGAGAGAGAGAGACAGAGAAACAATGGGGGGGGGAGAGAGAAACACTGGGTGGAGAGAGAGAGAGAGACACTGTGGGGGGAGAGAGAGAGATACTCTGGGGAGAGAGAGAGAGAAGCACTGGAGAGAGAGAGAGGGAAACACTGGGGGGCGAGAGAGAAACACTGGGGTAAGAGAGGGAACACTGGGGAGAGAGAGAGAGAAACACTGGGGGGAGAGAGAGAAACACTGGGGGGAGAGAGAGAGAAACACTGGGGAGAGAGAGAGAAACACTGGGGAGGAGAGAGAGAAACACTGGGGGAGAGAGAGAAACAATGGGGGGAGAGGGAGAGAGAAACATTGGGCAGGAGAGAGAGAAACACTGGGGGGAGAGAGAGAGAAACACTGTGGGAGAGACCGAGAGAAGCACTGGTGGGAGAGAGAGAGAGAAACACTGGGGGAGAGAGAGAGATACACTGGGGGGAGAGAGAGAAACACTGGGGAGAGAGATAGAGAAAAGCTAGGGAGAGAGAGAAAGAGAAACACTAGGGAGAGAGAGAGAGAGAAACACTGGGGAGAGAGAGAGAAACACTGGGGAGACAGAGAGAGAGAGAAACAATGGGGGGCGAGAGAGAAACATTGGGGGGAGAGAGAGAGATACACTGGGGGAGAGAGAGAGAAACACTGGGGAGAGAGAGAGAGAAACACTGGGGAGAGAGAGAGAGAAACACTGGGGAAAGAGAGGGAAACACTGGGGAGAGAGAGAGAGAAACACTGGGGGCAGAGAGAGAAACACTGGGGGGAGGGAGAGAGAGAAACTGGGGAGAGAGAGAGAGAAGCACTGGAGAGAGAGAGAGAGAGAAACACTGGGGGGAGAGAGCGAAACACTGGGGAGAGAGAGAGAGAAACACTGGGGGAGAGGGAGAGACAGTGGTGGGAGAGAGAGATAAACATTGGGGGAGGTACAGAAACACTGGGGGGAGAGAGAGAGAGAAACACTGGGGAGAGAGTGCGAAACACTGGGGGAGAGAGAGAAACACTGTGGGGAGAGAGAGAGAAAAACTGGACGAGAGAGAGAGAAACACAGGGGAGAGAGAGAGAAACACTGGGGAGACAGAGAGACAGAGAATCAATGGGGGGGAGAGAGAAACACTGGGTGGAGAGAGAGAGAGAAACACTGTGGGGAGAGAGAGAGATACTCTGGGGGAGAGAGAGAAACACTGGGGAAAGGGAGGGAAACACTGGGGAGAGAGAGAGAGAAACACTGGGGGCAGAGAGAGAAACACTGGGGGTAGGTAGAGAAACACTGGGAGAGAGAGAGAGAAAAACACTGGGGAGAGAGAGAGAAACACTGGGGGGAGAGAGAGAAACACTGGGGGGAGAGAGAGAGAAAAACTGGACGAGAGAGAGAGAAACACTGGAGAGAGAGAGAGAAACACTGGAGAGAGAGAGAGAAACACTGGGGGGTGAGAGAGATACACTGGGGAGAGAGAGATATAAATACTGGAGGGAGAGAGATAGACAGTGGTTGGAGAGAGAGAGAAACATTGGGGTGGTAGCGAAACACTGGGGGGAGAGAGAGAGAAACACTGGGGAGAGAGAGGGAAACACTGGGCGAGAGAGAAAAACACTGGGCAGGAGAGAGAGAAACACTGTGGGGAGAGAGAGAGAGAAACACAGTGGGAGAGAGAGAAACACTGGGGGGAGAGAGAAAGAAACACTGGGGAGAGAGAGAGAAACACTGGGGAGAGAGAGAGAGCGAGAAACACTGTGGGGAGAGAGAGAGAGAGATACACTGGGGGGAGAGAGAGAGAAACACTGGGGAGAGAGAGAGAAACACTGGGGAGAGTGAGAGAGCGAGAAACACTGTGGGGGGAGAGAGAGAGAGATACACTGGGGGGAGAGAGAGAAACACTGGGGAGAGAGATAGAGAAAAGCTAGGGAGAGAGAGAAAGAGAAACACTGGGGAGAGAGAGAGAGACAAACACTGGGGAGAGAGAGAGAAACACTGGGGAGACAGAGAGAGAGAGAAACAATGGGGGGAGAAAGAGAAACATTGGGGGGAGAGAGACAGAGAAACACTGTGGGGAGAGAGAGAGATACACTGGGGGAGAGAGAGAAACACTGCGGAGAGAGAGAGAAACACTGGGGAGAGAGAGAGAGAGAGACTGGGGAAAGAGAGGGAAACACTGGGGAGAGAGAGAGAGAGACACTGGGGGCAGAGAGAGAAACACTGGGGGGAGAGAGAGAGAAACACTGGGGGGAGAGAGAGAGAAACACAGTGGGAGAGAGAGAAACACTGGGGGGAGAGAGAAAGAAACACTGGGGAGAGAGAGAGAAACACTGGGGAGAGAGAGAGAGCGAGAAACACTGTGGGGAGAGAGAGAGAGAGATACACTGGGGGGAGAGAGAGAGAAACACTGGGGAGAGAGAGAGAAACACTGGGGAGAGTGAGAGAGCGAGAAACACTGTGGGGGGAGAGAGAGAGAGATACACTGGGGGGAGAGAGAGAAACACTGGGGAGAGAGATAGAGAAAAGCTAGGGAGAGAGAGAAAGAGAAACACTGGGGAGAGAGAGAGAGACAAACACTGGGGAGAGAGAGAGAAACACTGGGGAGACAGAGAGAGAGAGAAACAATGGGGGGAGAAAGAGAAACATTGGGGGGAGAGAGACAGAGAAACACTGTGGGGAGAGAGAGAGATACACTGGGGGAGAGAGAGAAACACTGCGGAGAGAGAGAGAAACACTGGGGAGAGAGAGAGAGAGAGACTGGGGAAAGAGAGAGAAACACTGGGGGGAGAGAGAGAGAAACACTGGGGGGAGAGGGAGAGACAGTGGTGGGAGAGAGAGAGAAACATTGGGGGAGGTAGAGAAAAACTGGGGGGAGAGAGAGAGATAAACACTGGGGAGAGAGAGAGGAACACTGGGGGGAGAGAGAGAAACACTGGGGGGAGAGAGAGAAACACTGGGGGGAGAGAGAGAGAAAACTGGACGAGAGAGAGAGAAACAATGTGGGTAGAGAGAGAAACACTGGGGGGAGAGAGAGAGAGTAACACTGTGGGGAGAGAGAGAGAAACACTGGGGGGAGAGAGAGAAACACTGGTGGGAGAGAGAGAGAAAAACACTGGGGAGAGAGAGAGAAACACTGGGGAGAGAGAGAAACACTGGGGGGAGAGAGAAAGTAAAATTGGACGAGAGAGAAACACTGGAGAGAGAGAGAGAGAGAGAGAGAAACACTGGTGGGAGAGAGAGATACACTGGGGAGAGAGAGAGAGAAACACTGGGGGAGGTAGCGAAACACTGGGGGGAGAGAGGGAGAGAAACACTGGGGGGAGAGAGAGAAACACTGAGGGGAGAGAGAGAGAAACACTGGACGAGAGAGAGAGAAACCCAGGGGAGAGAGAATGCGAGAAACACTGTGGGGAGAGAGGGAGAGAAAGAGAGAGAGAGAGAGAGAAACTCAGTGGGGAGAGAGAGAGAGAGAGAAACATTGGGGAGGAGATTGTGAAACAATAGGGGAAAGAGAGAAACACTGGGGGAGAGACAAAAACACTGCGGAGAGAGAGAGAGAGAGAAACACTGATGGCGAGAGAGAGAGAAACACTGTGGGGAGAAAGAGAAACACTGGGGAGAGAGAGGAACACTGGGGAGAGAGAGAGAGAAAACACGAGGGGGTGAGAGAGAGAGAAACACTGTGCGGATGGAGAGAGAGAGAAACACTGGGGGGAGAGAGAGAGAAACACTGGGGGGCGAGAGATAAACACAAGGGGGAGAGAGAGAGAAAAACTGGGGGAGAGAGAGAAACACTGGGGGGAGAGAGAGAGAAACACTGGACGAGAGAGAGAAACACAGGGGAGAGAGAGAGCGAGAAACACTGGGGAGGAGAGAGAGAAACAATGGGGGAGAGAGAGAAACATTGGGGAGGAGAGAGAGAAACACTGGGGGGAGAGAGAGAGAAACACTGGGGGAGAGACCGAGAGAAGCACTGGTGGGAGAGAGAGAGAGAAACACTGGGGAGAGAGAGAGAACGAGAAACACTGTGGGGAGAGAGAGAGAGAGATACACTGGGGGGAGAGAGAGAAACACTGGGGAGAGAGATAGAGAAAAGCTAGGGAGATAGAGAAAGAGAAACACTGGGGAGAGAGAGAGAGAAAAACTGGGGGGAGGTAGAGAAACACTGGGGGAGAGAGAGAGAACAACACTGGGGAGAGAGAGAGAAACACTGGGGGAGAGAGAGAAACACTGGGGGGAGAGAGAGAGAAAAACTGGACGAGAGAGAGAGAAACACTGGAGAGAGAGAGAGAAACACTGGGAGGAGAGAGAGAGAAAAACTGGACGAGAGAGAGAAACACTGGGGGGAGAGAGAGATACACTTGGGAGAGAGAGAGAGAAACACTGGTGGGAGAGAGAGAAACACTGGACGAGAGAGAGAGAAACCCAGGGGAGAGAGAGAGCGAGAAACACTGTGGGGAGAGAGAGAGAGAGAGAGAGAAATTCAGTGGGGAGAGAGAGGGAGAGAAACACTGGGGAGGAGATTGTGAAACAATAGGGGAAAGAGAGAAGGAAGAACTGGGGGAGAGAGAAAAACACTGCGGAGAGAGAGAGAGAGAAACACTGATGGCGAGAGAGAGAGAAACACTGTGGGGAGAAAGAGAAACACTGGGGAGAGAGAGGAACACTGGGGAGAGAGAGGAACACTGGGGAGAGAGAGAGAGAAAAACACGAGGGGGCGAGAGAGAGAGAGAAACACTGTGCGGATGGAGAGAGAGAGAAACACTGGGGGGAGAGAGAGAGAAACACTGGGGGGCGAGAGATAAACACAAGGGGGAGAGAGAGAGAAAAACTGGGGGAGAGAGAGAAACACTGGGGGGAGAGAGAGAGAAACAGTGGACGAGAGAGACAAACACAGGGGAGAGAGAGAGCGAGAAACAGCGTGGGGAGAGAGAGAGAGAGCGAAACTCAGTGGGGATAGAGTGAGAGAGAAACACTGGGGAGGAGAGAGAGAAACAATGGGGGAGAGAGAGAAACACTGGGGGAGAGAGAGAGAGAAACATTGGGGAGGAGAGAGAGAGACAGTGGGAGGAGAGAGAGAAACACTGCGGGGGGAGAGAGAGAGAAACTGGGGAGAGAGAGATAGAGAATCACTGGAGAGAGAGAGGGCAACACTGGGGGGAGAGAGAGAAACACTGGGGAGAGAGAGAGAGAGACACTGGAGAGAGAGAGAGAAACACTGGGGGGAGAGAGAGAAACACTGGGGGAAGATAGAGAAACACTGGGGGGAGAGAGAGAGAAACATTGGGGGGGGAGAGAGAGAGAAACTGGGGAGAGAGAGGGAGAGACACTGGAGAGAGAGAGAGAAACACTGGGGGGAGAGAGAGAAACACTGGGGCGAGAGAGAGAAACACTGGGGGAAGATAGAGAAACACTGGGGGGAGAGAGAGAGAAACATTGGGGGGGGGAGAGAGAGAGAAACTGGGGAGAGAGAGAGAGAAACACTGGAGAGAGAGAGAGAGAAACTCTGGGGGGAGAGAGAGAGACAGTGGTGGGAGAGAGAGAGAAACACTGGGGGAGGAAGAGAAACACTGGTGGGAGAGAGAGAGAGAAACACTGTGGGGGGAGAGAGAAACACTTGGGGGAAGAGATAGAAACACTTGGGGGAAGAGAGAGAGAAACACTGGACGAGAGAGAGAGAATCACAGGGGAGAGAGAGCGAGAAACACTGGGGAGGAGAGAGAGAAACACGGGCAGAGGGAGAGAAACACTGGGGGAGAGAGAGAAACACTGCGTGGAGAGAGAGAGAGAAACACTGCGGGAGAGAGAGAGAGAGAAACACTGGGGGGCGAGAGATAAACACCAGGGGGAGAGACAGAGAAAAACTGTGGGAGAGAGAGAAACACTGGACGGGAGAGAGAGAAACACAGGGGAGAGAGAGGAACACTGGGGAAAGAGAGAGAGCAACACTTTGGGAGGAGGGAGAGAGAGAGAAACTGTGGGGATAGAGAGAGAGAGAAACACTGGGGGGAGAGAGAGAGAACCACTGGAGGCAGAGAGATAAACACTAGGGGGAGAGAGAGAAAAAATCTGTGGGAGAGAGAGAAACATTGGGGGGAGAGAGAGAGAAACACTGGACGGGAGAGAGAGAAACACAGGGGAGAGAGAGAGAGTAACACTGGGGGGACAGAGAGAAACACTGGGGGAGAGAGAGAGAGAAACTGGGGAGAGAGAGGGAGAAACACTGGAGAGAGAGAGAGAGAAAAACTGGGGGAGAGAGAGAAACACGGGGGGGAGAGAGAGAAACACTGGGGGGAGAGAGAGAGACAGTGGGAGGAGAGAGAGAAACACTGCGGGGGGTGAGAGAGAGAAACTGGGGAGAGAGAGATAGAGAAACACTGGAGAGAGAGAGAGCAACACTGGGGGGGGGAGAAATAGAAACACCGGGTCGAGAGAGAGAAACACTGGGGGGGGAGAGAGAGAAACACTGGGCGAGAGAGAGAGAGAGAAACTCAGTGGGGAGAGAGATAGAGAAACACTGGAAATTAGAGAGAGAAACACTGGGGGGAGAGAGAGAGAGAAACATTGGGGGAGAGAGAGAATCACTGGGGGGAGAGAGAAAGAAACACTGGGCAGGAGAGAGAGAAACACTGGGGGGAGAGGGAGAGAGAAACACTGGTGGAGAGAGAGAAACACTTGGGAGAGAGAGAGAGCGAGAAACACTGTCGGGGGAGAGAGAGATACACACTGGGGGAGAGAGAGAAACACTGGGGGGAGAGAGAAACACTGGGGAGACAGAGACAGAGAGAAACACTGTGGGGAGAGAGAGAGATACATTTGGGGGAGAGAGGGAAACACTGGGGAGAGAGAGAGAAACACTGGGGAGAGAGAGAGAGTAACACTGGGGAGAGAGAGAGAGAGAGAAACACTGGGGGGTGAGAGAGAAACACTGGGGGTGAGAGAGAGAGAGAGAGAAACTGGGAGAGACAGATGGAGAAACACTGGAGAGAGAGGGAGAGCAACACTGGGGGGAGAGAGAGTAACACTGGGGGGAGAGAGATACAGTGGTGGGAGAGAGAGAGAAACACTGGGGGGGAGAGAGAGAAACACTGAGGGGGGGGAGAGAGAGAAACACTGTGGTGAGAGAGAGAGAGAAACTCAGTGGGGAGAGAGAGAGAGAAACACTGGGGGAGAGAGAGAGAGACACTGGTGCGAGAGAGAGAGAGAGAAACACTGGGGGAGAGAGAGAGAAACACTGGGGAGAGAGAGAGAGCGAGAAACACTGTGGGGAGAGAGACAGAGATACACTGGGGGTGGAGAGAGAGAATCACTCGGGTGAGATAGAAAGAAACACTGGGCAGGAGAGAGAGAAACACTGGGGGGAGAGGGAGAGAGAAGCACTGGTGGAGAGAGCGAAACACTGGGAAGAGAGAGAGAAACACTAGAGAGAGAGATACATTGGGGGAAGAGAGAGAGAAACACTGTGGGGGGAGAGAGAAACACTGGGTAGAGAGACAGAGAGAGAAAAACACTGGGGTCGAGAGAGAGAAACACTGGGGGGGGAGAGAGAGAAACACTGGGCGAGAGAGATAGAGAGAGAAACTCAGTAGGGAGAGAGAGAGAGAAACACTGGAGATGAGAGAGAGAAACACTGGGGGGAGAGAGAGAGAGAAACATTGGGGGAGAGAGAGAATCACTCGGGTGAGAGAGAAAGAAACACTGGGCAGGAGAGAGAGAAACACTGGGGGGAGAGGGAGAGAGAAACACTGGTGGAGAGAGAGAAACACTTGGGAGAGAGAGAGAGCGAGAAACACTGTCGGGGGAGAGAGAGATACACACTGGGGGAGAGGGAGAAACACTGGGGAGAGAGAGTGAGACACAATGGGGAGAGAGAGAAAGAGAAACACTGGGGGAGAGAGAGAGAGAAACACTGGGGAGAGAGAGAAACACTGGGGAGAGAGAGAAACACTGGGGAGACAGAGACAGAGAGAAACACTGTGGGGAGAGAGAGAGATACACTTGGGGGAGAGAGGGAAACACTGGGGAGAGAGAGAGAAACACTGGGGGGAGAGAGAGAGTAACACTGGGGAGAGAGAGAGAGAGAGAAACACTGGGGGGAGAGAGAGAAACACTGGGGGTGAGAGAGAGAGAGAGAGAAACTGGGAGAGACAGATGGAGAAACACTGGAGAGAGAGGGAGAGCAACACTGGGGGGAGAGAGAGTAACACTGGGGGGAGAGAGATACAGTGGTGGGAGAGAGAGAGAAACACTGGGGGGGAGAGAGAGAAACACTGAGGGGGGGAGAGAGAGAAACACTGTGGGGAGAGAGAGAGAGAAACTCAGTGGGGAGAGAGAGAGAAACACTGGGGGGAGAGAGAGAGAGACACTGGTGCGAGAGAGAGAGAGAAACACTGGGGGAGAGAGAGAGAAACACTGGGGAGAGAGAGAGAGCGAGAAACACTGTGGGGAGAGAGACAGAGATACACTGGGGGAGAGAGAGAAACACTGGGGGAGAGAGAGAGAGAAACACTGGGGGGAGAGAGAGAAACACTGGGGGAATAGAGAGAGAGAGAGAAACTGGGGAGAGAGAGAGAAACACTGGAGAGAGAGATACATTGGGGGAAGAGAGAGAGAAACACTGTGGGGGGAGAGAGAAACACTGGGTAGAGAGACAGAGAGTTAAAAACACTGGGGTCGAGAGAGAGAAACACTGGGGGGTGAGAGAGAGAAACACTGGGCGAGAGAGATAGAGAGAGAAACTCAGTAGGGAGAGAGAGAGAGAAACACTGGAGACGAGAGAGAGAAACACTGGGGGGAGAGAGAGAGAGAAACACTGTGGAAGAGAGAGAATCACTCGGTTGAGAGAGAAAGAAACACTGGGCAGGAGAGAGAGAAACAATGGGGGGAGAGGGAGAGAGAAACACTAGTGGAGAGAGAGAAACACTGGGGAGAGAGAGAGACAGTGGTGGGAGAGAGAGAGAAACACTGGGGGAGGCAGAGAAACACTGGTGGGAGAGAGAAACACTTGGGAGAGAGAGAGAGCGAGAAACACTGTCGGGGGAGAGAGAGATACACACTGGGGGAGAGGGAGAAACACTGGGGAGAGAGAGTGAGAAACACTGGGGGGAGAGGGAGAGAGAAACACTGGTGGAGAGAGAGAAACACTTGGGAGAGAGAGAGAGCGAGAAACACTGTCGGGGGAGAGAGAGATACACACTGGGGGAGAGGGAGAAACACTGGGGAGAGAGAGTGAGACACAATGGGGAGAGAGAGAAAGAGAAACACTGGGGGAGAGAGAGAGAGAAACACTGGGGAGAGAGAGAAACACTGGGGAGACAGAGACAGAGAGAAACACTGTGGGGAGAGAGAGAGATACACTTGGGGGAGAGAGGGAAACATTGGGGGGAGAGAGAGAGATACTGGGGAGAGAGAGAGAGAGACACTGGAGAGAGAGAGAGAAACACTGGGGGGAGAGAGAGAAACACTGGGGCGAGAGAGAGAAACACTGGGGGAAGATAGAGAAACACTGGGCGGAGAGAGAGAGAAACATTGGGGGGGGAGAGAGAGAGAAACTGGGGAGAGAGAGAGAGAAACACTGGAGAGAGAGAGAGAGAAACTCTGGGGGGAGAGAGAGAAACTCTGGGGGGAGAGAGAGAAACACTGGGGCGAGAGAGAGAGAAACACTGGGGGGAGAGAGAGAGACAGTGGTGGGAGAGAGAGAGAAACACTGGGGGAGGAAGAGAAACACTGGTGGGAGAGAGAGAGAGAAACACTGGGGAGAGAGAGAGAAACACTGGGAGGGGGAGAGAGAATCACTTGGGGGAAGAGAGAGAGAAACACTTGGGGGAAGAGAGAGAAAAACACTGGACGAGAGAGAGAGAAACACAGGGGAGAGAGAGCGAGAAACACTGGGGAGGAGAGAGAGAAACACGGGCAGAGGGAGAGAAACACTGGGGGAGAGAGAGAAACACTGTGGGGAGAGAGAGAGAGAAACACTGCGGGAGAGAGAGAGAGAGAAACACTGGGGGGCGAGAGATAAACACCAGGGGGAGAGAGAGAGATAAACTGTGGGAGAGAGAAACACACTGCGGGGGGAGAGAGAGAAACACTGGATGAGAGAGAGGGAAACACAGAGGAGAGAGAGGAACACTGGGGAAAGAGAGAGAGCAACACTTTGGGAGGAGAGAGAGAGAGAGAAACTGTGGGGATAGAGAGAGAGAGAAACACTGGGGGGAGAGAGAGAGAACCACTGGAGGCCGAGAGATAAACAATAGGGGGAGAGAGATAGAAAATCTGTGGGAGAGAGAGAAACATTGGGGGGAGAGAGAGAGAAACACAGGGGAGAGAGAGAGAGTAACACTGGGGGGACAGAGAGAAACACTGGGGGAGAGAGAGAGAGTAACACTGGGGGGACAGAGAGAAACACTGGGGGAGAGAGAGAGAGAAACTGGGGAGAGAGAGGGAGAAACACTGGAGAGAGAGAGAGAAAAAAACTGGGGGAGAGAGAGAAACACGGGGGGGAGAGAGAGAAACACTGGGGGGAGAGAGAGAGACAGTGGGAGGAGAGAGAGAAACACTGGGGAGAGAGAGAGAGTAACACTGGGGAGAGAGAGAGAGAGAGAAACTGGGGAGAGAGAAACACTGGAGAGAGAGATACATTGGGGGAAGAGAGAGAGAAACACTGTGGGGGGGGAGAGAAACACTGGGTAGAGAGACAGAGAGAGAAAAACACTGGGGTCGAGAGAGAGAAACACTGGGGGGAGAGAGAGAGAAACACTGGGGGGAGAGAGAGAGAAACACTGGGCGAGAGAGATAGAGAGAGAAACTCAGTAGGGAGAGAGAGAGAGAAACACTGGAGACGAGAGAGAGAAACACTGGGGGGAGAGAGAGAGAGAAACACTGTGGAAGAGAGAGAATCACTCGGGTGAGAGAGAAAGAAACACTGGGCAGGAGAGAGAGAAACACTGGGGGGAGAGGGAGAGAGAAACACTGGTGGAGAGAGAGAAACACTGGGGAGAGAGAGAGAGACAGTGGTGGGAGAGAGAGAGAAACACTGGGGGAGGCAGAGAAACACTGGTGGGAGAGAGAGAGAGAAACACTGGGGGGAGAGAGAGAAACACTGGGGAGAGAGAGAGAGAGAGAGAAACTGGGGAGAGAGAGAGAAACACTGGAGAGAGAGATACATTGGGGGGAGAGAGAGAGAAAAACTGTGGGGGGATAGAGAAACACTGGGGAGAGAGAGAGAGAAAAAAAACACTGGGGTCGAGAGAGAGAAACACTGGGGGAGAGAGAGAGAAACACTGGGCGAGAGTGATGGAGAGAGAAACTCAGTAGGGAGAGAGAGACAGAAACACTGGAGATGAGAGAGAGAAACACTGGGGGGAGAGAGAGAGAGAAACACTGGTGGAGAGAGAGAATCACTCGGGTGAGAGAGAAAGAAACACTGGGCAGGAGAGAGAGAAACACTGGGGGGAGAGGGAGAGAGAAGCACTGGTGGAGAGAGAGAAACACTGGGGAGAGAGAGAGAAACACTGGAGAGAGAGAGATACATTGGGGGAAGAGAGAGAGAAACACTGTGGGGGGAGAGAGAAACACTGGGTAGAGAGACAGAGAGAGAGAAACACTGGAGACGAGAGAGAGAAACACTGGGGGGAGAGAGAGAGAGAAACACTGTGGAAGAGAGAGAATCACTCGGGTGAGAGAGAAAGAAACACTGGGCAGGAGAGAGAGAAACACTGGGGGGAGAGAGAGAGAGAAACACTGGGGGGAGAGGGAGAGAGAAACACTGGTGGAGAGAGAGAAACACTTGGGAGAGAGAGAGAGCGAGAAACACTGTCGGGGGAGAGAGAGATACACACTGGGGGAGAGGGAGAAACACTGGAGAGAGAGAGAGAGAAAAACTGGGGAGAGAGAGAAACACGGGGGGGAGAGAGAGAAACACTGGGGGGAGAGAGAGAGACAGTGGGAGGAGAGAGAGAAACACTGCGGGGGGTGAGAGAGAGAAACTGGGGAGAGAGAGATAGAGAAACACTGGAGAGAGAGAGAGCAACACTGGGGGGGGGAGAAATAGAAACACCGGGTCGAGAGAGAGAAACACTGGGGGGGGAGAGAGAGAAACACTGGGCGAGAGAGAGAGAGAGAAACTCAGTGGGGAGAGAGATAGAGAAACACTGGAAATTAGAGAGAGAAACACTGGGGGGAGAGAGAGAGAGAAACATTGGGGGAGAGAGAGAAACACTGGGGGGAGAGGGAGAGAGAAACACTGGTGGAGAGAGAGAAACACTTGGGAGAGAGAGAGAGCGAGAAACACTGTCGGGGGAGAGAGAGATACACACTGGGGGAGAGGGAGAAACACTGGAGAGAGAGAGTGAGACACAATGGGGAGAGAGAGAAAGAGAAACACAGGGGGAGAGAGAGAGAGAAACACTGGGGAGAGAGAGAAACACTGGGGAGACAGAGACAGAGAGAAACACTGTGGGGAGAGAGAGAGATACACTTGGGGGAGAGAGGGAAACACTGGGGAGAGAGAGAGAAACACTGGGGAGAGAGAGAGAGTAACACTGGAGAGAGAGAGAGACAGAGAAACACTGGGGGGAGAGAGAGAAACACTGGGGGTGAGAGAGAGAGAGAGAGAGAAACTGGGAGAGACAGATGGAGAAACACTGGAGAGAGAGGGAGAGCAACACTGGGGGGAGAGAGAGTAACACTGGGGGGAGAGAGATACAGTGGTGGGAGAGAGAGAGAAACACTGGGGGGGAGAGAGAGAAACACTGAGGGGGGAGAGAGAGAAACACTGTGGTGAGAGAGAGAGAGAAACTCAGTGGGGAGAGAGAGAGAGAAACACTGGGGGAGAGAGAGAGAGACACTGGTGCGAGAGAGAGAGAGAGAAACACTGGGGGAGAGAGAGAGAAACACTGGGGAGAGAGAGAGAGCGAGAAACACTGTGGGGAGAGAGACAGAGATACACTGGGGGAGAGAGAGAAACACTGGGGGAGAGAGAGAGAGAAACACTGGGGGGAGAGAGAGAAACACTGGGGGAATAGAGAGAGAGAGAGAAACTGGGGAGAGAGAGAGAAACACTGTGGAAGAGAGAGAATCACTCGGGTGAGAGAGAAAGAAACACTGGGCAGGAGAGAGAGAAACACTGGGGGGAGAGGGAGAGAGAAACACTGGTGGAGAGAGAGAAACACTGGCGAGAGAGAGACAGTGGTGGGAGAGAGAGAGAAACACTGGGGGAGGCAGAGAAACACTGGTGGGAGAGAGAGAGAGAAACACTGGGGGGAGAGAGAGAAACACTGGGGGGAGAGAGAGAGAGAGAGAGAAACTGGGGAGAGAGAGAGAAACACTGGGCAGGAGAGAGAGAAACACTGGGGGGAGTGGGAGAGAGAAACACTGGTGGAGAGAGAGAAACACTTGGGAGAGAGAGAGAGCGAGAAACACTGTCGGGGGAGAGAGATACACACTGGGGGAGAGGGAGAAACACTGGAGAGAGAGAGAGAGAAAAACTGGGGAGAGAGAGAAACACGGGGGGGGAGAGAGAGAAACACTGGGGGGAGAGAGAGAGACAGTGGGAGGAGAGAGAGAAACACTGCGGGGGGTGAGAGAGAGAAACTGGGGAGAGAGAGATAGAGAAACACTGGAGAGAGAGAGAGCAACACTGGGGGGGGGGGAGAAATAGAAACACCGGGTCGAGAGAGAGAAACACTGGGGGGGGAGAGAGAGAAACACTGGGCGAGAGAGAGAGAGAGAAACTCAGTGGGGAGAGAGATAGAGAAACACTGGAAATTAGAGAGAGAAACACTGGGGGGAGAGAGAGAGAGAAACATTGGGGGAGAGAGAGAATCACTGGGGGGAGAGAGAACGAAACACTGGGCAGGAGAGAGAGAAACACTGGGGGGAGAGGGAGAGAGAAACACTGGTGGAGAGAGAGAAACACTTGGGAGAGAGAGAGAGCGAGAAACACTGTCGGGGGAGAGAGAGATACACACTGGGGGAGAGGGAGAAACACTGGGGAGAGAGAGTGAGACACAATGGGGAGAGAGAGAAAGAGAAACACTGGGGGAGAGAGAGAGAGAAACACTGGGGAGAGAGAGAAACACTGGGGAGACAGAGAGAAACACTGGGGAGAGAGAGAGATACACTGGGGGGAGAGAGAGAAACACTGGGGGTGAGAGAGAGAGAGAGAGAAACTGGGAGAGACAGATGGAGAAACACTGGAGAGAGAGGGAGAGCAACACTGGGGGGAGAGAGAGTAACACTGGGGGGAGAGAGATACAGTGGTGGGAGAGAGAGAGAAACACTGGGGGGGAGAGAGAGAAACACTGAGGGGGGAGAGAGAGAAACACTGTGGTGAGAGAGAGAGAGAAACTCAGTGGGGAGAGAGAGAGAGAAACACTGGGGGAGAGAGAGAGAGACACTGGTGCGAGAGAGAGAGAGAGAGAGAAACACTGGGGGAGAGAGAGAAACACTGGGGAGAGAGAGAGAGCGAGAAACACTGTGGGGAGAGAGACAGAGATACACTGGGGGAGAGAGAGAAACACTGGGGGAGAGAGAGAGAGAAACACTGGGGGGAGAGAGAGAAACACTGGGGGAATAGAGAGAGAGAGAGAAACTGGGGAGAGAGAGAGAAACACTGGAGAGAGAGATACATTGGGGGAAGAGAGAGAGAAACACTGTGGGGGGGGAGAGAAACACTGGGTAGAGAGACAGAGAGAGAAAAACACTGGGGTCGAGAGACAGAAACACTGGGGGGAGAGAGAGAGAAACACTGGGCGAGAGAGATAGAGAGAGAAACTCAGTAGGGAGAGAGAGAGAGAAACACTGGAGACGAGAGAGAGAAACACTGGGGGGAGAGAGAGAGAGAAACACTGTGGAAGAGAGAGAATCACTCGGGTGAGAGAGAAAGAAACACTGGGCAGGAGAGAGAGAAACACTGGGGGGAGAGGGAGAAACACTGGGGAGAGAGAGAGAGACAGTGGTGGGAGAGAGAGAGAAACACTGGGGGAGAGAGAGAGAGAGAAACTCAGTGGGGAGAGAGATAGAGAAACACTGGAAATTAGAGAGAGAAACACTGGGGGGAGAGAGAGAGAGAAACATTGGGGGAGAGAGAGAATCACTGGGGGGAGAGAGAAAGAAACACTGGGCAGGAGAGAGAGAAACACTGGGGGGAGAGGGAGAGAGAAACACTGGTGGAGAGAGAGAAACACTTGGGAGAGAGAGAGAGCGAGAAACACTGTCGGGGGAGAGAGAGATACACACTGGGGGAGAGGGAGAAACACTGGAGAGAGAGAGTGAGACACAATGGGGAGAGAGAGAAAGAGAAACACAGGGGGAGAGAGAGAGAGAAACACTGGGGAGAGAGAGAAACACTGGGGAGACAGAGACAGAGAGAAACACTGTGGGGAGAGAGAGAGATACACTTGGGGGAGAGAGGGAAACACTGGGGAGAGAGAGAGAAACACTGGGGAGAGAGAGAGAGTAACACTGGGGAGAGAGAGAGAGAGAGAAACACTGGGGGGAGAGAGAGAAACACTGGGGGTGAGAGAGAGAGAGAGAGAAACTGGGAGAGACAGATGGAGAAACACTGGAGAGAGAGGGAGAGCAACACTGGGGGGAGAGAGAGTAACACTGGGGGGAGAGAGATACAGTGGTGGGAGAGAGAGAGAAACACTGGGGGGGAGAGAGAGAGAGAAACTCAGTGGGGAGAGAGAGAGAGAAACACTGGGGGAGAGAGAGAGAGACACTGGTGCGAGAGAGAGAGAGAGAGAGAAACACTGGGGGAGAGAGAGAGAAACACTGGGGAGAGAGAGAGAGCGAGAAACACTGTGGGGAGAGAGACAGAGATACACTGGGGGAGAGAGAGAAACACTGGGGGAGAGAGAGAGAGAAACACTGGGGGGAGAGAGAGAAACACTGGGGGAATAGAGAGAGAGAGAGAAACTGGGGAGAGAGAGAGAAACACTGTGGAAGAGAGAGAATCACTCGGGTGAGAGAGAAAGAAACACTGGGCAGGAGAGAGAGAAACACTGGGGGGAGAGGGAGAGAGAAACACTGGTGGAGAGAGAGAAACACTGGCGAGAGAGATAGAGACAGTGGTGGGAGAGAGAGAGAAACACTGGGGGAGGCAGAGAAACACTGGTGGGAGAGAGAGAGAGAAACACTGGGGGGAGAGAGAGAAACACTGGGGGGAGAGAGAGAGAGAGAGAGAAACTGGGGAGAGAGAGAGAAACACTGGAGAGAGAGATACATTGGGGGGAGAGAGAGAGAAAAACTGTGGGGGGATAGAGAAGCACTGGGGAGAGAGAGAGAGAAAAAAAACACTGGGGTCGAGAGAGAGAAACACTGGGGGAGAGAGAGAGAAACACTGGGCGAGAGTGATGGAGAGAGAAACTCAGTAGGGAGAGAGAGACAGAAACACTGGAGATGAGAGAGAGAAACACTGGGGGGAGAGAGAGAGAGAAACACTGGTGGAGAGAGAGAATCACTCGGGTGAGAGAGAAAGAAACACTGGGCAGGAGAGAGAGAAACACTGGGGGGAGAGGGAGAGAGAAGCACTGGTGGAGAGAGAGAAACACTGGGGAGAGAGAGAGAAACACTGGAGAGAGAGAGATACATTGGGGGAAGAGAGAGAGAAACACTGTGGGGGGAGAGAGAAACACTGGGTAGAGAGACAGAGAGAGAAAAACACTGGGGTTGAGAGAGAGAAACACTGGGGGGGGAGAGAGAGAAACACTGGGCGAGAGAGATAGAGAGAGAAACTCAGTAGGGAGAAAGAGAGAGAAACACTGGAGACGAGAGAGAGAAACACTGGGGGGAGAGAGAGAGAGAAACACTGTGGAAGAGAGAGAATCACTCGGGTGAGAGAGAAAGAAACACTGGGCAGGAGAGAGAGAAACACTGGGGGGAGAGGGAGAGAGAAACACTGGTGGAGAGAGAGAAACACTGGCGAGAGAGAGACAGTGGTGGGAGAGAGAGAGAAACACTGGGGGAGGCAGAGAAACACTGGTGGGAGAGAGAGAGAGAAACACTGGGGGGAGAGAGAGAAACACTGGGGGGAGAGAGAGAGAGAGAGAGAAACTGGGCAGAGAGAGAGAAACACTGGGCAGGAGAGAGAGAAACACTGGGGGGAGTGGGAGAGAGAAACACTGGTGGAGAGAGAGAAACACTTGGGAGAGAGAGAGAGCGAGAAACACTGTCGGGGGAGAGAGAGATACACACTGGGGGAGAGGGAGAAACACTGGAGAGAGAGAGAAAGAACAACTGGGGAGAGAGAGAAACACGGGGGGGAGAGAGAGAAACACTGGGGGGAGAGAGAGAGACAGTGGGAGGAGAGAGAGAGAGAGAAACTCAGTGGGGAGAGAGATAGAGAAACACTGGAAATTAGAGAGAGAAACACTGGGGGGAGAGAGAGAGAGAAACATTGGGGGAGAGAGAGAATCACTGGGGGGAGAGAGAACGAAACACTGGGCAGGAGAGAGAGAAACACTGGGGGGAGAGGGAGAGAGAAACACTGGTGGAGAGAGAGAAACACTTGGGAGAGAGAGAGAGCGAGAAACACTGTCGGGGGAGAGAGAGATACACACTGGGGGAAAGGGAGAAACACTGGGGAGAGAGAGTGAGACACAATGGGGAGAGAGAGAAAGAGAAACACTGGGGGAGAGAGAGAGAGAAACACTGGGGAGAGAGAGAAACACTGGGGAGACAGAGAGAAACACTGGGGAGAGAGAGAGAGTAACACTGGGGAGAGAGAGAGAGAGAGAAACACTGGGGGGAGAGAGAGAAACACTGGGGGTGAGAGAGAGAGAGAGAGAAACTGGGAGAGACAGATGGAGAAACACTGGAGAGAGAGGGAGAGCAACACTGGGGGGAGAGAGAGTAACACTGGGGGGAGAGAGATACAGTGGTGGGAGAGAGAGAGAAACACTGGGGGGGAGAGAGAGAAACACTGAGGGGGGAGAGAGAGAAACACTGTGGTGAGAGAGAGAGAGAAACTCAGTGGGGAGAGAGAGAGAGAAACACTGGGGGAGAGAGAGAGAGACACTGGTGCGAGAGAGAGAGAGAGAGAGAAACACTGGGGGAGAGAGAGAAACACTGGGGAGAGAGAGAGAGCGAGAAACACTGTGGGGAGAGAGACAGAGATACACTGGGGGAGAGAGAGAAACACTGGGGGAGAGAGAGAGAGAAACACTGGGGGGAGAGAGAGAAACACTGGGGGAATAGAGAGAGAGAGAGAAACTGGGGAGAGAGAGAGAAACACTGGAGAGAGAGATACATTGGGGGAAGAGAGAGAGAAACACTGTGGGGGGGGAGAGAAACACTGGGTAGAGAGACAGAGAGAGAAAAACACTGGGGTCGAGAGAGAGAAACACTGGGGGGAGAGAGAGAGAAACACTGGGCGAGAGAGATAGAGAGAGAAACTCAGTAGGGAGAGAGAGAGAGAAACACTGGAGACGAGAGAGAGAAACACTGGGGGGAGAGAGAGAGAGAAACACTGTGGAAGAGAGAGAATCACTCGGGTGAGAGAGAAAGAAACACTGGGCAGGAGAGAGAGAAACACTGGGGGGAGAGGGAGAAACACTGGGGAGAGAGAGAGAGACAGTGGTGGGAGAGAGAGAGAAACACTGGGGGAGAGAGAGAGAGAGAAACTCAGTGGGGAGAGAGATAGAGAAACACTGGAAATTAGAGAGAGAAACACTGGGGGGAGAGAGAGAGAGAGACATTGGGGGAGAGAGAGAATCACTGGGGGGAGAGAGAAAGAAACACTGGGCAGGAGAGAGAGAAACACTGGGGGGAGAGGGAGAGAGAAACACTGGTGGAGAGAGAGAAACACTTGGGAGAGAGAGAGAGCGAGAAACACTGTCGGGGGAGAGAGAGATACACACTGGGGGAGAGGGAGAAACACTGGAGAGAGAGAGTGAGACACAATGGGGAGAGAGAGAAAGAGAAACACAGGGGGAGAGAGAGAGAGAAACACTGGGGAGAGAGAGAAACACTGGGGAGACAGAGACAGAGAGAAACACTGTGGGGAGAGAGAGAGATACACTTGGGGGAGAGAGGGAAACACTGGGGAGAGAGAGAGAAACACTGGGGAGAGAGAGAGAGTAACACTGGGGAGAGAGAGAGAGAGAGAAACACTGGGGGGAGAGAGAGAAACACTGGGGGTGAGAGAGAGAGAGAGAGAAACTGGGAGAGACAGATGGAGAAACACTGGAGAGAGAGGGAGAGCAACACTGGGGGGAGAGAGAGTAACACTGGGGGGAGAGAGATACAGTGGTGGGAGAGAGAGAGAAACACTGGGGGGGAGAGAGAGAAACACTGAGGGGGGAGAGAGAGAAACACTGTGGTGAGAGAGAGAGAGAAACTCAGTGGGGAGAGAGAGAGAGAAACACTGGGGGAGAGAGAGAGAGACACTGGTGCGAGAGAGAGAGAGAGAGAGAAACACTGGGGGAGAGAGAGAGAAACACTGGGGAGAGAGAGAGAGCGAGAAACACTGTGGGGAGAGAGACAGAGATACACTGGGGGAGAGAGAGAAACACTGGGGGAGAGAGAGAGAGAAACACTGGGGGGAGAGAGAGAAACACTGGGGGAATAGAGAGAGAGAGAGAAACTGGGGAGAGAGAGAGAAACACTGTGGAAGAGAGAGAATCACTCGGGTGAGAGAGAAAGAAACACTGGGCAGGAGAGAGAGAAACACTGGGGGGAGAGGGAGAGAGAAACACTGGTGGAGAGAGAGAAACACTGGCGAGAGAGATAGAGACAGTGGTGGGAGAGAGAGAGAAACACTGGGGGAGGCAGAGAAACACTGGTGGGAGAGAGAGAGAGAAACACTGGGGGGAGAGAGAGAAACACTGGGGGGAGAGAGAGAGAGAGAGAGAAACTGGGGAGAGAGAGAGAAACACTGGAGAGAGAGATACATTGGGGGGAGAGAGAGAGAAAAACTGTGGGGGGATAGAGAAGCACTGGGGAGAGAGAGAGAGAAAAAAAACACTGGGGTCGAGAGAGAGAAACACTGGGGGAGAGAGAGAGAAACACTGGGCGAGAGTGATGGAGAGAGAAACTCAGTAGGGAGAGAGAGACAGAAACACTGGAGATGAGAGAGAGAAACACTGGGGGGAGAGAGAGAGAGAAACACTGGTGGAGAGAGAGAATCACTCGGGTGAGAGAGAAAGAAACACTGGGCAGGAGAGAGAGAAACACTGGGGGGAGAGGGAGAGAGAAGCACTGGTGGAGAGAGAGAAACACTGGGGAGAGAGAGAGAAACACTGGAGAGAGAGAGATACATTGGGGGAAGAGAGAGAGAAACACTGTGGGGGGAGAGAGAAACACTGGGTAGAGAGACAGAGAGAGAAAAACACTGGGGTTGAGAGAGAGAAACACTGGGGGGGGAGAGAGAGAAACACTGGGCGAGAGAGATAGAGAGAGAAACTCAGTAGGGAGAAAGAGAGAGAAACACTGGAGACGAGAGAGAGAAACACTGGGGGGAGAGAGAGAGAGAAACACTGTGGAAGAGAGAGAATCACTCGGGTGAGAGAGAAAGAAACACTGGGCAGGAGAGAGAGAAACACTGGGGGGAGAGGGAGAGAGAAACACTGGTGGAGAGAGAGAAACACTTGGGAGAGAGAGAGAGCGAGAAACACTGTCGGGGGAGAGAGAGATACACACTGGGGGAGAGGGAGAAACACTGGAGAGAGAGAGAGAGAAAAACTGGGGAGAGAGAGAAACACGGGGGGGAGAGAGAGAAACACTGGGGGGAGAGAGAGAGACAGTGGGAGGAGAGAGAGAAACACTGCGGGGGGTGAGAGAGAGAAACTGGGGAGAGAGAGATAGAGAAACACTGGAGAGAGAGAGAGCAACACTGGGGGGGGGAGAAATAGAAACACCGGGTCGAGAGAGAGAAACACTGGGGGGGAGAGAGAGAAACACTGGGCGAGGGAGAGAGAGAGAAACTCAGTGGGGAGAGAGATAGAGAAACACTGGAAATTAGAGAGAGAAACACTGGGGGGAGAGAGAGAGAGAAACATTGGGGGAGAGAGAGAATCACTGGGGGGAGAGAGAACGAAACACTGGGCAGGAGAGAGAGAAACACTGGGGGGAGAGGGAGAGAGAAACACTGGTGGAGAGAGAGAGACAGTGGTGGGAGAGAGAGAGAAACACTGGGGGAGGCAGAGAAACACTGGTGGGAGAGAGAAACACTTGGGAGAGAGAGAGAGCGAGAAACACTGTCGGGGGAGAGAGAGATACACACTGGGGGAGAGGGAGAAACACTGGGGAGAGAGAGTGAGAAACACTGGGGGGAGAGGGAGAGAGAAACACTGGTGGAGAGAGAGAAACACTTGGGAGAGAGAGAGAGCGAGAAACACTGTCGGGGGAGAGAGAGATACACACTGGGGGAGAGGGAGAAACACTGGGGAGAGAGAGTGAGACACAATGGGGAGAGAGAGAAAGAGAAACACTGGGGGAGAGAGAGAGAGAAACACTGGGGAGAGAGAGAAACACTGGGGAGACAGAGACAGAGAGAAACACTGTGGGGAGAGAGAGAGATACACTTGGGGGAGAGAGGGAAACATTGGGGGGAGAGAGAGAGATACTGGGGAGAGAGAGAGAGAGACACTGGAGAGAGAGAGAGAAACACTGGGGGGAGAGAGAGAAACACTGGGGCGAGAGAGAGAAACACTGGGGGAAGATAGAGAAACACTGGGCGGAGAGAGAGAGAAACATTGGGGGGGGAGAGAGAGAGAAACTGGGGAGAGAGAGAGAGAAACACTGGAGAGAGAGAGAGAGAAACTCTGGGGGGAGAGAGAGAAACTCTGGGGGGAGAGAGAGAAACACTGGGGCGAGAGAGAGAGAAACACTGGGGGGAGAGAGAGAGACAGTGGTGGGAGAGAGAGAGAAACACTGGGGGAGGAAGAGAAACACTGGTGGGAGAGAGAGAGAGAAACACTGGGGAGAGAGAGAGAAACACTGGGAGGGGGAGAGAGAATCACTTGGGGGAAGAGAGAGAGAAACACTTGGGGGAAGAGAGAGAAAAACACTGGACGAGAGAGAGAGAAACACAGGGGAGAGAGAGCGAGAAACACTGGGGAGGAGAGAGAGAAACACGGGCAGAGGGAGAGAAACACTGGGGGAGAGAGAGAAACACTGTGGGGAGAGAGAGAGAGAAACACTGCGGGAGAGAGAGAGAGAGAAACACTGGGGGGCGAGAGATAAACACCAGGGGGAGAGAGAGAGATAAACTGTGGGAGAGAGAAACACACTGCGGGGGGAGAGAGAGAAACACTGGATGAGAGAGAGGGAAACACAGAGGAGAGAGAGGAACACTGGGGAAAGAGAGAGAGCAACACTTTGGGAGGAGAGAGAGAGAGAGAAACTGTGGGGATAGAGAGAGAGAGAAACACTGGGGGGAGAGAGAGAGAACCACTGGAGGCCGAGAGATAAACAATAGGGGGAGAGAGATAGAAAATCTGTGGGAGAGAGAGAAACATTGGGGGGAGAGAGAGAGAAACACAGGGGAGAGAGAGAGAGTAACACTGGGGGGACAGAGAGAAACACTGGGGGAGAGAGAGAGAGTAACACTGGGGGGACAGAGAGAAACACTGGGGGAGAGAGAGAGAGAAACTGGGGAGAGAGAGGGAGAAACACTGGAGAGAGAGAGAGAAAAAAACTGGGGGAGAGAGAGAAACACGGGGGGGAGAGAGAGAAACACTGGGGGGAGAGAGAGAGACAGTGGGAGGAGAGAGAGAAACACTGGGGAGAGAGAGAGAGTAACACTGGGGAGAGAGAGAGAGAGAGAAACTGGGGAGAGAGAAACACTGGAGAGAGAGATACATTGGGGGAAGAGAGAGAGAAACACTGTGGGGGGGGAGAGAAACACTGGGTAGAGAGACAGAGAGAGAAAAACACTGGGGTCGAGAGAGAGAAACACTGGGGGGAGAGAGAGAGAAACACTGGGGGGAGAGAGAGAGAAACACTGGGCGAGAGAGATAGAGAGAGAAACTCAGTAGGGAGAGAGAGAGAGAAACACTGGAGACGAGAGAGAGAAACACTGGGGGGAGAGAGAGAGAGAAACACTGTGGAAGAGAGAGAATCACTCGGGTGAGAGAGAAAGAAACACTGGGCAGGAGAGAGAGAAACACTGGGGGGAGAGGGAGAGAGAAACACTGGTGGAGAGAGAGAAACACTGGGGAGAGAGAGAGAGACAGTGGTGGGAGAGAGAGAGAAACACTGGGGGAGGCAGAGAAACACTGGTGGGAGAGAGAGAGAGAAACACTGGGGGGAGAGAGAGAAACACTGGGGAGAGAGAGAGAGAGAGAGAAACTGGGGAGAGAGAGAGAAACACTGGAGAGAGAGATACATTGGGGGGAGAGAGAGAGAAAAACTGTGGGGGGATAGAGAAACACTGGGGAGAGAGAGAGAGAAAAAAAACACTGGGGTCGAGAGAGAGAAACACTGGGGGAGAGAGAGAGAAACACTGGGCGAGAGTGATGGAGAGAGAAACTCAGTAGGGAGAGAGAGACAGAAACACTGGAGATGAGAGAGAGAAACACTGGGGGGAGAGAGAGAGAGAAACACTGGTGGAGAGAGAGAATCACTCGGGTGAGAGAGAAAGAAACACTGGGCAGGAGAGAGAGAAACACTGGGGGGAGAGGGAGAGAGAAGCACTGGTGGAGAGAGAGAAACACTGGGGAGAGAGAGAGAAACACTGGAGAGAGAGAGATACATTGGGGGAAGAGAGAGAGAAACACTGTGGGGGGAGAGAGAAACACTGGGTAGAGAGACAGAGAGAGAGAAACACTGGAGACGAGAGAGAGAAACACTGGGGGGAGAGAGAGAGAGAAACACTGTGGAAGAGAGAGAATCACTCGGGTGAGAGAGAAAGAAACACTGGGCAGGAGAGAGAGAAACACTGGGGGGAGAGAGAGAGAGAAACACTGGGGGGAGAGGGAGAGAGAAACACTGGTGGAGAGAGAGAAACACTTGGGAGAGAGAGAGAGCGAGAAACACTGTCGGGGGAGAGAGAGATACACACTGGGGGAGAGGGAGAAACACTGGAGAGAGAGAGAGAGAAAAACTGGGGAGAGAGAGAAACACGGGGGGGAGAGAGAGAAACACTGGGGGGAGAGAGAGAGACAGTGGGAGGAGAGAGAGAAACACTGCGGGGGGTGAGAGAGAGAAACTGGGGAGAGAGAGATAGAGAAACACTGGAGAGAGAGAGAGCAACACTGGGGGGGGGAGAAATAGAAACACCGGGTCGAGAGAGAGAAACACTGGGGGGGGAGAGAGAGAAACACTGGGCGAGAGAGAGAGAGAGAAACTCAGTGGGGAGAGAGATAGAGAAACACTGGAAATTAGAGAGAGAAACACTGGGGGGAGAGAGAGAGAGAAACATTGGGGGAGAGAGAGAAACACTGGGGGGAGAGGGAGAGAGAAACACTGGTGGAGAGAGAGAAACACTTGGGAGAGAGAGAGAGCGAGAAACACTGTCGGGGGAGAGAGAGATACACACTGGGGGAGAGGGAGAAACACTGGAGAGAGAGAGTGAGACACAATGGGGAGAGAGAGAAAGAGAAACACAGGGGGAGAGAGAGAGAGAAACACTGGGGAGAGAGAGAAACACTGGGGAGACAGAGACAGAGAGAAACACTGTGGGGAGAGAGAGAGATACACTTGGGGGAGAGAGGGAAACACTGGGGAGAGAGAGAGAAACACTGGGGAGAGAGAGAGAGTAACACTGGAGAGAGAGAGAGACAGAGAAACACTGGGGGGAGAGAGAGAAACACTGGGGGTGAGAGAGAGAGAGAGAGAGAAACTGGGAGAGACAGATGGAGAAACACTGGAGAGAGAGGGAGAGCAACACTGGGGGGAGAGAGAGTAACACTGGGGGGAGAGAGATACAGTGGTGGGAGAGAGAGAGAAACACTGGGGGGGAGAGAGAGAAACACTGAGGGGGGAGAGAGAGAAACACTGTGGTGAGAGAGAGAGAGAAACTCAGTGGGGAGAGAGAGAGAGAAACACTGGGGGAGAGAGAGAGAGACACTGGTGCGAGAGAGAGAGAGAGAAACACTGGGGGAGAGAGAGAGAAACACTGGGGAGAGAGAGAGAGCGAGAAACACTGTGGGGAGAGAGACAGAGATACACTGGGGGAGAGAGAGAAACACTGGGGGAGAGAGAGAGAGAAACACTGGGGGGAGAGAGAGAAACACTGGGGGAATAGAGAGAGAGAGAGAAACTGGGGAGAGAGAGAGAAACACTGTGGAAGAGAGAGAATCACTCGGGTGAGAGAGAAAGAAACACTGGGCAGGAGAGAGAGAAACACTGGGGGGAGAGGGAGAGAGAAACACTGGTGGAGAGAGAGAAACACTGGCGAGAGAGAGACAGTGGTGGGAGAGAGAGAGAAACACTGGGGGAGGCAGAGAAACACTGGTGGGAGAGAGAGAGAGAAACACTGGGGGGAGAGAGAGAAACACTGGGGGGAGAGAGAGAGAGAGAGAGAAACTGGGGAGAGAGAGAGAAACACTGGGCAGGAGAGAGAGAAACACTGGGGGGAGTGGGAGAGAGAAACACTGGTGGAGAGAGAGAAACACTTGGGAGAGAGAGAGAGCGAGAAACACTGTCGGGGGAGAGAGATACACACTGGGGGAGAGGGAGAAACACTGGAGAGAGAGAGAGAGAAAAACTGGGGAGAGAGAGAAACACGGGGGGGGAGAGAGAGAAACACTGGGGGGAGAGAGAGAGACAGTGGGAGGAGAGAGAGAAACACTGCGGGGGGTGAGAGAGAGAAACTGGGGAGAGAGAGATAGAGAAACACTGGAGAGAGAGAGAGCAACACTGGGGGGGGGGGAGAAATAGAAACACCGGGTCGAGAGAGAGAAACACTGGGGGGGGAGAGAGAGAAACACTGGGCGAGAGAGAGAGAGAGAAACTCAGTGGGGAGAGAGATAGAGAAACACTGGAAATTAGAGAGAGAAACACTGGGGGGAGAGAGAGAGAGAAACATTGGGGGAGAGAGAGAATCACTGGGGGGAGAGAGAACGAAACACTGGGCAGGAGAGAGAGAAACACTGGGGGGAGAGGGAGAGAGAAACACTGGTGGAGAGAGAGAAACACTTGGGAGAGAGAGAGAGCGAGAAACACTGTCGGGGGAGAGAGAGATACACACTGGGGGAGAGGGAGAAACACTGGGGAGAGAGAGTGAGACACAATGGGGAGAGAGAGAAAGAGAAACACTGGGGGAGAGAGAGAGAGAAACACTGGGGAGAGAGAGAAACACTGGGGAGACAGAGAGAAACACTGGGGAGAGAGAGAGATACACTGGGGGGAGAGAGAGAAACACTGGGGGTGAGAGAGAGAGAGAGAGAAACTGGGAGAGACAGATGGAGAAACACTGGAGAGAGAGGGAGAGCAACACTGGGGGGAGAGAGAGTAACACTGGGGGGAGAGAGATACAGTGGTGGGAGAGAGAGAGAAACACTGGGGGGGAGAGAGAGAAACACTGAGGGGGGAGAGAGAGAAACACTGTGGTGAGAGAGAGAGAGAAACTCAGTGGGGAGAGAGAGAGAGAAACACTGGGGGAGAGAGAGAGAGACACTGGTGCGAGAGAGAGAGAGAGAGAGAAACACTGGGGGAGAGAGAGAAACACTGGGGAGAGAGAGAGAGCGAGAAACACTGTGGGGAGAGAGACAGAGATACACTGGGGGAGAGAGAGAAACACTGGGGGAGAGAGAGAGAGAAACACTGGGGGGAGAGAGAGAAACACTGGGGGAATAGAGAGAGAGAGAGAAACTGGGGAGAGAGAGAGAAACACTGGAGAGAGAGATACATTGGGGGAAGAGAGAGAGAAACACTGTGGGGGGGGAGAGAAACACTGGGTAGAGAGACAGAGAGAGAAAAACACTGGGGTCGAGAGACAGAAACACTGGGGGGAGAGAGAGAGAAACACTGGGCGAGAGAGATAGAGAGAGAAACTCAGTAGGGAGAGAGAGAGAGAAACACTGGAGACGAGAGAGAGAAACACTGGGGGGAGAGAGAGAGAGAAACACTGTGGAAGAGAGAGAATCACTCGGGTGAGAGAGAAAGAAACACTGGGCAGGAGAGAGAGAAACACTGGGGGGAGAGGGAGAAACACTGGGGAGAGAGAGAGAGACAGTGGTGGGAGAGAGAGAGAAACACTGGGGGAGAGAGAGAGAGAGAAACTCAGTGGGGAGAGAGATAGAGAAACACTGGAAATTAGAGAGAGAAACACTGGGGGGAGAGAGAGAGAGAAACATTGGGGGAGAGAGAGAATCACTGGGGGGAGAGAGAAAGAAACACTGGGCAGGAGAGAGAGAAACACTGGGGGGAGAGGGAGAGAGAAACACTGGTGGAGAGAGAGAAACACTTGGGAGAGAGAGAGAGCGAGAAACACTGTCGGGGGAGAGAGAGATACACACTGGGGGAGTGGGAGAAACACTGGAGAGAGAGAGTGAGACACAATGGGGAGAGAGAGAAAGAGAAACACAGGGGGAGAGAGAGAGAGAAACACTGGGGAGAGAGAGAAACACTGGGGAGACAGAGACAGAGAGAAACACTGTGGGGAGAGAGAGAGATACACTTGGGGGAGAGAGGGAAACACTGGGGAGAGAGAGAGAAACACTGGGGAGAGAGAGAGAGTAACACTGGGGAGAGAGAGAGAGAGAGAAACACTGGGGGGAGAGAGAGAAACACTGGGGGTGAGAGAGAGAGAGAGAGAAACTGGGAGAGACAGATGGAGAAACACTGGAGAGAGAGGGAGAGCAACACTGGGGGGAGAGAGAGTAACACTGGGGGGAGAGAGATACAGTGGTGGGAGAGAGAGAGAAACACTGGGGGGGAGAGAGAGAGAGAAACTCAGTGGGGAGAGAGAGAGAGAAACACTGGGGGAGAGAGAGAGAGACACTGGTGCGAGAGAGAGAGAGAGAGAGAAACACTGGGGGAGAGAGAGAGAAACACTGGGCGAGAGTGATGGAGAGAGAAACTCAGTAGGGAGAGAGAGACAGAAACACTGGAGATGAGAGAGAGAAACACTGGGGGGAGAGAGAGAGAGAAACACTGGTGGAGAGAGAGAATCACTCGGGTGAGAGAGAAAGAAACACTGGGCAGGAGAGAGAGAAACACTGGGGGGAGAGGGAGAGAGAAGCACTGGTGGAGAGAGAGAAACACTGGGGAGAGAGAGAGAAACACTGGAGAGAGAGAGATACATTGGGGGAAGAGAGAGAGAAACACTGTGGGGGGAGAGAGAAACACTGGGTAGAGAGACAGAGAGAGAAAAACACTGGGGTTGAGAGAGAGAAACACTGGGGGGGGAGAGAGAGAAACACTGGGCGAGAGAGATAGAGAGAGAAACTCAGTAGGGAGAAAGAGAGAGAAACACTGGAGACGAGAGAGAGAAACACTGGGGGGAGAGAGAGAGAGAAACACTGTGGAAGAGAGAGAATCACTCGGGTGAGAGAGAAAGAAACACTGGGCAGGAGAGAGAGAAACACTGGGGGGAGAGGGAGAGAGAAACACTGGTGGAGAGAGAGAAACACTTGGGAGAGAGAGAGAGCGAGAAACACTGTCGGGGGAGAGAGAGATACACACTGGGGGAGAGGGAGAAACACTGGAGAGAGAGAGAGAGAAAAACTGGGGAGAGAGAGAAACACGGGGGGGAGAGAGAGAAACACTGGGGGGAGAGAGAGAGACAGTGGGAGGAGAGAGAGAAACACTGCGGGGGGTGAGAGAGAGAAACTGGGGAGAGAGAGATAGAGAAACACTGGAGAGAGAGAGAGCAACACTGGGGGGGGGAGAAATAGAAACACCGGGTCGAGAGAGAGAAACACTGGGGGGGAGAGAGAGAAACACTGGGCGAGGGAGAGAGAGAGAAACTCAGTGGGGAGAGAGATAGAGAAACACTGGAAATTAGAGAGAGAAACACTGGGGGGAGAGAGAGAGAGAAACATTGGGGGAGAGAGAGAATCACTGGGGGGAGAGAGAACGAAACACTGGGCAGGAGAGAGAGAAACACTGGGGGGAGAGGGAGAGAGAAACACTGGTGGAGAGAGAGAAACACTTGGGAGAGAGAGAGAGCGAGAAACACTGTCGGGGGAGAGAGAGATACACACTGGGGGAGAGGGAGAAACACTGGGGAGAGAGAGTGAGACACAATGGGGAGAGAGAGAAAGAGAAACACTGGGGGAGAGAGAGAGAGAAACACTGGGGAGAGAGAGAAACACTGGGGAGACAGAGACAGAGAGAAACACTGTGGGGAGAGAGAGAGATACACTTGGGGGAGAGAGGGAAACACTGGGGAGAGAGAGAGAAACACTGGGGAGAGAGAGAGAGTAACACTGGGGAGAGAGAGAGAGAGAGAAACACTGGGGGGAGAGAGAGAAACACTGGGGGTGAGAGAGAGAGAGAGAGAAACTGGGAGAGACAGATGGAGAAACACTGGAGAGAGAGGGAGAGCAACACTGGGGGGAGAGAGAGTAACACTGGGGGGAGAGAGATACAGTGGTGGGAGAGAGAGAGAAACACTGGGGGGGAGAGAGAGAAACACTGAGGGGGGGGAGAGAGAAACACTGAGGGGGGAGAGAGAGAAACACTGTGGTGAGAGAGAGAGAGAAACTCAGTGGGGAGAGAGAGAGAGAAACACTGGGGGGGAGAGAGAGAGACACTGGTGCGAGAGAGAGAGAGAGAGAGAGAAACACTGGGGGAGAGAGAGAAACACTGGGGAGAGAGAGAGAGAGAGAAACACTGTGGGGAGAGAGACAGAGATACACTGGGGGAGAGAGAGAAACACTGGGGGAGAGAGAGAGAGAAACACTGGGGGGAGAGAGAGAAACACTGGGGGAATAGAGAGAGAGAGAGAAACTGGGGAGAGAGAGAGAAACACTGGAGAGAGAGATACATTGGGGGAAGAGAGAGAGAAACACTGTGGGGGGGGAGAGAAACACTTGGTAGAGAGACAGAGAGAGAAAAACACTGGGGTCGAGAGAGAGAAACACTGGGGGGAGAGAGAGAGAAACACTGGGCGAGAGAGATAGAGAGAGAAACTCAGTAGGGAGAGAGAGAGAAACACTGGAGACGAGAGAGAGAAACACTGGGGGGAGAGGGAGAAACACTGGGGAGAGAGAGAGAGACAGTGGTGGGAGAGAGAGAAACACTGGGGGAGGCAGAGAAACACTGGTGGGAGAGAGAGAGAGAAACACTGGGGGGAGAGAGAGAAACACTGGGGAGAGAGAGAGAGAGAGAGAGAAACTGGGGAGAGAGAGAGAAACACTGGAGAGAGAGATACATTGGGCGGAGAGAGAGAGAAAAACTGTGGGGGGATAGAGAAACACTGGGGAGAGAGAGAGAGAAAAAAAACACTGGGGTCGAGAGAGAGAAACACTGGGGGAGAGAGAGAGAAACACTGGGCGAGAGTGATGGAGAGAGAAACTCAGTAGGGAGAGAGAGACAGAAACACTGGAGATGAGAGAGAGAAACACTGGGGGGAGAGAGAGAGAGAAACACTGGTGGAGAGAGAGAATCACTCGGGTGAGAGAGAAAGAAACACTGGGCAGGAGAGAGAGAAACACTGGGGGGAGAGTGAGAGAGAAGCACTGGTGGAGAGAGAGAAACACTGGGGAGAGAGAGAGAAACACTGGAGAGAGAGAGATACATTGGGGGAAGAGAGAGAGAAACACTGTGGGGGGAGAGAGAAACACTGGGTAGAGAGACAGAGAGAGAAAAACACTGGGGTCGAGAGAGAGAAACACCGGGGGGGGAGAGAGAGAAACACTGGGCGAGAGAGATAGAGAGAGAAACTCAGTAGGGAGAGAGAGAGAGAAACACTGGAGACGAGAGAGAGAAACACTGGGGGGAGAGAGAGAGAGAAACACTGTGGAAGAGAGAGAATCACTCGGGTGAGAGAGAAAGAAACACTGGGCAGGAGAGAGAGAAACACTGGGGGGAGAGGGAGAGAGAAACACTGGTGGAGAGAGAGAAACACTTGGGAGAGAGAGAGAGCGAGAAACACTGTCGGGGGAGAGAGAGATACACACTGGGGGAGAGGGAGAAACACTGGAGAGAGAGAGAGAGAAAAACTGGGGAGAGAGAGAAACACGGGGGGGAGAGAGAGAAACACTGGGGGGAGAGAGAGAGACAGTGGGAGGAGAGAGAGAAACACTGCGGGGGGTGAGAGAGAGAAACTGGGGAGAGAGAGATAGAGAAACACTGGAGAGAGAGAGAGCAACACTGGGGGGGGGAGAAATAGAAACACCGGGTCGAGAGAGAGAAACACTGGGGGGGGAGAGAGAGAAACACTGGGCGAGAGAGAGAGAGAGAAACTCAGTGGGGAGAGAGATAGAGAAACACTGGAAATTAGAGAGAGAAACACTGGGGGGAGAGAGAGAGAGAAACATTGGGGGAGAGAGAGAATCACTGGGGGGAGAGAGAAAGAAACACTGGGCAGGAGAGAGAGAAACACTGGGGGGAGAGGGAGAGAGAAACACTGGTGGAGAGAGAGAAACACTTGGGAGAGAGAGAGAGCGAGAAACACTGTCGGGGGAGAGAGAGATACACACTGGGGGAGAGGGAGAAACACTGGAGAGAGAGAGTGAGACACAATGGGGAGAGAGAGAAAGAGAAACACAGGTGGAGAGAGAGAGAGAAACACTGGGGAGAGAGAGAAACACTGGGGAGACAGAGACAGAGAGAAACACTGTGGGGAGAGAGAGAGATACACTTGGGGGAGAGAGGGAAACACTGGGGAGAGAGAGAGAAACACTGGGGAGAGAGAGAGAGTAACACTGGGGAGAGAGAGAGAGAGAGAAACACTGGGGGGAGAGAGAGAAACACTGGGGGTGAGAGAGAGAGAGAGAGAAACTGGGAGAGACAGATGGAGAAACACTGGAGAGAGAGGGAGAGCAACACTGGGGGGAGAGAGAGTAACACTGGGGGGAGAGAGATACAGTGGTGGGAGAGAGAGAGAAACACTGGGGGGGAGAGAGAGAAACACTGAGGGGGGAGAGAGAGAAACACTGTGGTGAGAGAGAGAGAGAAACTCAGTGGGGAGAGAGAGAGAGAAACACTGGGGGAGAGAGAGAGAGACACTGGTGCGAGAGAGAGAGAGAGAGAGAGAGAGAAACACTGGGGGAGAGAGAGAGAAACACTGGGGAGAGAGAGAGAGCGAGAAACACTGTGGGGAGAGAGACAGAGATACACTGGGGGAGAGAGAGAAACACTGGGGGAGAGAGAGAGAGAAACACTGGGGGGAGAGAGAGAAACACTGGGGGAATAGAGAGAGAGAAACTGGGGAGAGAGAGAGAAACACTGTGGAAGAGAGAGAATCACTCGGGTGAGAGAGAAAGAAACACTGGGCAGGAGAGAGAGAAACACTGGGGGGAGAGGGAGAGAGAAACACTGGTGGAGAGAGAGAAACACTGGGGAGAGAGAGAGAGTGTTGGGAGAGAGAGAGAAACACTGGGGGAGGCAGAGAAACACTGGTGGGAGAGAGAGAGAGAAACACTGGGGGGAGAGAGAGAAACACTGGGTGGAGAGAGAGAGAGAAACTGGGGAGAGAGAGAGAAACATAAGAACATAAGAACATAAGAAATTGGAGCAGGAGTAGGCCAATCGGCCCCTCGAGCCTGCTCCGCCATTCAATAATATCATGGCTGATCTGATCCCAACCACAAATCTAAAGAACACAAGAAGTCGGAGCAGGACCCGGCCACATAGCCCCTGGGCCCTCTCCGCCACCCACAGGGCATTGACCGATCCGAACTCAGCTTCATGTCCAATTTCCTGCCCGCTCCCCATAACCCCTAATTCCCTTTACTTCTAGGAAACTGTCTATTTCTGTTTTAAATTTATCTAATGATGTAGCTTCCACAGCTTCCTGGGGCAGCAAATTCCACAGACCTACCACCCTCTGAGTGAAGAAGTTTCTCCTCATCTCAGTTTTGAAAGAGCAGCCCCTTATTCTAAGATTATGCCCCCTAGTTCTAGTTTCACCCATCTTTGGGAACATCCTTACTGCATCCACCCGATCAAGACCCTTCACAATCTTATATGTTTCAATAAGATCGCCTCTCATTCTTCTGAACTCCAATGAGTAGAGTCCCAATCTACTCAACCTCTCCTCATATTTCCGCCCCCTCATCCCCGGGATTAACCGAGTGAACCTTCTTTGTACTGCCTCGAGAGCAAGTATGTCTTTTCTTAAGTATGGAGACCAAAACTGTATGCAGTATTCCAGGTGCGGTCTCACCAATACCTTATATAACTGCAGCAATACCTCCTTGTTTTTATATTCTATCCCCCGAGCAATAAAACACTGGAGAGAGAGATACATTGAGGGGAGAGAGAGAGAAAAACTGTGGGGGGATAGAGAAACACTGGGGAGAGAGAGAGAGAAAAAAACACTGGGGTCGAGAGAGAGAAACACTGGGCGAGAGTGATGGAGAGAGAAACTCAGTAGGGAGAGAGAGACAGAAACACTGGAGATGAGAGAGAGAAACACTGGGGGGAGAGAGAGAGAGAAACACTGGTGGAGAGAGAGAATCACTCGGGTGAGAGAGAAAGAAACACTGGGCAGGAGAGAGAGAAACACTGGGGGGAGAGAGAGAAACACTGGAGAGAGAGAGATACATTGGGGGAAGAGAGAGAGAAACACTGTGGGGGGAGAGAGAAACACTGGGTAGAGAGACAGAGAGAGAAAAACACTGGGGTCGAGAGAGAGAAACACTGGGGGGGGGGGGAGAGAGAGAAACACTGGGCGAGAGAGATAGAGAGAGAAACTCAGTAGGGAGAGAGAGAGAGAAACACTGGAGACGAGAGAGAGAAACACTGGGGGGAGAGAGAGAGAGAAACACTGTGGAAGAGAGAGAATCACTCGGGTGAGAGAGAAAGAAACACTGGGCAGGAGAGAGAGAAACACTGGGGGGAGAGGGAGAGAGAAACACTGGTGGAGAGAGAGAAACACTTGGGAGAGAGAGAGAGCGAGAAACACTGTCGGGGGAGAGAGAGATACACACTGGGGGAGAGGGAGAAACACTGGGGAGAGAGAGTGAGACACAATGGGGAGAGAGAGAAAGAGAAACACTGGGGGAGAGAGAGAGAGAAACACTGGGGAGAGAGAGAAACACTGGGGAGACAGAGACAGAGAGAAACACTGTGGGGAGAGAGAGAGATACACTTGGGGGAGAGAGGGAAACACTGGGGAGAGAGAGAGAAACACTGGGGGGAGAGAGAGGGTAACACTGGGGGGGAGAGAGAGAGAGAGAGAAACACTGGGGGGAGAGAGAGAAACACTGGGGGTGAGAGAGAGAGAGAGAAACTGGGAGAGACAGATACTGGAGAGAGAGGGAGAGCAACACTGGGGGGAGAGAGAGTAACACTGGGGGGAGAGAGATACAGTGGTGGGAGAGAGAGAGAAACACTGGGGGGGGAGAGAGAGAAACACTGTGGGGAGAGAGAGAGAAACTCAGTGGGGAGAGAGAGAGAAACACTGGGAGGAGAGAGAGAGAGACACTGGTGCGAGAGAGAGAGAGAGAAACACTGGGGGAGAGAGAGAGAAACACTGGGGAGAGAGAGAGAGCGAGAAACACTGTGGGGAGAGAGACAGAGATACACTGGGGGAGAGAGAGAAACACTGGGGGAGAGAGAGAGAGAAACACTGGGGGGAGAGAGAGAAACACTGGGGGAATAGAGAGAGAGAGGGAAACTGGGGAGAGAGAGAGAAACACTGGAGAGAGAGATACATTGGGGGAAGAGAGAGAGAAACACTGTGGGGGGAGAGAGAAACACTGGGTAGAGAGACAGAGAGAGAAAAAACACTGGGGTCGAGAGAGAGAAACACTGGGGGGAGAGAGAGAGAAACACTGCGCGAGAGAGATAGAGAGAGAAACTCAGTAGGGAGAGAGAGAGAGAAACACTGGAGACGAGAGAGAGAAACACTGGGGGGAGAGAGGGAGAGAAACACTGTGGAAGAGAGAGAATCACTCGGTTGAGAGGGAAAGAAACACTGGGCAGGAGAGAGAGAAACAATGGGGGGAGAGGGAGAGAGAAACACTGGTGGAGAGAGAGAAACACTGGGGAGAGAGAGAGAGACAGTGGTGGGAGAGAGAGAGAAACACTGGGGGAGGCAGAGAAACACTGGTGGGAGAGAGAGAGAGAAACACTGGGGGGAGAGAGAGAAACACTGTGGGGGGATAGAGAAGCACTGGGGAGAGAGAGAGAGAAAAAAAACACTGGGGTCGAGAGAGAGAAACTCTGGGGGAGAGAGAGAGAAACACTGGGCGAGAGTGATGGAGAGAGAAACTCAGTCGGGAGAGAGAGACAGAAACACTGGAGATGAGAGAGAGAAACACTGGGGGGAGAGAGAGAGAGAAACACTGGTGGAGAGAGAGAATCACTCGGGTGAGAGAGAAAGAAACACTGGGCAGGAGAGAGAGAAACACTGGGGGGAGAGGGAGAGAGAAGCACTGGTGGAGAGAGAGAAACACTGGGGAGAGAGAGAGCGAGAAACAATGTGGGGGGAGAGAGAGATATACACTGGGGGAGAGAGAGAAACACTGGTGAGAGAGAGAGAGAAAAAATGGGGAGAGAGAGAAAGAGAAACACTGGGGAGAGAGAGATAGAGAAACACTGGGGAGAGAGAGAGAAACACTGGGGAGAGAGAGATAGAGAAACACTGGTGGGAGAGAGAGAAACACTGGGGGGAGAGAGAGAGAGAGAAACTCAGTGGGGAGAGAGAGAGAGAAACAATGGGGGGAGAGGGAGAGAGAAGCACTGGTGGAGAGAGAGAAACACTGGGGAGAGAGAGAGCGAGAAACAATGTGGGGGGAGAGAGAGATATACACTGGGGGAGAGAGAGAAACACTGGTGAGAGAGAGAGAGAAAAAATGGGGAGAGAGAGAAAGAGAAACACTGGGGAGAGAGAGATAGAGAAACACTGGGAAGAGAGAGAGAAACACTGGGGAGAGAGAGATAGAGAAACACTGGTGGGAGAGAGAGAAACACTGGGGGGAGAGAGAGAGAGAGAGAGAGAAACACTGTGAGGAGAGAGAGAGAGAGATACACTTGGGGAGAGAGAAAAACACTGGGGAGATAGAGAGAAACACTGGGGCGAGAGAGAGAGAGAGAAACACTGTGGGGAGAGAGAGAGAAAAACACTGGAGGGAGAGAGAGAAACACTGGGGGTGAGAGAGAGAGAGAGAAACTGGGGAGAGACAGATCGAGAAACACTGGAGAGAGAGAGAGAGCAACACTGAGGGGAGAGATAGAAACACTGGGGGGAGAGTGATACAGTGGTGGGAGAGAGAGAGAAACACTGGGGGAGAGAGAGAGAGAGAGAGAAACTCAGTGGGGAGAGAGGGAGAAAAACAATGGGGGAGAGAGAGAGAAACACTGGGGGAGAGAGAGAAACACTGCGGGGAGAGAGAGAGAGAAACACTGCGGGAGAGAGAGAGAGAGAAACACTGGGGGGCGAGAGATAAACACCAGGGGGAGAGAGAGAGAAAAACTGTGGGAGAGAGAAACACACTGCGGGGGGAGAGAGAGAAACACTGGATGAGAGAGAGAGAAACACAGGGGAGAGAGAGGAACACTGGGGAAAGAGAGAGAGCAACACTTTGGGATGAGAGAGAGAGAGAGAAACTGTGGGGATAGAGAGAGAGAGAAACACTGGGGGGAGAGAGAGAGAACCACTGGAGGCCGAGAGATAAACACTAGGGGGAGAGAGAGAGAAAATCTGTGGGAGAGAGAGAAACATTGGGGGGAGAGAGAGAGAAACACTGGACGGGAGAGAGAGAAACACAGGGGAGAGAGAGAGAGTAACACTGGGGGGACAGAGAGAAACACTGGGGGAGAGAGAGAGAGAAACTGGGGAGAGAGAGGGAGAAACACTGGAGAGAGAGAGAGAGAAAAACTGGGGGAGAGAGAGAAACACGGGGGGGAGAGAGAGAAACACTGGGGGGAGAGAGAGAGACAGTGGGAGGAGAGAGAGAAACACTGCGGGGGGTGAGAGAGAGAAACTGGGGAGAGAGAGATAGAGAAACACTGGAGAGAGAGAGAGCAACACTGGGGGGGGGGAGAAATAGAAACACCGGGTCGAGAGAGAGAAACACTGGGGGGGGAGAGAGAGAAACACTGGGCGAGAGAGAGAGAGAGAAACTCAGTGGGGAGAGAGATAGAGAAACACTGGAAATTAGAGAGAGAAACACTGGGGGGAGAGAGAGAGAGAAACATTGGGGGAGAGAGAGAATCACTGGGGGGAGAGAGAACGAAACACTGGGATGGAGAGAGAGAAACACTGGGGGGAGAGGGAGAGAGAAACACTGGTGGAGAGAGAGAAACACTTGGGAGAGAGAGAGAGCGAGAAACACTGTCGGGGGAGAGAGAGATACACACTGGGGGAGAGGGAGAAACACTGGGGAGAGAGAGTGAGACACAATGGGGAGAGAGAGAAAGAGAAACACTGGGGGAGAGAGAGAGAGAAACACTGGGGAGAGAGAGAAACACTGGGGAGACAGAGACAGAGAGAAACACTGTGGGGAGAGAGAGAGTTACACTTGGGGGAGAGAGGGAAACACTGGGGAGAGAGAGAGAAACACTGGGGAGAGAGAGAGAGTAACACTGGGGAGAGAGAGAGAGAGAGAAACACTGGGGGGAGAGAGAGAAACACTGGGGGTGAGAGAGAGAGAGAGAGAAACTGGGAGAGACAGATGGAGAAACACTGGAGAGAGAGGGAGAGCAACACTGGGGGGAGAGAGAGTAACACTGGGGGGAGAGAGATACAGTGGTGGGAGGGAGAGAGAAACACTGGGGGGGAGAGAGAGAAACACTGAGGGGGGAGAGAGAGAAACACTGTGGTGAGAGAGAGAGAAACTCAGTGGGGAGAGAGAGAGAGAAACACTGGGGGAGAGAGAGAGAGACACTGGTGCGAGAGAGAGAGAGAGAGAGAAACACTGGGGGAGAGAGAGAGAAACACTGGGGAGAGAGAGAGAGCGAGAAACACTGTGGGGAGAGAGACAGAGATACACTGGGGGAGAGAGAGAAACACTGGGGGAGAGAGAGAGAGAAACACTGGGGGGAGAGAGAGAAACACTGGGGGAATAGAGAGAGAGAGAGAAACTGGGGAGAGAGAGAGAAACACTGGAGAGAGAGATACATTGGGGGAAGAGAGAGAGAAACACTGTGGGGGGGGGAGAGAAACACTGGGTAGAGAGACAGAGAGAGAAAAACACTGGGGTCGAGAGAGAGAAACACTGGGGGGAGAGAGAGAGAAACACTGGGCGAGAGAGATAGAGAGAGAAACTCAGTCGGGAGAGAGAGAGAGAAACACTGGAGACGAGAGAGAGAAACACTGGGGGGAGAGAGAGAAACACTGTGGAAGAGAGAGAATCACTCGGGTGAGAGAGAAAGAAACACTGGGCAGGAGAGAGAGAAACACTGGGGGGAGAGGGAGAGAGAAACACTGGTGGAGAGAGAGAAACACTGGGGAGAGAGAGAGAGACAGACAGTGGTGGGAGAGAGAGAGAAACACTGGGGGAGGCAGAGAAACACTGGTGGGAGAGAGAGAGAGAAAAACTGGGGGGAGAGAGAGAAACACTGGGGGGAGAGAGAGAGAGAGAGAAACTGGGGAGAGAGAGAGAAACACTGGAGAGAGAGATACATTGGGGGGAGAGAGAGAGAAAAACTTTGGGGGGATAGAGAAACACTGGGGAGAGAGAGAGAGAAAAAAAACACTGGGGTCGAGAGAGAGAAACACTGGGGGAGAGAGAGAGAAAGACTGGGCGAGAGTGATGGAGAGAGAAACTCAGTAGGGAGAGAGAGACAGAAACACTGGAGATGAGAGAGAGAAACACTGGGGGGAGAGAGAGAGAGAAACACTGGTGGAGAGAGAGAATCACTCGGGTGAGAGAGAAAGAAACACTGGGCAGGAGAGAGAGAAACACTGGGGGGAGAGGGAGAGAGAAGCACTGGTGGAGAGAGAGAAACACTGGGGAGAGAGAGAGAAACACTGGAGAGAGAGAGATACATTGGGGGAAGAGAGAGAGAAACACTGTGGGGGGAGAGAGAAACACTGGGTAGAGAGACAGAGAGAGAAAAACACTGGGGTCGAGAGAGAGAAACACTGGGGGGGAGAGAGAGAAACACTGGGCGAGAGAGATAGAGAGAGAAACTCAGTAGGGAGAGAGAGAGAGAAACACTGGAGACGAGAGAGAGAAACACTGGGGGGAGAGAGATAGAGAAACACTGTGGAAGAGAGAGAATCACTCGGGTAAGAGAGAAAGAAACACTGGGCAGGAGAGAGAGAAACACTGGGGGGAGAGGGAGAGAGAAACATTGGTGGAGAGAGAGAAACACTTGGGAGAGAGAGAGAGCGAGAAACACTGTCGGGGGAGAGAGAGATACACACTGGGGGAGAGGGAGAAACACTGGAGAGAGAGAGAGAGAAAAACTGGGGGAGAGAGAGAAACACGGGGGGAGAGAGAGAAACACTGGGGGGAGAGAGAGAGACAGTGGGAGGAGAGAGAGAAACACTGCGGGGGGTGAGAGAGAGAAACTGGGGAGAGAGAGATAGAGAAACACTGGAGAGAGAGAGAGCAACACTGGGGGGGGGGAGAAATAGAAACACCGGGTCGAGAGAGAGAAACACTGGGGGGGGAGAGAGAGAAACACTGGGCGAGAGAGAGAGAGAGAAACTCAGTGGGGAGAGAGATAGAGAAACACTGGAAATTAGAGAGAGAAACACTGGGGGGAGAGAGAGAGAGAAACATTGGGGGAGAGAGAGAATCACTGGGGGGAGAGAGAAAGAAACACTGGGCAGGAGAGAGAGAAACACTGGGGGGAGAGGGAGAGAGAAACACTGGTGGAGAGAGAGAAACACTTGGGAGAGAGAGAGAGCGAGAAACACTGTCGGGGGAGAGAGAGATACACACTGGGGGAGAGGGAGAAACACTGGAGAGAGAGAGTGAGACACAATGGGGAGAGAGAGAAAGAGAAACACTGGGGGAGAGAGAGAGAGAAACACTGGGGAGAGAGAGAAACACTGGGGAGACAGAGACAGAGAGAAACACTGTGGGGAGAGAGAGAGATACACTTGGGGGAGAGAGGGAAACACTGGGGAGAGAGAGAGAAACACTGGGGAGAGAGAGAGAGTAACACTGGGGAGAGAGAGAGAGAGAGAAACACTGGGGGGAGAGAGAGAAACACTGGTGGTGAGAGAGAGAGAGAGAGAAACTGGGAGAGACAGATGGAGAAACACTGGAGAGAGAGGGAGAGCAACACTGGGGGGAGAGAGAGTAACACTGGGGGGAGAGAGATTCAGTGGTGGGAGAGAGAGAGAAACACTGGGGGGGAGAGAGAGAAACACTGAGGGGGGGAGAGAGAGAAACACTGTGGTGAGAGAGAGAGAGAAACTCAGTGGGGAGAGAGAGAGAGAAACACTGGGGGAGAGAGAGAGAGACACTGGTGCGAGAGAGAGAGAGAGAGAAACACTGGGGGAGAGAGAGATAAACACTGGGGAGAGAGAGAGAGCGAGAAACACTGTGGGGAGAGAGACAGAGATACACTGGGGGAGAGAGAGAAACACTGGGGGAGAGAGAGAGAGAAACACTGGGGGGAGAGAGAGAAACACTGGGGGAATAGAGAGAGAGAGAGAAACTGGGGAGAGAGAGAGAAACACTGGAGAGAGAGATACATTGGGGGAAGAGAGAGAGAAACACTGTGGGGGGAGAGAGAAACACTGGGTAGAGAGACAGAGAGAGAAAAACACTGGGGTCGAGAGAGAGAAACACTGGGGGGAGAGAGAGAGAAACACTGGGCGAGAGAGATAGAGAGAGAAACTCAGTAGGGAGAGAGAGAGAAACACTGGAGACGAGAGAGAATCACTCGGGTGAGAGAGAAAGAAACACTGGGCAGGAGAGAGAGAAACACTGGGGGGAGAGGGAGAGAGAAACACTGGTGGAGAGAGAGAAACACTGGGGAGAGAGAGAGAGACAGTGGTGGGAGAGAGAGAGAAACACTGGTGGAGGCAGAGAAACACTGGTGGGAGAGAGAGAGAGAAACACTGGGGGGAGAGAGAGAAACACTGGGGGGAGAGAGAGAGAGAAACTGGGGAGAGAGAGAGAAACACTGGAGAGAGAGATACATTGAGGGGAGAGAGAGAGAAAAACTGTGGGGGGATAGAGAAACACTGGGGAGAGAGAGAGAGAAAAAAAACACTGGGGTCGAGAGAGAGAAACACTGGGGGGAGAGAGAGAGAAACACTGGGGGAGAGAGAGAGAAACACTGGGCGAGAGTGATGGAGAGAGAAACTCAGTAGGGAGAGAGAGACAGAAACACTGGAGATGAGAGAGAGAAACACTGGGGGGAGAGAGAGAGAGAAACACTGGTGGAGAGAGAGAATCACTCGGGTGAGAGAGAAAGAAACACTGGGCAGGAGAGAGAGAAACACTGGGGGGAGAGGGAGAGAGAAGCACTGGTGGAGAGAGAGAAACACTGGGGAGAGAGAGAGAAACACTGGAGAGAGAGAGATACATTGGGGGGAGAGAGAGAGAAACACTGTGGGGGGAGAGAGAAACACTGGGTAGAGAGACAGAGAGAGAAAAACACTGGGGTCGAGAGAGAGAAACACTGGGGGGGGAGAGAGAGAAACACTGCGCGAGAGAGATAGAGAGAGAAACTCAGTAGGGAGAGAGAGAGAGAAACACTGGAGACGAGAGAGAGAAACACTGGGGGGAGGGAGAGAGAGAAACATTGGGGGAGAGAGAGAATCACTCGGGTGAGAGAGAAAGAAACACTGGGCAGGAGAGAGAGAAACACTGGGGGGAGAGGGAGAGAGAAACACTGGTGGAGAGAGAGAAACACTTGGGAGAGAGAGAGAGCGAGAAACACTGTCGGGGAAGAGAGAGATACACACTGGGGGAGAGGGAGAAACACTGGGGAGAGAGAGTGAGACACAATGGGGAGAGAGAGAAAGAGAAACACTGGGGGAGAGAGAGAGAGAAACACTGGGGAGAGAGAGAAACACTGGGGAGACAGAGACAGAGAGAAACACTGTGGGGAGAGAGAGAGATACACTTGGGGGAGAGAGGGAAACACTGGGGAGAGAGAGAGAAACACTGGGGGGAGAGAGAGAGTAACACTGGGGGGAGAGAGAGAGAGAGAGAAACACTGGGGGGAGAGAGAGAAGCACTGGGGGTGAGAGAGAGAGAGAGAGAAACTGGGAGAGACAGATGGAGAAACACTGGAGAGAGAGGGAGAGCAACACTGGGGGGAGAGAGAGTAACACTGGGGGGAGAGAGATACAGTGGTGGGAGAGAGAGAGAAACACTGGGGGGGAGAGAAAGAAACACTGAGGGGGGGAGAGAGAGAAACACTGTGGGGAGAGAGAGAGAAACTCAGTGGGGAGAGAGAGAGAAACACTGGGAGGAGAGAGAGAGAAACACTGGGGAGAGAGTGAGAGCGAGAAACACTGTGGGGAGAGAGACAGAGATACACTGGGGTAGAGAGAGAAACACTGGGGGAGAGAGAGAGCGAAACACTGGGGGGAGATAGAGAAACACTGGGGGAATAGAGAGAGAGAGAGAAACTGGGGAGAGAGAGAGAAACACTGGAGAGAGAGATACATTGGGGGAAGAGAGAGAGAAACACTGTGGGGGGAGAGAGAGAAACAATGGGGGGAGAGGGAGAGAGAAACACTGGTGGAGAGAGAGAAACACTGGGGAGAGAGAGAGAGAGAAACTCAGTGGGGAGAGAGATAGAGAAACACTGGAAATTAGAGAGAGAAACACTGGGGGGAGAGAGAGAGAGAAACATTGGGGGAGAGAGAGAATCACTGGGGGGAGAGAGAACGAAACACTGGGATGGAGAGAGAGAAACACTGGGGGGAGAGGGAGAGAGAAACACTGGTGGAGAGAGAGAAACACTTGGGAGAGAGAGAGAGCGAGAAACACTGTCGGGGGAGAGAGAGATACACACTGGGGGAGAGGGAGAAACACTGGGGAGAGAGAGTGAGACACAATGGGGAGAGAGAGAAAGAGAAACACTGGGGGAGAGAGAGAGAGAAACACTGGGGAGAGAGAGAAACACTGGGGAGACAGAGACAGAGAGAAACACTGTGGGGAGAGAGAGAGCTACACTTGGGGGAGAGAGGGAAACACTGGGGAGAGAGAGAGAAACACTGGGGAGAGAGAGAGAGTAACACTGGGGAGAGAGAGAGAGAGAGAAACACTGGGGGGAGAGAGAGAAACACTGGGGGTGAGAGAGAGAGAGAGAGAAACTGGGAGAGACAGATGGAGAAACACTGGAGAGAGAGGGAGAGCAACACTGGGGGGAGAGAGAGTAACACTGGGGGGAGAGAGATACAGTGGTGGGAGGGAGAGAGAAACACTGGGGGGGAGAGAGAGAAACACTGAGGGGGGAGAGAGAGAAACACTGTGGTGAGAGAGAGAGAAACTCAGTGGGGAGAGAGAGAGAGAAACACTGGGGGAGAGAGAGAGAGACACTGGTGCGAGAGAGAGAGAGAGAGAGAAACACTGGGGGAGAGAGAGAGAAACACTGGGGAGAGAGAGAGAGCGAGAAACACTGTGGGGAGAGAGACAGAGATACACTGGGGGAGAGAGAGAAACACTGGGGGAGAGAGAGAGAGAAACACTGGGGGGAGAGAGCGAAACACTGGGGGAATAGAGAGAGAGAGAGAAACTGGGGAGAGAGAGAGAAACACTGGAGAGAGAGATACATTGGGGGAAGAGAGAGAGAAACACTGTGGGGGGGGGAGAGAAACACTGGGTAGAGAGACAGAGAGAGAAAAACACTGGGGTCGAGAGAGAGAAACACTGGGGGGAGAGAGAGAGAAACACTGGGCGAGAGAGATAGAGAGAGAAACTCAGTAGGGAGAGAGAGAGAGAAACACTGGAGACGAGAGAGAGAAACACTGGGGGGAGAGAGAGAAACACTGTGGAAGAGAGAGAATCACTCGGGTGAGAGAGAAAGAAACACTGGGCAGGAGAGAGAGAAACACTGGGGGAGAGAGAGAAACACTGGGGAGAGAGAGAGAGACAGACAGTGGTGGGAGAGAGAGAGAAACACTGGGGGAGGCAGAGAAACACTGGTGGGAGAGAGAGAGAGAAAAACTGGGGGGAGAGAGAGAAACACTGGGGGGAGAGAGAGAGAGAGAGAAACTGGGGAGAGAGAGAGAAACACTGGAGAGAGAGATACATTGGGGGGAGAGAGAGAGAAAAACTTTGGGGGGATAGAGAAACACTGGGGAGAGAGAGAGAGAAAAAAAACACTGGGGTCGAGAGAGAGAAACACTGGGGGAGAGAGAGAGAAAGACTGGGCGAGAGTGATGGAGAGAGAAACTCAGTAGGGAGAGAGAGACAGAAACACTGGAGATGAGAGAGAGAAACACTGGGGGGAGAGAGAGAGAGAAACACTGGTGGAGAGAGAGAATCACTCGGGTGAGAGAGAAAGAAACACTGGGCAGGAGAGAGAGAAACACTGGGGGGAGAGGGAGAGAGAAGCACTGGTGGAGAGAGAGAAACACTGGGGAGAGAGAGAGAAACACTGGAGAGAGAGAGATACATTGGGGGAAGAGAGAGAGAAACACTGGGGGGAGAGAGAAACACTGGGTAGAGAGACAGAGAGAGAAAAACACTGGGGTCGAGAGAGAGAAACACTGGGGGGGAGAGAGAGAAACACTGGGCGAGAGAGATAGAGAGAGAAACTCAGTAGGGAGAGAGAGAGAGAAACACTGGAGACGAGAGAGAGAAACACTGGGGGGAGAGAGATAGAGAAACACTGTGGAAGAGAGAGAATCACTCGGGTAAGAGAGAAAGAAACACTGGGCAGGAGAGAGAGAAACACTGGGGGGAGAGGGAGAGAGAAACACTGGTGGAGAGAGAGAAACACTTGGGAGAGAGAGAGAGCGAGAAACACTGTCGGGGGAGAGAGAGATACACACTGGGGGAGAGGGAGAAACACTGGAGAGAGAGAGAGAGAAAAACTGGGGGAGAGAGAGAAACACGGGGGGAGAGAGAGAAACACTGGGGGGAGAGAGAGAGACAGTGGGAGGAGAGAGAGAAACACTGCGGGGGGTGAGAGAGAGAAACTGGGGAGAGAGAGATAGAGAAACACTGGAGAGAGAGAGAGCAACACTGGGGGGGGGGGAGAAATAGAAACACCGGGTCGAGAGAGAGAAACACTGGGGGGGGAGAGAGAGAAACACTGGGCGAGAGAGAGAGAGAGAAACTCAGTGGGGAGAGAGATAGAGAAACACTGGAAATTAGAGAGAGAAACACTGGGGGGAGAGAGAGAGAGAAACATTGGGGGAGAGAGAGAATCACTGGGGGGAGAGAGAAAGAAACACTGGGCAGGAGAGAGAGAAACACTGGGGGGAGAGGGAGAGAGAAACACTGGTGGAGAGAGAGAAACACTTGGGAGAGAGAGAGCGAGAAACACTGTCGGGGGAGAGAGAGATACACACTGGGGGAGAGGGAGAAACACTGGAGAGAGAGAGTGAGACACAATGGGGAGAGAGAGAAAGAGAAACACTGGGGGAGAGAGAGAGAGAAACACTGGGGAGAGAGAGAAACACTGGGGAGACAGAGACAGAGAGAAACACTGTGGGGAGAGAGAGAGATACACTTGGGGGAGAGAGGGAAACACTGGGGAGAGAGAGAGAAACACTGGGGAGAGAGAGAGAGTAACACTGGGGAGAGAGAGAGAGAGAGAAACACTGGGGGGAGAGAGAGAAACACTGGGGGTGAGAGAGAGAGAGAGAGAAACTGGGAGAGACAGATGGAGAAACACTGGAGAGAGAGGGAGAGCAACACTGGGGGGAGAGAGAGTAACACTGGGGGGAGAGAGATTCAGTGGTGGGAGAGAGAGAGAAACACTGGGGGGGAGAGAGAGAAACACTGAGGGGGGGAGAGAGAGAAACACTGTGGTGAGAGAGAGAGAGAAACTCAGTGGGGAGAGAGAGAGAGAAACACTGGGGGAGAGAGAGAGAGACACTGGTGCGAGAGAGAGAGAGAGAGAAACACTGGGGGAGAGAGAGAGAAACACTGGGGAGAGAGAGAGAGCGAGAAACACTGTGGGGAGAGAGACAGAGATACACTGGGGGAGAGAGAGAAACACTGGGGGAGAGAGAGAGAGAAACACTGGGGGGAGAGAGAGAAACACTGGGGGAATAGAGAGAGAGAGAGAAACTGGGGAGAGAGAGAGAAACACTGGAGAGAGAGATACATTGGGGGAAGAGAGAGAGAAACACTGTGGGGGGAGAGAGAAACACTGGGTAGAGAGACAGAGAGAGAAAAACACTGGGGTCGAGAGAGAGAAACACTGGGGGGAGAGAGAGAGAAACACTGGGCGAGAGAGATAGAGAGAGAAACTCAGTAGGGAGAGAGAGAGAGAAACACTGGAGACGAGAGAGAATCACTCGGGTGAGAGAGAAAGAAACACTGGGCAGGAGAGAGAGAAACACTGGGGGGAGAGGGAGAGAGAAACACTGGTGGAGAGAGAGAAACACTGGGGAGAGAGAGAGAGACAGTCGTGGGAGAGAGAGAGAAACACTGGGGGAGGCAGAGAAACACTGGTGGGAGAGAGAGAGAGAAACACTGGGGGGAGAGAGAGAAACATTGGGGGGAGAGAGAGAGAGAAACTGGGGAGAGAGAGAGAAACACTGGAGAGAGAGATATATTGAGGGGAGAGAGAGAGAAAAACTGTGGGGGGATAGAGAGAAACACTGAGGGGGGGAGAGAGAGAAACACTGTGGTGAGAGAGAGAGAGAAACTCAGTGGGGAGAGAGAGAGAGAAACACTGGGGGAGAGAGAGAGAGACACTGGTGCGAGAGAGAGAGAGAGAGAAACACTGGGGGGAGAGAGAGAGATACACTTGGGGGAGAGAGGGAAACACTGGGGAGAGAGAGAGAAACACTGGGGAGAGAGAGAGAGTAACACTGGGGAGAGAGAGAGAGAGAGAAACACTGGGGGGAGAGAGAGAAACACTGGGGGTGAGAGAGAGAGAGAGAGAAACTGGGAGAGACAGATGGAGAAACACTGGAGAGAGAGGGAGAGCAACACTGGGGGGAGAGAGAGTAACACTGGGGGGAGAGAGATTCAGTGGTGGGAGAGAGAGAGAAACACTGGGGGGGAGAGAGAGAAACACTGAGGGGGGGAGAGAGAGAAACACTGTGGTGAGAGAGAGAGAGAAACTCAGTGGGGAGAGAGAGAGAGAAACACTGGGGGAGAGAGAGAGAGACACTGGTGCGAGAGAGAGAGAGAGAGAAACACTGGGGGAGAGAGAGAGAAACACTGGGGAGAGAGAGAGAGCGAGAAACACTGTGGGGAGAGAGACAGAGATACACTGGGGGAGAGAGAGAAACACTGGGGGAGAGAGAGAGAAACACTGGGGGGAGAGAGAGAAACACTGGGGGAATAGAGAGAGAGAGAGAAACTGGGGAGAGAGAGAGAAACACTGGAGAGAGAGATACATTGGGGGAAGAGAGAGAGAAACACTGTGGGGGGAGAGAGAAACACTGGGTAGAGAGACAGAGAGAGAAAAACACTGGGGTCGAGAGAGAGAAACACTGGGGGGAGAGAGAGAGAAACACTGGGCGAGAGAGATAGAGAGAGAAACTCAGTAGGGAGAGAGAGAGAAACACTGGAGACGAGAGAGAATCACTCGGGTGAGAGAGAAAGAAACACTGGGCAGGAGAGAGAGAAACACTGGGGGGAGAGGGAGAGAGAAACACTGGTGGAGAGAGAGAAACACTTGGGAGAGAGAGAGAGCGAGAAACACTGTCGGGGAAGAGAGAGATACACACTGGGGGAGAGGGAGAAACACTGGGGAGAGAGAGTGAGACACAATGGGGAGAGAGAGAAAGAGAAACACGGGGAGAGAGAGAGAGAAACACTGGGGAGAGAGAGAAACACTGGGGAGACAGAGACAGAGAGAAACACTGTGGGGAGAGAGAGAGATACACTTGGGGGAGAGAGGGAAACACTGGGGAGAGAGAGAGAAACACTGGGGGGAGAGAGAGAGTAACACTGGGGGGAGAGAGAGAGAGAGAGAAACACTGGGGGGAGAGAGAGAAGCACTGGGGGTGAGAGAGAGAGAGAGAGAAACTGGGAGAGACAGATGGAGAAACACTGGAGAGAGAGGGAGAGCAACACTGGGGGGAGAGAGAGTAACACTGGGGGGAGAGAGATACAGTGGTGGGAGAGAGAGAGAAACACTGGGGGGGAGAGAAAGAAACACTGAGGGGGGGAGAGAGAGAAACACTGTGGGGAGAGAGAGAGAAACTCAGTGGGGAGAGAGAGAGAAACACTGGGAGGAGAGAGAGAGAAACACTGGGGAGAGAGTGAGAGCGAGAAACACTGTGGGGAGAGAGACAGAGATACACTGGGGTAGAGAGAGAAACACTGGGGGAGAGAGAGAGCGAAACACTGGGGGGAGATAGAGAAACACTGGGGGAATAGAGAGAGAGAGAGAAACTGGGGAGAGAGAGAGAAACACTGGAGAGAGAGATACATTGGGGGAAGAGAGAGAGAAACACTGTGGGGGGAGAGAGAGAAACAATGGGGGGAGAGGGAGAGAGAAACACTGGTGGAGAGAGAGAAACACTGGGGAGAGAGAGAGAGAGAAACTCAGTGGGGAGAGAGATAGAGAAACACTGGAAATTAGAGAGAGAAACACTGGGGGGAGAGAGAGAGAGAAACATTGGGGGAGAGAGAGAATCACTGGGGGGAGAGAGAACGAAACACTGGGATGGAGAGAGAGAAACACTGGGGGGAGAGGGAGAGAGAAACACTGGTGGAGAGAGAGAAACACTTGGGAGACAGAGAGAGCGAGAAACACTGTCGGGGGAGAGAGAGATACACACTGGGGGAGAGGGAGAAACACTGGGGAGAGAGAGTGAGACACAATGGGGAGAGAGAGAAAGAGAAACACTGGGGGAGAGAGAGAGAGAAACACTGGGGAGAGAGAGAAACACTGGGGAGACAGAGACAGAGAGAAACACTGTGGGGAGAGAGAGAGCTACACTTGGGGGAGAGAGGGAAACACTGGGGAGAGAGAGAGAAACACTGGGGAGAGAGAGAGAGTAACACTGGGGAGAGAGAGAGAGAGAGAAACACTGGGGGGAGAGAGAGAAACACTGGGGGTGAGAGAGAGAGAGAGAGAAACTGGGAGAGACAGATGGAGAAACACTGGAGAGAGAGGGAGAGCAACACTGGGGGGAGAGAGAGTAACACTGGGGGGAGAGAGATACAGTGGTGGGAGGGAGAGAGAAACACTGGGGGGGAGAGAGAGAAACACTGAGGGGGGAGAGAGAGAAACACTGTGGTGAGAGAGAGAGAAACTCAGTGGGGAGAGAGAGAGAGAAACACTGGGGGAGAGAGAGAGAGACACTGGTGCGAGAGAGAGAGAGAGAGAGAAACACTGGGGGAGAGAGAGAGAAACACTGGGGAGAGAGAGAGAGCGAGAAACACTGTGGGGAGAGAGACAGAGATACACTGGGGGAGAGAGAGAAACACTGGGGGAGAGAGAGAGAGAAACACTGGGGGGAGAGAGCGAAACACTGGGGGAATAGAGAGAGAGAGAGAAACTGGGGAGAGAGAGAGAAACACTGGAGAGAGAGATACATTGGGGGAAGAGAGAGAGAAACACTGTGGGGGGGGGGAGAGAAACACTGGGTAGAGAGACAGAGAGAGAAAAACACTGGGGTCGAGAGAGAGAAACACTGGGGGGAGAGAGAGAGAAACACTGGGCGAGAGAGATAGAGAGAGAAACTCAGTAGGGAGAGAGAGAGAGAAACACTGGAGACGAGAGAGAGAAACACTGGGGGGAGAGAGAGAGAGAAACACTGTGGAAGAGAGAGAATCACTCGGGTGAGAGAGAAAGAAACACTGGGCAGGAGAGAGAGAAACACTGGGGGGAGAGGGAGAGAGAAACACTGGTGGAGAGAGAGAAACACTGGGGAGAGAGAGAGAGACAGACAGTGGTGGGAGAGAGAGAGAAACACTGGGGGAGGCAGAGAAACACTGGTGGGAGAGAGAGAGAGAAAAACTGGGGGGAGAGAGAGAAACACTGGGGGGAGAGAGAGAGAGAGAGAAACTGGGGAGAGAGAGAGAAACACTGGAGAGAGAGATACATTGGGGGGAGAGAGAGAGAAAAACTTTGGGGGGATAGAGAAACACTGGGGAGAGAGAGAGAGAAAAAAAACACTGGGGTCGAGAGAGAGAAACACTGGGGGAGAGAGAGAGAAAGACTGGGCGAGAGTGATGGAGAGAGAAACTCAGTAGGGAGAGAGAGACAGAAACACTGGAGATGAGAGAGAGAAACACTGGGGGGAGAGAGAGAGAGAGACACTGGTGGAGAGAGAGAATCACTCGGGTGAGAGAGAAAGAAACACTGGGCAGGAGAGAGAGAAACACTGGGGGGAGAGGGAGAGAGAAGCACTGGTGGAGAGAGAGAAACACTGGGGAGAGAGAGAGAAACACTGGAGAGAGAGAGATACATTGGGGGAAGAGAGAGAGAAACACTGTGGGGGGAGAGAGAAACACTGGGTAGAGAGACAGAGAGAGAAAAACACTGGGGTCGAGAGAGAGAAACACTGGGGGGGAGAGAGAGAAACACTGGGCGAGAGAGATAGAGAGAGAAACTCAGTAGGGAGAGAGAGAGAGAAACACTGGAGACGAGAGAGAGAAACACTGGGGGGAGAGAGATAGAGAAACACTGTGGAAGAGAGAGAATCACTCGGGTAAGAGAGAAAGAAACACTGGGCAGGAGAGAGAGAAACACTGGGGGGAGAGGGAGAGAGAAACACTGGTGGAGAGAGAGAAACACTTGGGAGAGAGAGAGAGCGAGAAACACTGTCGGGGGAGAGAGAGATACACACTGGGGGAGAGGGAGAAACACTGGAGAGAGAGAGAGAGAAAAACTGGGGGAGAGAGAGAAACACGGGGGGAGAGAGAGAAACACTGGGGGGAGAGAGAGAGACAGTGGGAGGAGAGAGAGAAACACTGCGGGGGGTGAGAGAGAGAAACTGGGGAGAGAGAGATAGAGAAACACTGGAGAGAGAGAGAGCAACACTGGGGGGGGGGAGAAATAGAAACACCGGGTCGAGAGAGAGAAACACTGGGGGGGGAGAGAGAGAAACACTGGGCGAGAGAGAGAGAGAGAAACTCAGTGGGGAGAGAGATAGAGAAACACTGGAAATTAGAGAGAGAAACACTGGGGGGAGAGAGAGAGAGAAACATTGGGGGAGAGAGAGAATCACTGGGGGGAGAGAGAAAGAAACACTGGGCAGGAGAGAGAGAAACACTGGGGGGAGAGGGAGAGAGAAACACTGGTGGAGAGAGAGAAACACTTGGGAGAGAGAGAGCGAGAAACACTGTCGGGGGAGAGAGAGATACACACTGGGGGAGAGGGAGAAACACTGGAGAGAGAGAGTGAGACACAATGGGGAGAGAGAGAAAGAGAAACACTGGGGGAGAGAGAGAGAGAAACACTGGGGAGAGAGAGACAGAGAGAAACACTGTGGGGAGAGAGAGAGATACACTTGGGGGAGAGAGGGAAACACTGGGGAGAGAGAGAGAAACACTGGGGAGAGAGAGAGAGTAACACTGGGGAGAGAGAGAGAGAGAGAGAAACACTGGGGGGAGAGAGAGAAACACTGGGGGTGAGAGAGAGAGAGAGAGAAACTGGGAGAGACAGATGGAGAAACACTGGAGAGAGAGGGAGAGCAACACTGGGGGGAGAGAGAGTAACACTGGGGGGAGAGAGATACAGTGGTGGGAGAGAGAGAGAAACACTGGGGGGGAGAGAGAGAAACACTGAGGGGGGGGAGAGAGAAACACTGTGGTGAGAGAGAGAGAGAAACTCAGTGGGGAGAGAGAGAGAGAAACACTGGGGGAGAGAGAGAGAGACACTGGTGCGAGAGAGAGAGAGAGAGAAACACTGGGGGAGAGAGAGAGAAACACTGGGGAGAGAGAGAGAGCGAGAAACACTGTGGGGAGAGAGACAGAGATACACTGGGGGAGAGAGAGAAACACTGGGGGAGAGAGAGAGAGAAACACTGGGGGGAGAGAGAGAAACACTGGGGGAATAGAGAGAGAGAGAGAAACTGGGGAGAGAGAGAGAAACACTGGAGAGAGAGATACATTGGGGGAAGAGAGAGAGAAACACTGTGGGGGGAGAGAGAAACACTGGGTAGAGAGACAGAGAGAGAAAAACACTGGGGTCGAGAGAGAGAAACACTGGGGGGAGAGAGAGAGAAACACTGGGCGAGAGAGATAGAGAGAGAAACTCAGTAGGGAGAGAGAGAGAGAAACACTGGAGACGAGAGAGAATCACTCGGGTGAGAGAGAAAGAAACACTGGGCAGGAGAGAGAGAAACACTGGGGGGAGAGGGAGAGAGAAACACTGGTGGAGAGAGAGAAACACTGGGGAGAGAGAGAGAGACAGTCGTGGGAGAGAGAGAGAAACACTGGGGGAGGCAGAGAAACACTGGTGGGAGAGAGAGAGAGAAACACTGGGGGGAGAGAGAGAAACACTGGGGGGAGAGAGAGAGAGAAACTGGGGAGAGAGAGAGAAACACTGGAGAGAGAGATATATTGAGGGGAGAGAGAGAGAAAAACTGTGGGGGGATAGAGAGAAACACTGAGGGGGGGAGAGAGAGAAACACTGTGGTGAGAGAGAGAGAGAAACTCAGTGGGGAGAGAGAGAGAGAAACACTGGGGGAGAGAGAGAGAGACACTAGTGCGAGAGAGAGAGAGAGAAACACTGGGGGAGAGAGAGAGAAACACTGGGGAGAGAGAGAGAGCGAGAAACACTGTGGGGAGAGAGACAGAGATACACTGGGGGAGAGAGTGAAACACTGGGGGAGAGAGAGAGAGAAACACTGGGGGGAGAGAGAGAAACACTGGGGGAATAGAGAGAGAGAGAGAAACTGGGGAGAGAGAGAGAAACACTGGAGAGAGAGATACATTGGGGGAAGAGAGAGAGAAACACTGTGGGGGGAGAGAGAAACACTGGGTAGAGAGACAGAGAGAGAAAAACACTGGGGTCGAGAGAGAGAAACACTGGGGGGAGAGAGAGAGAAACACTGGGCGAGAGAGATAGAGAGAGAAACTCAGTAGGGAGAGAGAGAGAAACACTGGAGACGAGAGAGAATCACTCGGGTGAGAGAGAAAGAAACACTGGGCAGGAGAGAGAGAAACACTGGGGGGAGAGGGAGAGAGAAACACTGGTGGAGAGAGAGAAACACTGGGGAGAGAGAGAGAGACAGTGGTGGGAGAGAGAGAGAAACACTGGGGGAGGCAGAGAAACACTGGTGGGAGAGAGAGAGAGAAACACTGGGGGGAGAGAGAGAAACACTGGGGGGAGAGAGAGAGAAACTGGGGAGAGAGAGAGAAACACTGGAGAGAGAGATACATTGAGGGGAGAGAGAGAGAAAAACTGTGGGGGGATAGAGAAACACTGGGGAGAGAGAGAGAGAAAAAAAACACTGGGGTCGAGAGAGAGAAACACTGGGGGGAGAGAGAGAGAAACACTGGGGGAGAGAGAGAGAAACACTGGGCGAGAGTGATGGAGAGAGAAACTCAGTAGGGAGAGAGAGACAGAAACACTGGAGATGAGAGAGAGAAACACTGGGGGGAGAGAGAGAGAGAAACACTGGTGGAGAGAGAGAATCACTCGGGTGAGAGAGAAAGAAACACTGGGCAGGAGAGAGAGAAACACTGGGGGGAGAGGGAGAGAGAAGCACTGGTGGAGAGAGAGAAACACTGGGGAGAGAGAGAGAAACACTGGAGAGAGAGAGATACATTGGGGGGAGAGAGAGAGAAACACTGTGGGGGGAGAGAGAAACACTGGGTAGAGAGACAGAGAGAGAAAAACACTGGGGTCGAGAGAGAGAAACACTGGGGGGGGAGAGAGAGAAACACTGCGCGAGAGAGATAGAGAGAGAAACTCAGTAGGGAGAGAGAGAGAGAAACACTGGAGACGAGAGAGAGAAACACTGGGGGGAGAGAGAGAGAGAAACATTGGGGGAGAGAGAGAATCACTCGGGTGAGAGAGAAAGAAACACTGGGCAGGAGAGAGAGAAACACTGGGGGGAGAGGGAGAGAGAAACACTGGTGGAGAGAGAGAAACACTTGGGAGAGAGAGAGAGCGAGAAACACTGTCGGGGAAGAGAGAGATACACACTGGGGGAGAGGGAGAAACACTGGGGAGAGAGAGTGAGACACAATGGGGAGAGAGAGAAAGAGAAACACTGGGGGAGAGAGAGAGAGAAACACTGGGGAGAGAGAGAAACACTGGGGAGACAGAGACAGAGAGAAACACTGTGGGGAGAGAGAGAGATACACTTGGGGGAGAGAGGGAAACACTGGGGAGAGAGAGAGAAACACTGGGGGGAGAGAGAGAGTAACACTGGGGGGAGAGAGAGAGAGAGAGAAACACTGGGGGGAGAGAGAGAAGCACTGGGGGTGAGAGAGAGAGAGAGAGAAACTGGGAGAGACAGATGGAGAAACACTGGAGAGAGAGGGAGAGCAACACTGGGGGGAGAGAGAGTAACACTGGGGGGAGAGAGATACAGTGGTGGGAGAGAGAGAGAAACACTGGGGGGGAGAGAAAGAAACACTGAGGGGGGGAGAGAGAGAAACACTGTGGGGAGAGAGAGAGAAACTCAGTGGGGAGAGAGAGAGAAACACTGGGAGGAGAGAGAGAGAGACACTGGTGCGAGAGAGAGAGAGAGAAACACTGGGGGAGAGAGAGAGAAACACTGGGGAGAGAGTGAGAGCGAGAAACACTGTGGGGAGAGAGACAGAGATACACTGGGGTAGAGAGAGAAACACTGGGGGAGAGAGAGAGCGAAACACTGGGGGGAGATAGAGAAACACTGGGGGAATAGAGAGAGAGAGAGAAACTGGGGAGAGAGAGAGAAACACTGGAGAGAGAGATACATTGGGGGAAGAGAGAGAGAAACACTGTGGGGGGAGAGAGAGAAACAATGGGGGGAGAGGGAGAGAGAAACACTGGTGGAGAGAGAGAAACACTGGGGAGAGAGAGAGAGACAGTTGTGGGAGAGAGAGAGAAACACTGGGGGAGGCAGAGAAACACTGGTGGGAGAGAGAGAGAGAAACACTGGGGGGAGAGACAGAAACACTGGGGGGAGAGAGAGAGAGAGAGAAACTTGGGAGAGAGAGAGAAACACTGGAGAGAGAGATACATTGGGGGAGAGAGAGAGAAAAACTGTGGGGGGATAGAGAAACACTGGGGAGAGAGAAGGAGAAAAAAAAACACTGGGGTCGAGAGAGAGAAACACTGGGGGGAGAGAGAGAGAAACACTGGGCGAGAGAGATGGAGAGAGAAACTCAGTAGGGAGAGAGAGACAGAAACACTGGAGATAAGAGAGAGAAACACTGGGGGGAGAGAGAGAGAGAAACACTGGTGGAGAGAGAGAATCACTCGGGTGAGAGTGAAAGAAACACTGGGCAGGAGAGAGAGAAACACTGGGGGGAGAGGGAGAGAGAAGCACTGGTGGAGAGAGAGAAACACTGGGGAGAGAGAGAGCGAGAAACAATGTGGGGGGAGAGAGAGATATACACTGGGGGAGAGAGAGAAACACTGGTGAGAGAGAGAGAGAAAAAATGGGGAGAGAGAGAGAGAGAAACACTGGGGAGAGAGAGAGAAACACTGGGGGTGAGAGAGAGAGTGAGAAACTGGGGAGAGACAGATCGAGAAACACTGGAGAGAGAGAGAGAGCAACACTGGGGGGAGAGATAGAAACACTGGGGGGAGAGTGATACAGTGGTGGGAGAGAGAGAGAAACACTGGGGGAGAGAGAGAGAGAAACACTGGGGGGAGAGTGATACAGTGGTGGGAGAGAGAGAAAAAAAACTGTGGGGAGAGAGAGAGAGAGAGAGAGAGAGAGAAACTCAGTGGGGAGAGAGAGAGAAAAACAATGGGGGAGAGAGAGAGAAACACTGGTGGGAGAGAGAGAAACACTGGGGGGAGAGAGAGAGAGAAACTGGGGAGAGAGAGGGAGAAACACTGGAGAGAGAGAGAGAAACACTGGGGGGAGAGAGAGAAACACTGGGGGGAGAGAGAGAGAGAAACACTGGGGGAGAGAGAGAATCACTGGGGGGAGAGAGAAAGAAACACTGGGCAGGAGAGAGAGAAACACTGGGGGGAGAGGGAGAGAGAAACACTGGTGGAGAGAGAGAAACACTTGGGAGACAGAGAGAGCGAGAAACACTGTCGGGAGACAGAGAGATATACACTGGGGGAGAGGGAGAAACACTGGTGAGAGAGAGAGAGAAACACTGGGGGTGAGAGAGAGAGAGAGAGAAACTGAGGAGAGACAGATGGAGAAACACTGGAGAGAGAGGGAGAGCAACACTGGGGGTGAGAGAGTAACACTGGGGGGAGAGAGATACAGTGGTGGGAGAGAGAGAGAAACACGGGGGGGGAGAGAGAGAAACACTGGGGGGGGGAGAGAGAGAGATACACTGGGGGGAGAGAGAGAGAAGCACTGGTGCGAGAGAAAGAGAGAAACTCTGGGTGAGAGAGAGAGAAACACTGGGGAGAGAGGGAGAGCGAGAAACACTGTGTGGAGAGAGACAGAGATACACTGGGGGGAGAGAGAGAAACACTGGGGGGAGAGAGAGAGAGAAACACTGGGGGGAGAGAGAGAAACACTGGGGGAAGAGAGAGATAGAGATAAACTGGGGAGAGAGAGAGAAACACTGGAGAGAGAGAAACACTGGGGAGAGAGAGAGAAAAACACTGGTGTCGAGAGAGATTAACACTGGGGAGTGAGAGAGAAACAATGGGGAGAGAGAGAGAAACACTGGGGGGAGAGAGAGAGAGAAACACTGTGGGGAGAGAGAGAGAGAGATACACTTGGGGGAGAGAGGGAAACACTGGGGAGAGAGAGAGAGAGAAAAACACTGGGGAGAGAGAGACAAACACTGGGGAGAGAGAGAGAAACACTGGGGCGAGAGAGAGAGAGAAACACTGGGGGGAGAGAGAGAGAAACACTGGGGAGAGAGAGAGAGAGAGAAACACTGTGGGGAGAGAGAGAGAGAGATACACTTGGGGGAGAGAGGGAAACACTGGGGAGAGAGAGAGAGAGAAAAACACTGGGGAGAGAGAGAGAAACACTGGGGAGAGAGAGAGAAACACTGGGGCGAGAGAGAGAGAGAAACACTGGGGGGAGAGAGAGAGAAACACTGGGGAGAGAGAGAGAGAAAAACACTGGAGGGAGAGAGAGAAACACTGGGGGTGAGAGAGAGAGAGAGAAACTGGGGAGAGACAGATAGAGAAACACTGGAGAGAGAGAGAGAGCAACACTGGGGGGAGAGAGAGAAAAACTGGGGGGAGAGTGATACAGTGGTGGGAGAGAGAGAGAAACACTGGGGGAGAGAGAGAGAAACACTGGTGGGAGAGAGAGAGAGAGAAACACTGGGGGAGAGAGAGAGAAATACTGGGGAGAGAGAGCGAGAAACACTGTGGGGAGAGAGACAGAGATACATTGGGGGGAGAGAGAGAAACACTGTGGAGAGAGAGAGAGTGCCACTGGGGGGAGAGAGAGAAACACTGGGGGGAGAGAGAGAGAGAAACTGAGGAGAGAGAGGGAGAAACACTGGAGAGAGAGAGACAGAAACACTGGGGGAGAGAGAGAAACACTGGGGGGAGAGAGAGAGAAACACTGGGGGGAGAGAGAGAGACAGTGGGAGGAGAGAGAGAAACACTGCGGGTGGAGAGAGAGAGAAACTGGGGAGAGAGAGATAGAGAAACACTGGAGAGAGAGAGAGCAACACTGGGGGGGGGAGAGAGAGAAACACTGGGGTCGAGAGAGAGAAACACTGGGGGGAGAGAGAGAGAAACACTGGGGAGAGAGAGAGAGAGAGAAACACTGTGGGGAGAGAGAGAAACACTGGGGGTGAGAGAGGGAGAGAAACTGGGGAGAGACAGATGGAGAAACACTGGAGAGAGAGAGACAGAAACACTGGGGGAGAGAGAGAAACACTGGGGGGAGAGAGAGAGAAACACTGGGGGGAGAGAGAGAGACAGTGGGAGGAGAGAGAGAAACACTGCGGGTGGAGAGAGAGAGAAACTGGGGAGAGAGAGAGATACACTTGGGGGAGAGAGGGAAACAGTGGGGAGAGAGAGAAACACTGGGGAGAGAGAGAGAGAAACACTGGCGAGAGAGAGAGAGAGAAACACTGGGGGGAGAGAGAGAAACACTGGGGGTGAGAGAGAGAGAGAGAGAAACTGGGGAGAGACAGATGGAGAAACACTGGAGAGAGAGGGAGAGCAACACTGGGGGGAGGGAGAGTAACACTGGGGGGAGAGAGATACAGTGGTGGGAGAGAGAGAGAAACACTGGGGGGGAGAGAGAGAAACACTGTGAGGAGAGAGAGAGAGAAACTCAGTGGGGAGAGAGAGAGAAACACTGGGGGGAGAGAGAGAAACACTGGTGCGAGAGAGAGAGAGAGAAACACTGGGGGAGAGAGAGAGAAACACTGGGGAGAGAGAGAGAAACACTGAGGGAAGAGTGAGAGAGAGAGAAACTGGGGAGAGAGAGAGAAACACTGGAGAGAGAGATACATTGGGGGGAGAGAGAGAGAAACACTGTGGGGGATAGAGAAACACTGGGGAGAGAGAGAGAGAGAGAAAAACACTGGGGTCGAGAGAGAGAAACACTGGGGGGAGTGAGAGAGAAACACTGGGCGAGAGAGATAGAGAGATAAACTCAGTGGGGAGAGAGAGAGAGAGAGAAACACTGGGGGGGAGAGAGAGAGAGAAGCACTGGGGGAGAGAGAGAATCACTCGGGTGAGAGAGAAAGAAACACTGGGCAGGAGAGAGAGAAACACTGGGGGGAGAGGGAGAGAGAAACAATGTGGGAGGAGAGAGAGAAACAGTGGGGAGAGAGAGAGAAACACTGGGGAGACAGAGACAGAGAGAAACACTGGTGGGAGAGAGAGAGAGAAAAACTCTGGGGAGAGAGAGAGAGAAACACTGGGGAGAGAGAGAGAGATAAAAACTCTGGGAAGAGAGAGAGAGAAACACTGGGGAGAGAGAGAGAGAGAAACACTGGGGGGAGAGAGAGAGAAACACTGGGGAGAGAGAGAGTGAAAAACACTGGAGGGAGAGAGAGAAACACTGGGGGTGAGAGAGAGAGAGAGATACACTTGGGGGAGAGAGGGAAACACTGGGGGGAGAGAGAGAGAGAAAAACTCTGGGGAGAGAGAGAGAGAAACACTGGGGAGAGAGAGAGAGAGAAACACTGGGGGGAGAGAGAGAGAAACACTGGGGAGAGAGAGAGTGAAAAACACTGGAGGGAGAGAGAGAAACACTGGGGGTGAGAGAGGGACAGAGAAACTGGGGAGAGACAGATAGAGAAACACTGGAGAGAGAGAGAGAGTGCAACACTGGGGGGAGAGAGAGAAACACTGGGGGAGAGTGATACAGTGGTGGGAGAGAGAGAGAAACACTGGGGGAGAGAGAGAGAGAAACACTGGGGGGGAGAGAGTGAGAAAAACTGTGGGGAGAGAGAGATAGAGAGAAACTCAGTGGGGAGAGAGAGAGAGAAACAATGGGGGGAGAGAGAAAGAAAATACTGGTGGGAGAGAGACAGAGATACATTGGGGGGAGAGAGAGAAACACTGTGGAGAGAGAGAGAGAAACACTGGGGGAGAGAGAGAAACACTGGGGGGAGAGAGAGAGAGAAACTGGGGAGCGAGAGGGAGAAACACTGGAGAGAGAGAGAGAGAAACACTGGGGAAGAGAGAGAAACACTGGGGGGAGAGAGAGAGAAACACTGGGGGGAGAGAGAGAGACAGTGGGAGGAGAGAGAGAAACACTGCGGGGGGAGAGAGAGAGAAACTGGGGAGAGAGAGATCGAGAAACACTGGAGAGAGAGAGAGAGCAACACTGGGGGGAGAGAGAGAAACACTGGGGGGAGAGAGAGAGAGAGAAACTCAGTGGGGAGAGAGATCGAGAAACACTGGAGATTAGAGAGAGAAACACTGGGGGGAGAGAGAGAGAGAAACACTGGGGGAGAGAGAGAATCACTGGGGGGAGAGAGAAAGAAACACTGGGCAGGAGAGAGAGAAACACTGGGGGGAGAGGGAGAGAGAAACACTGGTGGAGAGAGAGAGAGAGAGAGAGCGAGAAACACTGTCGGGGGAGAGAGAGATATACACTGGGGGAGAGGGAAAAACACTGGTGAGAGAGAGAGAGAAACACTGGGGAGAGAGAGAAACACCAGGGAGATAGAGAGAGAAACACTGGGGAGAGAGAGAGAGAGAGAAACACTGGGGGGAGAGAGAGAGAAACACTGGGGAGAGAGAGAAACACCAGGGAGATAGAGAGAGAAACACTGGGGAGAGAGAGAGAGAGAGAAACACTGGGGGGAGAGAGAGAGAGAGATACACTTGGGGGAGAGAGGGAAACACTGGGGAGAGAGAGAGAAAAACACTGGGGAGAGAGAGAGAAACACTGGGGAGAGAGAGAGAGAGAGAAACACTGGGGGGAGAGCGAGAAACACTGGGGGTGAGAGAGAGAGAAACTGGGGAGAGACAGATGGAGAAACACTGGAGAGAGAGGGAGAGCAACACTGGGGGGAGAGAGAGTAACACTGGGGGGAGAGAGATACAGTGGTGGGAGAGAGAGAGAAACACTGGGGGGGAGAGAGAGAAACACTGGGGTGGGGGAGAGAGAGAGAAACACTTTGGGGAGAGAGAGAGAGAGAGAGAAACTCAGTGGGGAGAGAGAGAGAAACACTGGGGGGAGAGAGAGAGACACACTGGTGCGAGAGAGAGAGAGAGAGAAACACTGGGGGAGAGAGAGAGTAACACTGGGGAGAGAGAGAGAGCGAGAAACACTGTGGGGAGAGAGACACAGATACACTGGGGGGAGAGAGAGAAACACTGGGGGGAGAGAGAGAGAGAAACACTGGGGGGAGAGAGAGAAACACTGGGGGAAGAGAGAGAGAGAGAAACTGGGGAGAGAGAGAGAGAAACACTGGAGAGAGAGAGACATTGGGGGGAGAAAGAGAGAAACACTGTGGGGGGATAGAGAAACACTGGGGAGAGAGAGAGAGAGAGAGAGAGAGAAACACTGGGGTCGAGAGAGAGAAACACTGGGGGGAGAGAGAGAGAAACACTGGGCGAGAGAGATAGAGAGAGAAACTCAGTGGGGAGAGAGAGAGAGAAACACTGGAGATTAGAGAGAGAAACACTGGGGGGAGAGAGAGAGAGAAACACTGGGGGAGAGAGAGAATCACTCGGGTGAGAGAGAAAGAAACACTGGGGGGAGAGAGAGAGAAACACTGGGCGAGAGAGATAGAGAGAGAAACTCAGTGGGGAGAGAGAGAGAGAAACACTGGGCAGGAGAGAGAGAAACACTGGGGGGAGAGGGAGAGAGAAACACTGGTGGAGAGAGAGAAACACTGGGGAGAGAGAGAGAGAGAAACAATGGGGAGAGAGAGAAAGAGAAACACTGGGGAGAGAGGGAGAAACACTGGGGAGAGAGAGAAACACTGGGGAGACAGACAGAGAGAAACACTGGTGGGAGAGAGAGAAACACTGGTGGGAGAGAGAGAGAAAAAAACACTGGGGAGAGAGAGAGAGAAACACTGGGGAGAGAGAAACACTGGGGGGAGAGAGAGAGAAACACTGGGCAGAGACAGATGGAGAAACACTGGAGAGGGAGAGAGAGCAACACTGTGGGGAGAGAGAGAAACACTGGGGGGAGAGTGATACAGTGGTGGGAGAGAGAGAGAAAAACACTGGGGGAGAGAGAGAAACACTGGGGGGGAGAGAGAGAGAAAAACTGTGGGGAGAGAGAGAGAGAAACTCAGTGGGGAGAGAGAGAGAGAAACAATGGGTGGAGAGAGAGAGAAACACTGGTGGGAGAGAGAGAGAAACACTGGGGGAGAGAGAGTGAAATACTGGGGAGAGAGTGCGAGAAACAATGTGGGGAGAGAGAGAGATACAAAGGGGGGAGAGAGAAACACTGGGGAGGGAGAGAGAGAAACACTGGGGGGAGAGAGAGAAACACTGGGGGTAGAGAGAGTGAGAAACTCGGGAGAGAGATGGAGAAACACTGGAGAGAGAGAGAGCAACACTGGGGGGAGAGAGAGAAACACTGGGGAGAGAGAGAGAAACACTGGGGGGGGAGAGAGAGACACTGGAGAGAGAGAGAGAGAAACACTGGGGAGAGAGAGAGAAACACTGGGGCGAGAGAGAGAGAGAAACTGGGGAGAGAGAGAGAGACACTGGAGAGAGAGAGAGAGAAACACTGGGGAGAGAGAGAGAAACACTGGGGCGAGAGAGAGAGAAACACTGGGGGGGAGAGAGTTAGAAACTGGGGAGAGAGAGAGAGAAACACTGGAGAGAGAGAGAGAGAAACTCTGGGGGGAGAGAGAGAGACAGTGGTGGGAGAGAGAGAGAAACACTGGGGGAGGAAGAGAAACACTGGTGGGAGAGAGAGAGAGAGAAACACTGGGGAGAGAGACCGAGAAACACTGTGGGGAGAGAGAGAGAGAAACCCTGGGGAGGAGAGAGAGAAACACGGGCAGTGAGAGAGAAACACTGGGGGAGAGAGAGAAACACTGCGGGGAGAGAGAGAGAGAAACACTGCGGGAGAGAGAGAGAGAGAAACACTGGGGGGCGAGAGATAAACACTAGGGGGAGAGCGAGAGAAAAACTGTGGGAGAGAGAGAAACACTGGACGAGAGAGAGAGAAACACAGGGGAGAGAGAGAGAAACACTGGGGAGAGAGAGAGAGAAACACTGGGGAGAGAGAGAGAGAAACACTGGAGAGAGAGAGAGAGAAACTCTGGGGGGAGAGAGAGAAACACTGGGGAGAGAGAGAGAGAAACACTGGGGGGAGAGAGAGAGACAGTGGTGGGAGAGAGAGAGAAATACTGGGGGGAGAGAGAGAGAAACACTGGGGAGAGAGAGAGAGCAACACTTTGGGAGGAGAGAGAGAGAGGGAGAAACTGTGGGGATAGAGAGAGAGAGAAACTCTTGGGGGAGAGAGAGAGAAACACTGGAGGGCGACAGATAAACACTAGGGGGAGAGAGAGAGAAAATCTGTGGGAGAGAGAGAAACACTGGGGGGAGAGAGAGAGAAACACTGGACGAGAGAGAGAGAAACACAGGGGAGAGAGAGAGAGAAACACTGGGGGAGAGAGAGAAACACTGGGGGGAGAGAGAGAGAGAAACTGGGGAGAGAGAGGGAGAAACACTGGAGAGAGAGAGAGAAACACTGGGGGAGAGAGAGAAACACTGGGGGGAGAGAGAGAGAAACACTGGGGAGAGAGAGAGAGAAACACAGGGGGGAGAGAGAGAAACACTGGGGGGAGAGAGAGAGACAGTGGGAGGAGAGAGAGAAACACTGCGGGGGGAGAGAGAGAGAAACTGGGGAGAGAGAGATAGAGAAACACTGGAGAGAGAGGGAGAGCAACACTGGAGAGAGAGAGAGCAACACTGGGGGGAGAGAGAGAAACAATGGGGAGAGAGAGAGAGAAATACTGGGGGGAGAGAGAGAAACATTGGGGGGAGAGAGAGAGAGAGAAACTGGGGAGAGAGAGAGAGAAACTGGAGAGAGAGAGAGGGAAACACTGGGGGGAGAGAGAGAAGCACTGGGGCGAGAGAGAGAGAGAAACACTGGGGGGAGAGAGAGAAACACTGGGGGGAGAGAGAGAGATACATTGGGGGGGGAGAGAGAGAGAAACTGGGGAGACAGAGATAGAAACACTGGGGAGAGAGAGAGAGAAACACTGTGGGGAGAGAGAGAGACAGTGGTGGGAGATAGAGAGAAACACTGGGGGACGAAGAGAAACACTGGTGGGAGAGAGAGAGAGACACATGGGGGAAGAGAGAGAGAATCACTGGAGGAGAGAGAGAGAAACACAGGGGAGAGAGAGCGAGAAACACTGTGGGGAGAGAGAGAGAGAAACACTGGGGAGGAGAGAGAGAAACACGGGCAGAGAGAGAGAAACACTGGGGGAGAGAAAGAAACACTGCGGGGAGAGAGAGAGAGAAACACTGCGTGAGAGAGAGAGAGAGAGAAACACTGGGGGGCGAGAGATAAACACTAGGGGGCGAGAGATAGAAAAACTGTGGGAGAGAGAGAAACACTGGGGGGAGAGAGAGAGAAACACTGGACGAGAGAGAGAGAAACACAGGGGAGAGAGAGAGAGAAACACTGGGGGAGAGAGAGAAACACTTGGGGGCGAGAGATAGAAACACTGGATGAGAGAGAGAGAAACACAGGGGAGAGAGAGAGAGAAACACTGGGGGAGAGAGAGAAACACTGGGGGGCGAGAGAGAGAAACACTGGACGAGAGAGAGAGAAACACAGGGGGAGAGAGAGAGAGTAACACTGGGGGGAGAGAGAGAAACACTGGGGGGAGAGAGAGAGAGAAACTGGGGAGAGAGAGGGAGAAACACTGGAGAGAGAGGAGAAACACAGGGGAGAGAGAGGAACACTGGGGGGGGAGAGAGAAACACTGGGGGGAGAGAGAGAGAAACACTGGGGGGAGAGAGAGAGACAGTGGGAGGAGAGAGAGAAACACTGCGGGGGGAGAGAGAGAGAAACTGGGGAGAGACAGATAGAGAAACACTGGAGAGAGAGAGAGCAACACTGGGGGAGAGAGAGAGGGAGAGAGAGAGAGAGAAACTCAGTGGGGAGAGAGATAGAGAAACACTGGAAATTAGAGAGAGAAACACTGGGGGGAGAGAGAGAGAGAAACACTGGGGGAGAGAGAGAATCACTGGGGGGAGAGAGAAAGAAACACTGGGCAGGAGAGAGAGAAACATTGGGGGGAGAGGGAGAGAGAAACACTGGTTGAGAGAGAGAAACACTGGGGAGAGAGAGAGAGCGAGAAACACTGTCGGGGGAGAGAGATATATACACTGGGGGAGAGGGAGAAACACTGGGGAGAGAGAGAGGCACACAATGGGGAGAGAGAGAAAAAGAAACAGTGGGGAGAGAGAGACACAAACAATGGGGAGAGAGAGAAAGAGAAACACTCGGGAGAGAGAGAGGGAAACACTGGGGAGAGAGAGAAACACTGGGGAGACAGAGACAGAGAGAAACACTGTGGGGAGAGAGAGAGAGATACACTTGGGGGAGAGAGGGAAACACTGGGGAGAGAGAGAGAAACACTGGGGAGAGAGAGAGCGTAACACTGGGGAGAGAGAGAGAGAGAGAAACTGGGGAGAGACAGATGGAGAAACACTGGAGAGAGAGGGAGAGCAATACTGGGGGGAGAGAGAGTAACACTGGGGGAAGAGAGATACAGTGGTGGGAGAGAGAGAGAAACACTGGGGGGGAGAGAGAGAAACACTGTGGGGAGAGAGAGAGAGAAACTCAGTGGGGAGAGAGAGAGAGAAACACTGGGGGGAGAGAGAGAGAAACACTGTTGCGAGAGAGAGAGAGAAACACTGGTGGAGAGAGAGAGAAACACTGGGGAGAGAGAGAGAGCGAGAAACACTGTGGGGAGAGAGACAGAGATACACTGGGGGGAGAGAGAGAAACACTGGGGGGAGAGAGAGAGAGAAACACTGGGGGGAGAGAGAGAAACACTGGGGGAATAGAGAGAGAGAGAGAAACTGGGGAGAGAGAGAGAAACACTGGAGAGAGAGATACATTGGGGGAGAGAGAGAGAAACATTCTGGTGGGATAGAGAAACACTGGGGAGAGAGAGAGAGAAAAACACTGGGGTCGAGAGAGAGAAACACTGGGGGGGGAGAGAGAGAAACACTGGGCGAGAGAGAGAGAGACAGTGGTGGGAGAGAGAGAGAAACACTGGGGGAGGAACACAAACACTGGTGGGAGAGAGAGAGAGAAACACTGGGGAGAGAGAGAGAAACACTGGGGGGAGAGAGAGAAACACTTGGGGGAAGAGAGAGAGAAACACTGGGCGAGAGAGAGAGAAACACAGGGGAGAGAGAGCGAGAAACACTGTGGGGAGAGAGAGAGAGAAACACTGGGGAGGAGAGAGAGAAACACGGGCAGAGAGAGAAAAACACTGGGGGAGAGAGAGAAACACTGCGGGGAGAGAGAGAGACAGCAACACTGCGGGAGAGAGAGAGAGAGAAACACTGGGGGGCGAGAGATAAACACTCGGGGGAGAGAGAGAAAAACACTGTGGGAGAGAGAGAAACACTGGGGGGAGAGAGGAACACTGGGGAGAGAGACAGATCAACACTTTGGGAGGAGAGAGAGAGAGAGAGAAACTGTGGGGATAGAGAGAGAGAGAAATACTGGGGAGAGAGAGAGAAACACTGGAGGGCGAGCGATAAACACTTGGGGGAGAGAGAGAGAAAATCTGTGGGAGAGAGAGAAACACTGGGGGGAGAGAGAGAGACAGTGGGAGGAGAGAGAGAAACACTGTGGGGGGCGAGAGAGAGAAACTGGGGAGAGAGAGATAGAGAAACACTGGAGAGAGAGAGCAACACTGGGGGGAGAGAGAGAAACACTGGGGGGAGAGTGATACAGTGGTGGGAGAGAGAGAGAGAGAGAAACTCAGTGGGGAGAGAGAGAGAGAAACAATGGGGGGAGAGAGAGAGAAACACTGGTGGGAGAGAGAGAGAGAGAAACACTGGGGGAGAGAGAGAGAAACACTGGGGCGAGAGAGCGAGAAACACTGTGGGAGAGAGAGATAGATACAAAGGGGGGAGAGAGAGAAACACTGGGGAGAGAGAGAAACACTGGGGGGAGAGAGAGGAACACTGGGGGGAGAGAGAGAGAGAAACTGGGGAGAGAGATGGAGAAACACTGGAGAGAGAGAGAGAGAGAGAGACACTGGGGGGTGAGAGAGAAACACTGGGGGGAGAGAGAGAGAAACACTGGGGGGAGAGAGAGAGACAGTGGGAGGAGAGAGCGAAACACTGCGGGGGGAGAGAGAGAGAAACTGGGGAGAGAGAGATAGAGAAACACTGGAGAGAGCGAGAGCAACACTGGCGGGAGAGAGAGAAACACTGGGGAGAGAGAGAGAGAAACACTGGGGAGAGAGAGAGAAACACTGGGGGGAGAGAGAGAAACATTGGGGGGAGAGGGAGAGAGAAACTGGGGAGAGAGAGAGAGAGACACTGGAGAGAGAGAGAGAGAAACACTTGGGGGAAGAGAGAGAGAAACACTTGGGGGAAGAGAGAGAGAAACACTGGGGAGAGAGAGAAACACTGGGGAGACAGAGACAGAGAGAAACACTGGGGGAGAGAGAGAGAGAGATACACTTGGGGGAGAGAGGGAAACACTGGGGAGAGAGAGAGAAACACTGGGGAGAGAGAGAGCGTAACACTGGGGAGAGAGAGAGAGAGAGAAACACTGGGGGGAGAGAGAGAAACACTGGGGGTGCGAGAGAGAGAGAGAAACTGGGGAGAGACAGATGGAGAAACACTGGAGAGAGAGGGAGAGCAATACTGGGGGGAGAGAGAGTAACACTGGGGGAAGAGAGATACAGTGGTGGGAGAGAGAGAGAAACACTGGGGGGAGAGAGAGAAACACTGCAGGGGGGGAGAGAGAGAAACACTGTGGGGAGAGAGAGAGAGAGAGAGAGAAACTCAGTGGGGAGAGAGAGAGAGAAACACTGGGGGGAGAGAGAGAGAAACACTGTTGCGAGAGAGAGAGAGAAACACTGTGGGGAGAGAGACAGAGATGAACTGGGGGGAGAGAGAGAAACACTGGGGGGAGAGAGAGAGAGAAACACTGGGGGGAGAGAGAGAAACACTGCGGGGAGAGAGAGAGAGAAACACTGGGGGAGAGAGAGAATCACTCGGGTGAGAGAGAAAGAAACACTGGGCAGGAGAGAGAGAAACACTGGGGGGAGAGGGAGAGAGAAACACTGGAGAGAGAGATACATTGGGGGGAGAGAGAGAGAAACACTCTGGTGGGATAGAGAAACACTGGGGAGAGAGAGAGAGAAAAACACTGGGGTCGAGAGAGAGAAACACTGGGGGGAGAGAGAGAGAAACACTGGGCGAGAGAGATAGAGAGAGAAACTCAGTGGGGAGAGAGAGAGAGAAACACTGGAGATTAGAGAGAGAAACACTGGGGGGAGAGAGAGAGAGAAACACTGGGGGAGAGAGAGAATCACTCGGGTGAGAGAGAAAGAAACACTGGGCAGGAGAGAGAGAAACACTGGGGGGAGAGGGAGAGAGAAACACTGGTGGAGAGAGAGAAACACTGGAGAGAGAGAGAGAGACAGTGGTGGGAGAGAGAGAGAAACACTGGGGAGAGAGAGAGAAACACTGGGGGGAGAGAGAGAAAATCTGTGGGAGAGTGAGAAACACTGGGGGTAGAGAGAGAGAAACACTGGACGAGAGAGAGAGAAACACAGGGGAGAGAGAGAGAGTAACACTGGGGGGAGAGAGAGAAACACTGGGGGGAGAGAGAGAGCAACACTGGAGTTTAGAGAGAGAAACACTGGGTGAAGAGAGAGAGAGAGAAACAATGGGGGATAGAGAGAATCACTGGGGGGAGAGAGAAAGAAACACTGGGCAGGAGAGAGAGAAACACTGGGGGGAGAGGGAGAGAGAAACATTGGTGGAGAGAGAGAAACACTGGGGAGAGAGAGAGAGAGCAAGAAACACTGTCGGGGGATAGAGAGATTTACACTGGGGGAGAGGGAGAAACACAATGGGGAGAGAGAGAAAGAGAAACACTGGGGAGAGAGAGAGAGAAACACTGGGGAGAGAGAGAAACACTGGGGAGACAGAGACAGAGAGAAACACTGGGGGAGAGAGAGAAACACTGGGGGAGAGAGAAAGAGAGAGAAACTGGGGAGAGACAGATGGAGAAACACTGGAGAGAGAGGGAGAGCAACACTGGGGGGAGAGAGAGTAATACTGGGGTGAGAGAGATACAGTGGTGGGAGAGAGAGAGAAACACTGGGGGGGAGAGAGAGAAACACTGCGGGGGGGGAGAGAGAAACACTGCGCGGGGAGAGAGAGAGAGAGAAACTCAGTAGGGAGAGAGAGAGAGAAACACTGGGGGGAGAGAGAGAGAAACACTGGGGGAGAGAGAGAGAAACACTGGGGAGAGAGAGAGAGCGAGAAACACTGTGGGGAGAGAGACAGAGATACACTGGGGGGAGAGAGAGAAACACTGGGGGGAGAGAGAGAGAGAAACACTGGGGGGAGAGAGAGAAACACTGGGGGAATAGAGAGAGAGAGAGAAACTGGGGAGAGAGAGAGAAACACTGGAGAGAGAGATACATTGGGGGGGGGGAGAGAGAGAAACTCAGTGGGGAGAGAGAGAGAGAAACAATGGAGATTAGAGAGAGAAACACTGGGGGGGAGAGAGAGAAACACTGGGGGAGAGAGAGAATCACTCGGGTAAGAGAGAAAGAAACACTGGGGGGAGAGGGAGAGAGAAACACTGGTGGAGAGAGAGAAACACTGGGGCGAGAGAGAGAGAGCAAGAAACACTGTCGGGGGATAGAGAGATTTACACTGGGGGAGAGGGAGAAACACAATGGGGAGAGAGAGAAAGAGAAACACTGGGGAGAGAGAGAGAGAAACACTGGGGAGAGAGAGAAACACTGGGGAGACAGAGACAGAGAGAAACACTGGGGGGGAGAGAGAGAGAAACACTGGGGGAGAGAGAGAATCACTCGGGTAAGAGAGAAAGAAACACTGGGGGGAGAGGGAGAGAGAAACACTGGTGGAGAGAGAGAAACACCGGGGAGAGAGAGCGAGAAACACTGTGGGGAGAGAGAGAGAGAAACACTGGGGGGGGAGAGAGAAACACTTGGGGGAAGAGAGAGAGAAACACTGGACGAGAGAGAGAGAAACACAGGGGAGAGAGAGCGAGAAACACTGTGGGGAGAGAGAGAGAGAAACACTGGGGAGGAGAGAGAGAAACACGGGCAGAGAGAGAGAAACACTGGGGGAGAGAGAGAAATACTGCGGGGAGAGAGAGAGAGAAACACTGCGGGAGAGAGAGAGAGAAACACTGGGGGGCGAGAGATAAACACTAGGGGGAGAGAGAGAGAAAAACTGTGGGAGAGAGAGAAACACTGGGGGGAGAGAGAGAGAAACACTGGACGAGAGAGAGAGAAACACAGGGGAGAGAGAGGAACACTGGGGAGAGAGAGAGAGCAACACTTTGGGAGGAGAGAGAGAGTGAAACTGTGGGGATAGAGAGAGAGAGAAACACTGGGGGGAGAGAGAGAGAAACACTGGAGGGCGAGAGATAAACACGAGGGGGAGAGAGAGAGAAAATCTGTGGGAGAGAGAGAAACACTGGGGGGAGAGAGAGAGAAACACTGGACGAGAGAGAGAGAAACACAGGGGGAGAGAGAGAGAGAAACACTGGGGGAGAGAGAGAAACACTGGGGGGAGAGAGAGAGAGAAACTGTGGGGATAGAGAGAGAGAGAAACACTGGGGGGAGAGAGAGAGAAACACTGGAGGGCGAGAGATAAACACTAGGGGGAGAGAGAGAGAAAATCTGTGGGAGAGAGAGAAACACTGGGGGGAGAGAGAGAGAAACACTGGACGAGAGAGAGAGAAACACAGGGGAGAGAGAGAGAGAAACACTGGGGGAGAGAGAGAAACACTGGGGGGAGAGAGAGAGAGAAACTGGGGAGAGAGAGGGAGAAACACTGGAGAGAGAGAGAGAAACACTGGGGGAGAGAGAGAAACACTGGGGGGAGAGAGAGAGAAACACTGGGGGGAGAGAGAGAGACAGTGGGAGGAGAGAGAGAAACACTGCGGGGGGAGAGAGAGACAGTGGGAGGAGAGAGAGAAACACTGCGGGGGGAGAGAGAGAGAAACTGGGGAGAGAGAGATAGAGAAACACTGGAGAGAGAGAGAGCAACACTGTGGGGAGAGAGAGAAACACTGGGTGGAGAGTGATACAGTGGTGGGAGAGAGAGAGAGAAACACTGGGGGAGAGAGAAACACTGGGGGGAGAGAGAGAGAAAAACTGTGGGGAGAGAGAGAGAGAGAAACTCAGTGGGGAGAGAGAGAGAGAAACAATGGGGGGAGAGAGAGAGAAACACTGGTGGGAGAGAGAGAGAAACACTGGGGGAGAGAGAGAGAAACAGTGGGGAGAGAGAGAGAGCGAGAAACACTGTGGGGAGAGAGACAGAGATACACTGGGGGGAGAGAGAGAAACACTGTGGGGAGAGGGAGAGAGAAACACTTGGGGGAGAGAGGGAAACACTGGGGAGAGAGAGAGAAACACTGGGGAGAGAGAGAGAGAAACACTGGGGAGAGAGAGAGAGAGAGAAACACTGGGGGGAGAGAGAGAAACACTGGGGGTGAGAGAGAGAGAGAGAAACTGGGGAGATACAGATGGAGAAACACTGGAGAGAGAGGGAGAGCAACACTGGGGGGAGAGAGAGTAACACTGGGGGGAGAGAGATACAGTGGTGGGAGAGAGAGAGAAACACTGGTGCGAGAGAGAGAGAGAGAGAAACACTGGGGGAGAGAGAGAAACAGTGTGGGGAGAGGGAGAGAGAGATACACTTGGGGGAGAGAGGGAAACACTGGGGATAGAGAGAGAAACACTGGGGTGAGAGAGAGAGAGAGAGAAACTGGGGAGATACAGATGGAGAAACACTGGAGAGAGAGGGAGAGCAACACTGGGGGGAGAGAGAGTAACACTGGGGGAGAGAGATACAGTGGTGGGAGAGAGAGAGAAACACTGGGGGGGAGAGTGAGAAACACTGGGGGGGAGAGAGAGAGAAACACTAGGGGAGAGAGAGAATCACTCGGGTGAGAGAGAAAGAAACACTGGGCAGGAGAGAGAGAAACACTGGGGAGAGAGGGAGAGAGGAACACTGGTGGAGAGAGAGAGAGACAGTGGTGGGAGAGAGAGAGAAACACTGGGGGAGGAAGAGAAACACTGGTGGGAGAGAGAGTGAGAAACACTGGGGAGAAAGAGAGAAACACTGTGGGGAGAGAGAGAAACACTTGGGGGAAGAGAGAGAGAAACATTGGACGAGAGAGAGAGAAACACTGCGGGGAGAGAGAGAGAGAAACACTGGGGGGCGAGTGATAAACACTAGGGGGAGAGAGAGAGAAAAACTGTGGGAGAGAGAGAAACACTGGGGGTAGAGAGAGAGAAACACTGGACGAGAGAGAGAGAAACACAGGGGAGAGAGAGCGAGAAACACTGTGGGGAGAGAGAGAGATACAAAGGGGGGAGAGAGAGAAACACTGGGGAGAGAGAGAGAAACACTGGGGGGAGAGAGAGAAACACTGGGGGGAGAGAGAGAGTGAAACTGGGGAGAGAGATGGAGAAACACTGGAGAGAGAGAGCGAAAGACTGGGGGGAGAGGGAGAAACACTGAGGGGAGAGAGAGAGAAACACTGCGTGGGGAGAGAGAGAGAAACTGGGGAGAGAGAGATAGAGAAACACTGGAGAGAGAGAGAGCAACACTGGGGTGATAGAGAGAAACAGTGGGGAGAGAGAGATAGAAACACTGGGGAGAGAGAGATAGAAACACTGGGGGGAGAGAGAGAAAGATTGGCGGGAGAGAGAGAGAGAAACTGGGGAGAGAGAGAGAGAGACACTGGAGAGAGAGAGAGCGAAACACTGGGGGGAGAGAGAGAAACACTGGGGGGAGAGAGAGAGAAACACTGGACGAGAGAGAGAGAAACACAGGGGAGAGAGAGAGAGAAACACTGGGGGAGAGAGAGAAACACTGGGGGGAGAGAGAGAGAGAAACTGGGGAGAGAGAGGGAGAAACACTGGAGAGAGAGAGAGAAACACTGGGGGAGAGAGAGAAACACTGGGGGGAGAGAGAGAGAAACACTGGGGGGAGAGAGAGAGACAGTGGGTGGAGAGAGAGAAACACTGCGGGGGGAGAGAGAGACAGTGGGAGGAGAGAGAGAAATACTGCGGGGGGAGAGAGAGAGAAACTGGGGAGAGAGAGATAGAGAAACACTGGAGAGAGAGAGAGCAACACTGTGGGGAGAGAGAGAAACACTGGGTGGAGAGTGATACAGTGGTGGGAGAGAGAGAGAGAAACACTGGGGGAGAGAGAAACACTGGGGGGGAGAGAGAGAGAAAAACTGTGGGGAGAGAGAGAGAGAGAAACTCAGTGGGGAGAGAGAGAGAGAAACAATGGGGGGAGAGAGAGAGAAACACTGGTGGGAGAGAGAGAGAAACACTGGGGGAGAGAGAGAGAAACAGTGGGGAGAGAGAGAGCGAGAAACACTGTGGGGAGAGAGACAGAGATACACTGGGGGGAGAGAGAGAAACACTGTGGGGAGAGGGAGAGAGAAACACTTGGGGGAGAGAGGGAAACACTGGGGAGAGAGAGAGAAACACTGGGGAGAGAGAGAGAGAAACACTGGGGAGAGAGAGAGAGAGAGAAACACTGGGGGGAGAGAGAGAAACACTGGGGGTGAGAGAGAGAGAGAGAAACTGGGGAGATACAGATGGAGAAACACTGGAGAGAGAGGGAGAGCAACACTGGGGGGAGAGAGAGTAACACTGGGGGGAGAGAGATACAGTGGTGGGAGAGAGAGAGAAACACTGGTGCGAGAGAGAGAGAGAGTAACACTGGGGGAGAGAGATACAGTGGTGGGAGAGAGAGAGAAACACTGGGGGGGAGAGTGAGAAACACTGGGGGGGAGAGAGAGAGAAACACTAGGGGAGAGAGAGAATCACTCGGGTGAGAGAGAAAGAAACACTGGGCAGGAGAGAGAGAAACACTGGGGGGAGAGGGAGAGAGGAACACTGGTGGAGAGAGAGAGAGACAGTGGTGGGAGAGAGAGAGAAACACTGGGGGAAGAAGAGAAACACTGGTGGGAGAGAGAGAGAGAAACACTGGGGAGAAAGAGAGAAACACTGGGGGGAGAGAGAGAAACACTTGGGGGAAGAGAGAGAGTAACATTGGACGAGAGAGAGAGAAACACTGCGGGGAGAGAGAGAGAGAAACACTGGGGGGCGAGAGATAAACACTAGGGGGAGAGAGAGAGAAAAACTGTGGGAGAGAGAGAAACACTGGGGGTAGAGAGAGAGAAACACTGGACGAGAGAGAGAGAAACACAGGGGAGAGAGAGCGAGAAACACTGTGGGGAGAGAGAGAGATACAAAGGGGGGAGAGAGAGAAACACTGGGGAGAGAGAGAGAAACACTGGGGGGAGAGAGAGAAACACTGGGGGGAGAGAGAGAGTGAAACTGGGGAGAGAGATGGAGAAACACTGGAGAGAGAGAGAGCGAAAGACTGGGGGGAGAGGGAGAAACACTGAGGGGAGAGAGAGAGAAACACTGCGTGGGGAGAGAGAGAGAAACTGGGGAGAGAGAGATAGAGAAACACTGGAGAGAGAGAGAGCAACACTGGGGTGATAGAGAGAAACAGTGGGGAGAGAGAGATAGAAACACTGGGGAGAGAGAGATAGAAACACTGGGGGGAGAGAGAGAAAGATTGGCGGGAGAGAGAGAGAGAAACTGGGGAGAGAGAGAGAGAGACACTGGAGAGAGAGAGAGCGAAACACTGGGGGGAGAGAGAGAAACACTGGGGGGAGAGAGAGAGAAACACTGGACGAGAGAGAGAGAAACACAGGGGAGAGAGAGAGAGAAACACTGGGGGAGAGAGAGAAACACTGGGGGGAGAGAGAGAGAGAAACTGGGGAGAGAGAGGGAGAAACACTGGAGAGAGAGAGAGAAACACTGGGGGAGAGAGAGAAACACTGGGGGGAGAGAGAGAGAAACACTGGGGGGAGAGAGAGAGACAGTGGGAGGAGAGAGAGAAACACTGCGGGGGGAGAGAGAGACAGTGGGAGGAGAGAGAGAAATACTGCGGGGGGAGAGAGAGAGAAACTGGGGAGAGAGAGATAGAGAAACACTGGAGAGAGAGAGAGCAACACTGTGGGGAGAGAGAGAAACACTGGGTGGAGAGTGATACAGTGGTGGGAGAGAGAGAGAGAAACACTGGGGGAGAGAGAAACACTGGGGGGGGAGAGAGAGAGAAAAACTGTGGGGAGAGAGAGAGAGAGAAACTCAGTGGGGAGAGAGAGAGAGAATCAATGGGGGGAGAGAGAGAGAAACACTGGTGGGAGAGAGAGAGAAACACTGGGGGAGAGAGAGAGAAACAGTGGGGAGAGAGAGAGAGCGAGAAACACTGTGGGGAGAGAGACAGAGATACACTGGGGGGAGAGAGAGAAACACTGTGGGGAGAGGGAGAGAGAAACACTTGGGGGAGAGAGGGAAACACTGGGGAGAGAGAGAGAAACACTGGGGAGAGAGAGAGAGAAACACTGGGGAGAGAGAGAGAGAGAGAAACACTGGGGGGAGAGAGAGAAACACTGGGGGTGAGAGAGAGAGAGAGAAACTGGGGAGATACAGATGGAGAAACACTGGAGAGAGAGGGAGAGCAACACTGGGGGGAGAGAGAGTAAAACTGGGGGGAGAGAGATACAGTGGTGGGAGAGAGAGAGAAACACTGGTGCGAGAGAGAGAGAGAGAAACACTGGGGGAGAGAGAGAAACACTGTGGGGAGAGGGAGAGAGAGATACACTTGGGGGAGAGAGGGAAACACTGGGGATAGAGAGAGAAACACTGGGGTGAGAGAGAGAGAGAGAGAAACTGGGGAGATACAGATGGAGAAACACTGGAGAGAGAGGGAGAGCAACACTGGGGGGAGAGAGAGTAACACTGGGGGAGAGAGATACAGTGGTGGGAGAGAGAGAGAAACACTGGGGGGGAGAGTGAGAAACACTGGGGGGGAGAGAGAGAGAAACACTAGGGGAGAGAGAGAATCACTCGGGTGAGAGAGAAAGAAACACTGGGCTGGAGAGAGAGAAACACTGGTGGGAGAGGGAGAGAGGAACACTGGTGGAGAGAGAGAGAGACAGTGGTGGGAGAGAGAGAGAAACAATGGGGGGAGAGAGAGAGAAACACTGGTGGGAGAGAGAGAGAAACACTGGGGGAGAGAGAGAGAAACAGTGGGGAGAGAGAGAGAGCGAGAAACACTGTGGGGAGAGAGACAGAGATACACTGGGGGGAGAGAGAGAAACACTGTGGGGAGAGGGAGAGAGAAACACTTGGGGGAGAGAGGGAAACACTGGGGAGAGAGAGAGAAACACTGGGGAGAGAGAGAGAGAAACACTGGGGAGAGAGAGAGAGAGAGAAACACTGGGGGGAGAGAGAGAAACACTGGAGGTGAGAGAGAGAGAGAGAAACTGGGGAGATACAGATGGAGAAACACTGGAGAGAGAGGGAGAGCAACACTGGGGGGAGAGAGAGTAACACTGGGGGGAGAGAGATACAGTGGTGGGAGAGAGAGAGAAACACTGGTGCGAGAGAGAGAGAGAGAGAGAAACACTGGGGGAGAGAGAGAAACACTGTGGGGAGAGGGAGAGAGAGATACACTTGGGGGAGAGAGGGAAACACTGGGGATAGGGAGAGAAACACTGGGGTGAGAGAGAGAGAGAGAGAAACTGGGGAGATACAGATGGAGAAACACTGGAGAGAGAGGGAGAGCAACACTGGGGGGAGAGAGAGTAACACTGGGGGAGAGAGATACAGTGGTGGGAGAGAGAGAGAAACACTGGGGGGGAGAGTGAGAAACACTGGGGGGGAGAGAGAGAGAAACACTAGGGGAGAAAGAGAATCACTCGGGTGAGAGAGAAAGAAACACTGGGCAGGAGAGAGAGAAACACTGGGGGGAGAGAGAGAAACACTGGGGGGAGAGAGAGAAACACTGGGGGGAGAGAGAGAGTGAAACTGGGGAGAGAGATGGAGAAACACTGGAGAGAGAGAGAGCGAAAGACTGGGGGGAGAGGGAGAAACACTGAGGGGAGAGAGAGAGAAACACTGCGTGGGGAGAGAGAGAGAAACTGGGGAGAGAGAGATAGAGAAACACTGGAGAGAGAGAGAGCAACACTGGGGTGATAGAGAGAAACAGTGGGGAGAGAGAGATAGAAACACTGGGGAGGGAGAGATAGAAACACTGGGGGGAGAGAGAGAAAGATTGGCGGGAGAGAGAGAGAGAAACTGGGGAGAGAGAGAGAGAGACACTGGAGAGAGAGAGAGCGAAACACTGGGGGGAGAGAGAGAAACACTGGGGCGAGAGAGAGAGAAACACTGGGGGGAGAGAGAGAAACACTGGGGGGAGAGAGAGAGAGAAACTGGGGAGAGAGAGGGAAACACTGGAGAGAGAGAGAGAGAAACTCTGGGGGGAGAGAGAGAAACACTGGGGAGAGAGAGAGAGAAACACTGGGGGGAGAGAGAGAAATACTGGGGGGAGAGAGAAAGAAACACTGGGGGAGAGAGAAAGAAACACTGGGGGGAGAGAGAGAGACAGTGGGAGGAGAGAGAGAGAAACTGGGGAGAGAGAGATAGAGAAACACTGGAGAGAGAGAGAGAGAAACACTGGGGGGAGAGAGAAAGAAACACTGGGGGAGAGAGAAAGAAACACTGGGGGGAGAGAGAGAGACAGTGGGAGGAGAGAGAGAGAAACTGGGGAGAGAGAGATAGAGAAACACTGGAGAGAGAGAGAGCATCACTGGGGGGAGAGAGAGAAACACTGGGGTCGAGAGAGAGTAACACTGGGGGGAGAGAGAGAGAAACACTGGGCGAGAGAGAGAGAGAGAAACTCAGTGGGGAGAGAGATAGAGAAACACTGGAGATTAGAGAGAGAAACACTGGGGGGAGAGAGAGAGAGAAACACTGGGGGGAGAGAGAGAAAAACACTGGGAGGAGAGAGAGAGACAGTGGGAGGAGAGAGAGAAACACTGCGGATGGAGAGAGAGAGAAACTGGGGAGAGAGAGATAGAGAAACACTGGAGAGAGAGAGAGCATCACTGGGGGGAGAGAGAGAAACACTGGGGTCGAGAGAGAGTAACACTGGGGGGAGAGAGAGAGAAACACTGGGCGAGAGAGAGAGAGAGAAACTCAGTGGGGAGAGAGATAGAGAAACACTGGAGATTAGAGAGAGAAACACTGGGGTCGAGAGAGAGAAACACTGGGCGAGAGAGAGAGAGAGAAACTCAGTGGGGAGAGAGATAGAGAAACACTGGAGAGAGAGAGAGAAACACTGGGGGAGAGAGAGAATTACTGGGGGGAGAGGGAGAGAGAAACACTGGTGGAGAGAGAGAAACACTGGGGAGAGAGAGAGAGCGAGAAACACTGTCGGGGGAGAGAGAGATATACACTGGTGGAGAGGGAGAAACACTGGGGAGAGAGAGAGACACACAATGGGGAGAGAGAGAAAGAGAAACACTGGGGAAAGAGAGAGAGAAACACTGGGGAGAGAGAGAAACACTGCGGGGAGAGAGAGAGAGAAACTGGTGAGAGTCAGATGGAGAAACACTGGAGAGAGAGGGAGAGCAACACTGGGGGGAGAGAGAGTAACACTGGGGGGAGAGAGATACAGTGGTGGGAGAGAGAGAGAAACACTGGGGGGAGAGTGAGAAACACAGGGGGGTGGAGAGAGAGAGAAACACTGTGGGGAGAGAGAGAGAAACACTGGTGCGAGAGAGAGAGAGAGAGAGAAACACTGGGGGGGAGAGAGAGAGAAACACTGGGGGGAGAGAGAGAGAAACACTGGTGCGAGAGAGAGAGAGAGAAACACTGGGGGGGAGAGAGAGAAACACTGGAGACAGAGAGAGAGCGAGAAACACTGTGGGGAGAGAGAGAGAAACACTGGGGGGAGAGAGAGAGAAACACTGGTGCGAGAGAGAGAGAGAGAAACACTGGGGGGGAGAGAGAGAAACACTGGAGACAGAGAGAGAGCGAGAAACACTGTGGGGAGAGAGACAGAGATACACTGGGGGGAGAGAGAGAAACACTGTGGGGAGAGAGAGAGAGAAACACTGGGGGGAGAGAGCGAAACACTGGGGGTGAGAGAGAGAGAGAGAGAAACTGGGGAGAGACAGATGGAGAAACACTGGAGAGAGAGGGAGAGCAACACTGGGGGGAGAGAGAGTAACACTGGGGGGGAGAGTGAGAAACACTGGGGGGGGGGGGGTGAGAGAGAGAAACACTGTGGGGAGAGAGAGAGAGAGAAACTCAGTGGGGATAGAGAGAGAGAAACACTGGGGGGAGAGAGAGAGAAACACTGGTGCGAGAGAGAGAGAGAGAGAGAAACACTGGGGGAGAGAGAGAGAAACACTGGGGAGAGAGAGAGAGCGAGAAACACTGTGGGGAGAGAGACAGAGATACACTGGGGGGAGAGAGAGAAACACTGTGGGGAGAGGGAGAGAAACACTGGAGAGAGAGAGAGAGGTAGAGCAACAATGGGGGGAGAGAGAGTAACACTGGGGGGGAGAGATACAGTGGTGGGAGAGAGAGAGAAACACTGGGGGGGAGAGTGAGAAACACTGGGGGGGAGTGAGAGAGAAACACTGGGGGAGAGAGAGAATCACTCGGGTGAGAGAGAAAGAAACACTGGGCAGGAGAGAGAGAAACACTGGGGGGAGAGGGAGAGAGAGAGAGAGAGAAACACTGGGGGAGAGAGAGACAAACACTGGGGGAGGAAGAGAAACACTGGTGGGAGAGAGAGAGAAACACTGGGGAGAAAGAGAGAAACACTGGGGGGAGAGTGAGAAACACTTGGGGGAAGAGAGAGAGAAACACTGGACGAGAGAGAGAGAAACACAGGGGAGAGAGAGCGAGAAACACTGTGGGGAGAGAGAGAGAGAAAAACTGGGGAGGAGAGAGAGAAACACGGGCAGAGAGAGAGAAACACTGGGGGAGAGAGAGAAACACTGCGGGGAGAGAGAGAGAGAAACACTGCGGGAGAGAGAGAGAGAGAAACACTGGGGGGCGAGAGATAAACACGAGAGGGAGAGAGAGAGAGAGAAAAACTGTGGGAGAGAGAGAAACACTGGGGGGAGAGAGAGAGAAACACTGGACGAGAGAGAGAGAAACACAGGGGAGAGAGAGAGAAATACTGGGGAGTGAGAGCGAGAAACACTGTGGGGAGAGAGAGAGAGATACAAAATGGGGAGAGAGAGAAACACTGGGGGGAGAGAGAGAGACAGTGGGAGGAGAGAGAGAAACACTGCGTGGGGAGAGAGAGAGAAACTGGGGAGAGAGAGATAGAGAAACGCTGGAGAGAGAGAGAGCAACACTGGGGTGATAGAGAGAAACACTGGGGAGAGAGAGATAGAAACACTTGGGGGAGAGAGAGAAAGATTGGGGGGAGAGAGAGAGAGAAACTGGGGAGAGAGAGAGAGAGACACTGGAGAGAGAGAGAGAAACACTGGGGAGAGAGAGAGAAACACTGGGGCGAGAGAGAGAGAAACACTGGGGGGAGAGAGAGAAAAACTGGGGGGAGAGAGAGAGAGAAACTGGGGAGAGAGAGAGAAACACTGGAGAGAGAGAGAGAGAAACTCTGGGGGGAGAGAGAGAAACACTGGGGAGAGAGAGAGAAACACTGGGGGGAGAGAGAGAAACACTGGGGGGAGAGAGAGAGAGAAACTGGGGAGAGAGAGGGAGAAACACTGGAGAGAGAGAGAGAGAAACACTGGGGGAGAGAGAGAAACACTGGACGAGAGAGAGAAATAAACACTGGGGGGAGAGAGAGAGACAGTGGGAGGAGAGAGAGAAACACTGCGAGGGGAGAGAGAGAGAAACTGGGGAGAGAGAGAGAGAGAGAAACTCAGTGGGGAGAGAGATAGAGAAACACTGGAGATTAGAGAGAGAAACACTAGGGGGAGAGAGAGAGAGAAACACTGGGGGAGAGAGTGAATCACTGGGGGGAGAGAGAAAGAAACACTGGGCAGGAGAGAGAGAAACACTGGGGGGAGAGGGAGAGAGAAACACTGGTGGAGAGAGAGAAACACTGGGGAGAGAGAGAGAGCGAGAAACACTGTCGGGGGAGAGAGAGATATACGCTGGTGAAGAGGGAGAAACACTGTGAAGAGAGAGAGAGACACAATGGGGAGAGAGAGAAAGAGGATCACTGGGGAGAGAGAGAGAGAAACACTGGGGAGAGAGAGAAACACCGGGGAGGTAGAGACAGAGAGAGACACTGTGGGGAGAGAGAGAGCGAGATACACTTGGGGGAGAGAAGGAAACACTGGGGAGAGAGAGAGAAACACTTGGGAGAGAGAGAGAGAAACACTGGGGAGAGAGACAGAGAGAGAAACACTGTGGGGAGAGAGAGAAACACTGGGGGTGAGAGAGAGAGAGAGAAACTGGGGAGAGACAGATGGAGAAACACTGGAGAGAGAGGGAGAGCAACACTGGGGGGAGAGAGAGTAACACTGGGGGGAGAGTGATACAGTGGTGGGAGAGAGAGAGAAACACTGGGGGGAGAGAGTGAAACACTGGGGGGAGAGAGAGAGAAACACTGTGGGGAGAGAGAGAGAGAGAGAGAAACTCAGTGGGGAGAGAGAGAGAAACACTGGGGGGAGAGAGAGAGAAACACCGGTGCGAGAGAGAGAGAGAGAGAAACACTGGGGGAGAGAGAGAGAAAGACTGGGGGAGAGAGAGAAACACTGTGGGGAGAGAGAGAGAGAGAGACACTTGGGGGAGAGAGGGAAACACTGGGGAGAGAGAGAGAAACACTGGGGAGAGAGAGAAACACTGGGGAGAGAGACAGAGATACATTGGGGGGAGAGAGAGAAACACTGTGGAGAGAGAGAGAGAAACACTGGGGGAGAGAGAGAAACACTGTGGGGAGAGAGAGAGAGAGAGACACTTGGGGGAGAGAGGGAAACACTGGGGAGAGAGAGAGAAACACTGGGGAGAGAGAGAGAAACACTGGGGAGAGAGAGAGAAACACTTGGGAGAGAGAGAGAGAAACACTGGGGAGAGAGACAGAGAGAGAAACACTGTGGGGAGAGAGAGAAACACTGGGGGTGAGAGAGAGAGAGAGAAACTGGGGAGAGACAGATGGAGAAACACTGGAGAGAGAGGGAGAGCAACACTGGGGGGAGAGAGAGTAACACTGGGGGGAGAGTGATACAGTGGTGGGAGAGAGAGAGAAACACTGGGGGGAGAGAGTGAAACACTGGGGGGAGAGAGAGAGAAACACTGTGGGGAGAGAGAGAGAGAGAGAGAAACTCAGTGGGGAGAGAGAGAGAAACACTGGGGGGAGAGAGAGAGAAACACTGGTGCGAGAGAGAGAGAGAGAGAAACACTGGGGGAGAGAGAGAGAAAGACTGGGGGAGAGAGAGAAACACTGTGGGGAGAGAGAGAGAGAGACACACTTGGGGGAGAGAGGGAAACACTGGGGAGAGAGAGAGAAACACTGGGGAGAGAGAGAAACACTGGGGAGAGAGACAGAGATACATTGGGGGGAGAGAGAGAAACACTGTGGAGAGAGAGAGAGAAACACTGGGGGAGAGAGAGAAACACTGTGGGGAGAGAGAGAGAGAGAGACACTTGGGGGAGAGAGGGAAACACTGGGGAGAGAGAGAGAAACACTGGGGAGAGAGAGAGAAACACTGGGGAGAGAGAGAGAAACACTGTGGAGAGAGAGAGATAGAAACATTGGGGGGAGAGAGAGAAACACTGGGGAGAGAGAGAGAGAGAGAAACAATGGGGGGAGAGAGAGAAACACTGGGGTGAGAGAGAGAGAGAGAAACTGGGGAGAGACAGATAGAGAAACACTGGAGAGAGAGAGAGAGAGCAACACTGGGGGGAGAGAGATAAACACTCGGGGGAGAGAGAGAGAAAATCTGTGGGAGAGAGAGAAACACTGGGGGGAGATAGAGATATACACTGGGGGAGAGGGAGAAACACTGGGGAGAGAGTGAGACACACAATGGGGAGAGAGAGAAAGAGAAATACTGGGGAGAGAGAGAGAGAAACACTGGGGAGAGAGAGAAACACTGGGGCAGAGAGAGAGAGACAGTGGGGGTGAGAGAGAGAGAGAGAGAGAGAGAAACTGGGGATAGACAGATGGAGAAACACTGGAGAGAGAGAGAGAGACAGTGGTGGGAGAGAGAGAGAAACACTGGGGGAGGAATAGAAACACTGGTGGGAGAGAGAGAGAGAAACACTGGGTACAAAGAGAGAAACACTGGGGGGAGAGAGAGAAACACTTGGGGGAAGAGAGAGAGAAACACTGGACGAGAGAGAGAAACACAGGGGAGAGAGAGCGAGAAACACTGTGGGGAGAGAGAGAGAAACACTGGGGAGGAGAGAGAGAAACACGGGCAGAGAGAGAGAAACACTGGGGGAGAGAGAGAGAGAAACACTGCGGGAAAGAGAGAGAGAGAAACACTGGGGGGCGAGAGATAAACACGGGCAGAGAGAGAGAAACACTGGGGGAGAGAGAGAGAGAAAAACTGTGGGAGAGAGAGAAACACTGGGGGGAGAGAGAGAGAAACACTGGACGAGAGAGAGAAACACAGGGGAGAGAGAGAGAAATACTGGGGAGAGAGAGAGAAACACTGGGGGGAGAGAGAGAAACACTGGGGAGAGAGAGAGAGAAACACTGGGGGGAGAGGGAGAAACACTGAGGGGAGAGAGAGAGAAACACTGGGGGGAGAGAGAGAGACGGTGGTAGGAGAGAGAGAAACACGGGAGAGAGAGAGAAACACTGGGGAGAGAGAGAGAAACACTGTGGAGAGAGAGAGAGAGAAACACTGGGGGAGAGAGAGAGAAAGACTGGGGAGAGAGAGAGAGCGAGAAACACTGTGGGGAGAGAGACAGAGATACATTGGGGGGAGAGAGAGAAACACTGTGGAGAGAGAGAGAGAAACACTGGGGGAGAGAGAGAAACACTGTGGGGAGAGAGAGAGAGAGAGACACTTGGGGGAGAGAGGTAAACACTGGGGAGAGAGAGAGAAACACGGGAGAGAGAGAGAAACACTGGGGAGAGAGAGAGAAACACTGCGGGGGGAGAGAGAGAGAAACTGGGGAGAGAGAGATAGAGAAACACTGGAGAGAGAGAGAGCAACACTGGGGGGAGAGAGAGAAACACTGGGGAGAGAGAGATAGAAACACTGGGGGGAGAGAGAGAAAGATTGGGGGGAGAGAGAGAGAGAAACTGGGGAGAGAGAGAGAGAGACACTGGAGAGAGAGAGAGAAACACTGGGGCGAGAGAGAGAGAAACACTGGGGGGAGAGGGAGAAACACTGGGGGGAGAGAGAGAGAGAAACTGGGGAGAGAGAGAGAAACACTGGAGAGAGAGAGAAAGAAACACTGGGGGAGAGAGAGAAACACTGGGGGGAGAGAGAAAGAAACACTGAGGGGAGAGAGATAGAGAAACACTGGAGATTAGAGAGAGAAACACTGGGGGGAGAGAGAGAGAGAAACACTGGGGGAGAGAGAGAATCACTGGGGGGAGAGAGAAAGAAACACTGGGCAGGAGAGAGAGAAGCACTGGGGGGAGAGGGAGAGAGAAACACTGGTGGAGAGAGAGAAACACTGGGGAGAGAGAGAGAGCGAGAAACACTGTCGGGGGAGAGAGAGATATACACTGGTGGAGAGGGAGAAACACTGTGAAGAGAGAGAGAGACACAATGGGGAGAGAGAGAAAGAGGATCACTGGGGAGAGAGAGAAACAATGGAGAGAGAGAGAGAAACACTGGGGAGAGAGAGAGAGAAACACTGGGGAGAGAGACAGAGAGAGAAACACTGTGGGGAGAGAGAGAAACACTGGGGGTGAGAGAGAGAGAGAGAAACTGGGGAGAGACAGATGGAGATAACACTGGAGAGAGAGGGAGAGCAACACTGGGGGGAGAGAGAGTAACACTGGATGGAGAGTGATACAGTGGTGGGAGAGAGAGAGAAACACTGGGGGGAGAGAGAGAAACACTGGGGGGAGAGAGAGAAACACTGGGGGGGAGAGAGAGAGAAACACTGTGGGGAGAGAGAGAGAGAGAGAAACTCAGTGGGGAGAGAGAGAGAAACACTGGGGGGAGAGAGAGAGAAACACTGGTGCGAGAGAGAGAGAGAGAAACACTGGGGGAGAGAGAGAGAAAGACTGGGGAGAGAGAGAGAGCAAGAAACACTGTGGGGAGAGAGACAGAGATACATTGGGGGGAGAGAGAGAAACACTGTGGAGAGAGAGAGAGAAACACTGGGGGAGAGAGAGAAACACTGTGGGGAGAGAGAGAGAGAGAGACACTTGGGGGAGAGAGGTAAACACTGGGGAGAGAGAGAGAAACACGGGAGAGAGAGAGAAACACTGGGGAGAGAGAGAGAAACACTGTGGAGAGAGAGAGATAGAAACACTGGGGGGAGAGAGAGAAACACTGGGGAGAGAGAGAGAAACAATGGGGGTGAGAGAGAAACACTGGGGTGAGAGAGAGAGAGAGAGAGAAACTGGGGAGAGACAGATAGAGAAACACTGGAGAGAGAGAGAGAGCAACACTGGGGGGAGAGAGAGAACAACTGGAGGGCGAGAGATAAACACTAGGGGGGGAGAGAGAGAAAATCTGTCGGAGAGAGAGAAACACTGGGGGGAGAGAGAGACACACAATGGGGAGAGAGAGAAAGAGAAATACTGGGGTGAGAGAGAGAGAAACACTGGGGAGAGAGAGAAACACTGGGGCAGAGAGAGAGTGAGAAACACTGTGGGGAGAGAGAGAGAGGGTAACACTGGGGAGAGAGAGAGAAACACTGGGGGTGAGAGAGAGAGAGAGAGAGAGAAACTGGGGAGAGACAGATGGAGAAACACTGGAGAGAGAGGGAGAGCAACACTGGGGGGAGAGAGAGTAACACTGGGGGGAGAGAGATACAGTGGTGGGAGAGAGAGAGAAACACTGGGGGGGGGGAGAGAGTGAAACACTGTGGGGAGAGAGAGAGAAACTCAATGGGGAGAGAGAGAGAAACACTGGGGGACAGAGAGAGAAACACTGGGGAGAGAGAGAGAGCGAGAAACACTGTGGGGAGAGAGACAGAGATACACTGGGGGGAGAGAGAGAAACACTGGGGGGAGAGAGAGAGAGAAACAGTGGAGGGAGAGAGAGAAACACTGGTGGAAGAGAGAGAGAGAGAGAAACTGGGAGAGAGAGAGAAACACTGGAGAGAGAGATACATTGGGGGGAGAGAGAGAGAAACACTGTGGGGGGATAGAGAAACACTGGGGAGAGAGAGAGAGAGAGAGAAACACTGGGGTCGAGAGAGAGAAACACTGGGGGGAGAGAGAGAGAAACACTGGGCGAGAGAGATCGAGAGAGAAACTCAGTGGGGAGAGAGAGAGAGACACACTGGAGATTAGAGAGAGGAACACTGGGGGGGGAGAGAGAGAGAAACACTCGGGGAGAGAGAGAATCACTCGGGTGAGAGAGAAAGAAACACTGGACAGGAGAGAGAGAAACACTGGGGAGAGAGAGCGAGAAACACTGTGGGGAGAGAGAGAGAGAAACACTGGGGAGGAGAGAGAGAAACACGGGCAGAGAGAGAGAAACACTGGGGGAGAGAGAGAAACACTGCGGGGAGAGAGAGAGTGAAACACTGCGGGAGAGAGAGAGAGAGAAACACGGGCAGAGAGAGAGAAACACTGGGGAGGAGAGAGAGAAACACGGGCAGAGAGAGAGAAACACTGGGGGACGAGAGATAAACACTAGGGGGAGAGAGAGAGAAAAACTGTGGGAGAGAGAGAAACACTGGGGGGAGAGAGAGAGAAACACTGGACGAGAGAGAGAGAAACACAGGGGAGAGAGAGGAACACTGGGGAGAGAGAGAGAGAGAAACTGTGGGGATAGAGAGAGAGAGAAACACTGGGGGGAGAGAGAGAGAAACACTGGAGGGCGAGAGATAAACACTGGGGGGAGAGAGAGAGAAAATCTGTGGGAGAGAGAGAAACACTGGGGGGAGAGAGAGAGCAACACTGGACGAGAGAGAGAGAAACACAGGGGGAGAGAGAGAGAGAAACACTGGAGAGAGAGAGAGAAACACTGGAGGAGAGAGAGAAACACTGGGGGAGAGAGAGAGAAACACTGGGGGGAGAGAGAGAGACAGTGGGAGGCGAGAGAGAAACACTGCGGGGGGAAAGAGAGAGAAACTGGGGAGAGAGAGATAGAGAAACACTGGAGAGAGAGAGCAACACTGGGGGGGAGAGAGAAACACTGGGGGGAGAGTGATACAGTGGTGGGAGAGAGAGAGAGAAACACTGGGGGAGAGAGAGAGAAAAACAGTGGGGAGAGAGAGAGGGAGAGAAACTCAGTGGGGAGAGAGAGAGAAACAATGGGGGGCGAGAGAGAGAAACACTGGGGGAGATAGAGAGAAACTCTGGGGAGAGAGAGCTAGAAACACTGTGGGGAGAGAGAGAGAGATACAAAGGGGGGAGAGAGAGAAACACTGGGGAGAGAGAGAGAGAAACACTGGGGGGAGAGAGAGAAACACTGGGGGGAGAGAGAGAGAGAAACTGGGCAGAGAGATGGAGAAACACTGGAGAGAGAGAGAGAGAAACACTGGGGGGAGAGAGAGAAACACTGGGGGGAGAGAGAGAGAAACACTGGGAGGAGAGAGAGAGACAGTGGGAGGAGAGAGAGAAACACTGCGGGGGGAGAGAGAGAGAAACTGGGGAGAGAGAGATAGAGAAACACTGGAGAGAGAGAGAGCAACACTGGGGGGAGAGAGAGAGAAACACTGGGGGGAGAGAGAGAATCATTGGGGGGAGAGGGAGAGAGAAACTGGGGAGAGAGAGAGAGAGACACTGGAGAGAGAGGGAGAGAGAAACACTGGGGGAGAGAGAGAAACACTGGGGCGAGAGAGATAGAAACACTTGGGGGGGGAGAGAGAGAAACATTGGGGGGAGAGAGAGAGAGAAACTGGGGAGAGAGAGAGAGAATCACTGGAGAGAGAGAGAGAAGCTCTGGGGGGAGAGAGAGAAACACTGGGGAGTGAGAGAGAGAAACACTGGGGGGAGAGAGAGAGACAGTGGTGGGAGAGAGAGGGAAACACTGGGGGAGGAAGAGAAACACTGGTGGGAGAGAGAGAGAGAAACACTGGGGAGAGAGAGAGAAACACTGGGGGGAGAGAGAGAAACACTTGGGGGAAGAGAGAGAGAAACACTGGACGAGAGAGAGAGAAACACAGGGGAGAGAGAGCGAGAAACACTGTGGGGAGAGAGAGAGAGAAACACTGGGGAGGAGAGAAAGAAACACCGGCAGAGAGAGAGAAACACTGGGGGAGAGAGAGAAACACTGGGGGGAGAGAGAGAGAGAAACACTGCGGGAGAGAGAGAGAGAGAAACACTGGGGGGCGAGAGATAAACACTCGGGGGAGAGAGAGAAAAAAACTGTGGGAGAGAGAGAAACACTGGGGGGAGAGAGAGAGAAACACTGGACGAGAGATAGAGAAACACAGGGGAGAGAGAGGAACACTGGGGAGAGAAAGAGAGCAACACTTTGGGAGGAGAGAGAGAGAGAGAGAAACTGTGGGGATAGAGAGAGAGGGAAACACTGGGGGGAGAGAGAGAGAAACACTGGAGGGCGAGAGATAAACACTCGGGGGAGAGAGAGAGAAAATCTGTGGGAGAGAGAGAAACACTGGGGGGAGAGAGAGAGAAACAGTGGATGAGAGAGAGAGAAACACAGGGGAGAGAGAGAGCGAGAAACACCGTGGGGAGAGAGCGAGAGAGAAACTCAGTGGGGATAGAGAGAGAGAGAAACACTGGGGAGGAGAGAGAGAAACACTGGGGGGAGAGAGAGAGAGAAACACCCTGGGGACAGAGAGAAACACTGGGGGGAGAGAGAGAGAGAAACACTGGGGGCGAGAGAGAGAGGAACATTATGGGGAGAAAGAGAAACACTGGGGAGAGAGAGGAACACTGGGGAGAGAGAGAGAGTGTAACACTGGGGGAGGAGAGAGAGAGAGAAGGAAACACTGTGGGATGAGAGAGAGAAACAATGGGGGGAGATGGAGAAACTCTCGGGGGAGAGAGAGAGAGAGAAACACTGGGGGGATAACGAGAGAGATAAACACGAGGGAATAGAGCGAGAAACACTAGGGGGAGGAGAGAGAGAGAAACACAGGAGGGGACAGAGAGAAACACTGGGGGTGAGAGAGAGAGAGAAACTGGGGAGAGATAGATAGAGAAACACTGTAGAGAGAGAGAGAGCAACACTGGGGGGAGAGAGAGAGAGAAACACTGTGGGGAGAGGGAGAGAAACTCAGTGGGAAGAGAGAGAGAGAAACACTGGGGAGAAAGAGAGAAACACTGGACGAGAGAGAGAGAAACACAGGGGAGAGAGAGCGAGAAACACTGTGGGGAGAGAGAGAGAGAAACACTGGGGAGGAGAGAGAGAAACACGGGCAGAGAGAGAGAAACACTGGGGGAGAGAGAGAGAAACACTGGGGAGAGAGAGAGAGCGAGAAACACTGGGGGGAGAGAGAGAGAGAAACAGTGGAGGGAGAGAGAGAAACACTGGTGGAAGAGAGAGAGAGAGAGAAACTGGGAGAGAGAGAGAAACACTGGAGAGAGAGATACATTGGGGGGAGAGAGAGAGAAACACTGTGGGGGGATAGAGAAACACTGGGGAGAGAGAGAGAGAGAGAGAAACACTGGGGTCGAGAGAGAGAAACACTGGGGGGAGAGAGAGAGAAACACTGGGCGAGAGAGATCGAGAGAGAAACTCAGTGGGGAGAGAGAGAGAGACACACTGGAGATTAGAGAGAGGAACACTGGGGGGGGAGAGAGAGAGAAACACTCGGGGAGAGAGAGAATCACTCGGGTGAGAGAGAAAGAAACACTGGACAGGAGAGAGAGAAACACTGGGGAGAGAGAGCGAGAAACACTGTGGGGAGAGAGAGAGAGAAACACTGGGGAGGAGAGAGAGAAACACGGGCAGAGAGAGAGAAACACTGGGGGAGAGAGAGAAACACTGCGGGGAGAGAGAGAGAGAAACACTGCGGGAGAGAGAGAGAGAGAAACACTGGGGGGGCGAGAGATAAACACTAGGGGGAGAGAGAGAGAAAAACTGTGGGAGAGAGAGAAACACTGGGGGGAGAGAGAGAGAAACACTGGACGAGAGAGAGAGAAACACAGGGGAGAGAGAGGAACACTGGGGGGAGAGAGAGAGCAACACTTTGGGAGGAGAGAGAGAGAGAGAGAAACTGTGGGGATAGAGAGAGAGAGAAACACTGGGGGGAGAGAGAGAGAAACACTGGAGGGCGAGAGATAAACACTAGGGGGAGAGAGAGAGAAAATCTGTGGGAGAGAGAGACACACTGGGGGGAGAGAGAGAGCAACACTGGACGAGAGAGAGAGAAACACAGGGGGAGAGAGAGAGAGAAACACTGGAGAGAGAGAGAGAAACACTGGGGGAGAGAGAGAAACACTGGGGGAGAGAGAGAGAAACACTGGGGGGAGAGAGAGAGACAGTGGGAGGCGAGAGAGAAACACTGCGGGGGGAGAGAGAGAGAAACTGGGGAGAGAGAGATAGAGAAACACTGGAGAGAGAGAGCAACACTGGGGGGGAGAGAGAAACACTGGGGGGAGAGTGATACAGTGGTGGGAGAGAGAGAGAGAAACACTGGGGGAGAGAGAGAGAAACACTGGGGGGGAGAGAGAGAGAAAAACTGTGGGGAGAGAGAGAGGGAGAGAAACTCAGTGGGGAGAGAGAGAGAAACAATGGTGGTGAGAGAGAGAAACACTGGGGAGAGAGAGCGAGAAACACTGTGGGGAGAGAGAGAGAGATACAAAGGGGGGAGAGAGAAAAACACTGGGGAGAGAGAGAGAGAAACACTGGGGGGAGAGAGAGAAACACTGGGGGAGAGAGAGAGAGAAACTGGGCAGAGAGATGGAGAAACACTGGAGAGAGAGAGAGAGAAACACTGGGGGGAGAGAGAGAGAAACACTGGGAGGAGAGAGAGAGACAGTGGGAGGAGAGAGAGAAACACTGCGGGGGGAGAGAGAGAGAAACTGGGGAGAGAGAGATAGAGAAACACTGGAGAGAGAGAGAGCAACACTGGGGGGAGAGAGAGAGAAACACTGGGGGGAGAGAGAGAAACATTGACGGGAGAGGGAGAGAGAAACTGGGGAGAGAGAGAGAGAGACACTGGAGAGAGAGAGAGAGAGAAACACTGGGGGAGAGAGAGAAACACTGGGGCGAGAGAGAGAGAAACACTGGGGGGGGAGAGAGAGAGAAACTGGGGAGAGAGAGAGAGAAACACTGGAGAGAGAGAGAGAGAAACTCTGGGGGGAGAGAGAGAAACACTGGGGGGAGAGAGACAGTGGTGGGAGAGAGAGGGAAACACTGGGGGAGGAAGAGAAACACTGGTGGGAGAGAGAGGGAGAAACACTGGGGAGAGAGAGAGAAACACTGGGGGGAGAGAGAGAAACACTTGGGGGAAGAGAGAGAGAAACACTGGACGAGAGAGAGAGAAACACAGGGGAGAGAGAGCGAGAAACACTGTGGGGAGAGAGAGAGAGAAACACTGGGGAGGAGAGAGAGAAACACCGGCAGAGAGAGAGAAACACTGGGGGAGAGAGAGAAACACTGGGGGGAGAGAGAGAGAGAAACACTGTGGGAGAGAGAGAGAGAGAAACACTGGGGGGCGAGAGATAAACACTCGGGGGAGAGAGAGAAAAAACTGTGGGAGAGAGAGAAACACTGGGGGGAGAGAGAGAGAAACACTGGACGAGAGAGAGAGAAACGCAGGGGAGAGAGAGGAACACTGGGGAGAGAGAGAGAGCAACACTTTGGGAGGAGAGAGAGAGAGAGAAACTGTGGGGATAGAGAGAGAGAGAAACACTGGGGGGAGAGAGAGAAACACTGGAGGGCGAGAGATAAACACTAGGGGGAGAGAGAGAGAAACAGTGGACGAGAGAGAGATAAACACAGGGGAGAGAGAGAGCGAGAAACACCGTGGGGAGAGAGCGAGAGAGAAACTCAGTGGGGATAGAGAGAGAGAGAAACACTGGGGAGGAGAGAGAGAAACACTGGGGGGAGAGAGAGAGAGAAACACCCTGGGGACAGAGAGAAACACTGGGGGGAGAGAGAGAGAGAAACACTGGGGGCGAGAGAGAGAGGAACATTGTGGGGAGAAAGAGAAACACTGGGGAGAGAGAGAGAGTGTAACACTGGGGGAGGAGAGAGAGAGAGAAGGAAACACTGTGGGATGAGAGAGAGAAACAATGGGGGGAGATAGAGAAACTCTCGGGGGAGAGAGAGAGAGAGAAACACTGACGGGATAACGAGAGAGAGAGAAACACTGGGGGGAGAGAGAGAGATAAACACGAGGGAATAGAGCGAGAAACACTGGGGGTGAGAGAGAGAGAGAAACTGGGGAGAGAGAGATAGAGAAACACTGTAGAGAGAGAGAGAGCAACACTGGGGGGAGAGAGGGAAACACTGGGGGGAGAGAGATACATGGTGGGAGAGAGAGAAAAACACTGGGGGGAGAGAGAGAGAAACACTGTGGGGAGAGAGAGAGAGAGAAACTCAGTGGGGAGAGAGAGAGAGAAACACTGGGGGGATAGAGAGAGAAACACTGGTGGGAGAGAGAGAGAGAAACACTGGGGAGAGAGAGAGAGAAACACTGGATAGACAGAGAGAGAAACACTGGGGGGAGAGAGAGAAAAACACTGGCTGGAGAGAGAGTGACAGTGGTGGGAGAGAGAGAGAAACATTGGGGGAGGTAGAGAAACACTGGGGGGAGAGAGAGAGAGAGAAAAACTGGGGATGAGAGAGAGAGAAACTCGGGAGTTAGAGGCAGAGAAACACTGGGGAGAGAGAGAGAAAAAAAAACTGGGGGGAGAGAGAGAGAAACACTGGGGAGAGAGAGAGAAAAACTGTTGGAAGAGAGAGGGACAGTGGTGGGTGAGAGAGAGAAACACTGGGGGAGGTAGAGAAACACTGGACGGAGAGAGAGAAACACTGGGGAGAGAGAGAGAAACACTGGGGGGGAGAGAGAGATACACTGGGGGGAGAGAGAAAGAAACACTGGGGGGAGAGAGAGAAACACTGCGGGATAGAGAGAGAGAGAAACACTGTGGAGAGAAAGAGAAACACTGGGGATAGAGAGGAACACTGGGGAGAGAGAGAGAGCAACTCTCGGGGAGGAGAGAGAAAGAGAGATACACTGGGGAGAGAGAATGAGAGAGAAACACTGGGGGAGAGAGAGAGAGAAACACTGGGGGAGAGAGAGAAACACTGGGGGGAGGGAGAGAGAGAAACACTGCGGGAGAGAGAGAGAGAGAAACACTGTGGGGAGAAAGAGAAATACTGGGGAGAGAGAGGAACACTGGGGAGAGAGAGAGAGAAACACTGGGGGTGAGAGAGAGAGAAACTAGGGGGAGAGAGATAGAGAAACACTGGAGAGAGAGCGAGAGCAACACTGGGGGGAGAGAGAGAAACACTGGGGGGAGAGAGAGAGAGAAACACTGGGGGGAGAGAGAGAAACACTGTGGGGATAGAGAGAAACAGTGGTGAGTGAGAGAGAGAAACACTGGGGGAGGTAGAGAAACACTGGGCGGAGAGAGAGAGTGAAACACTGATGGGATAGAGAGAGAGAGAAACACTGGGGGGAGAGAGAGAGAAACACTGGACGGCGAGAGATCAACACGAGGGGGAGAGAGGGAGAAAAACTGTGGGAGAGAGAGAAACACTGGGGGGAGAGAGAGAGAAACACTGGGCGAGAGAGACCGAAACACAGGGGAGAGAGAGAGCGAGAAACACCGTGGGGAGAGAGAGAGAGAGAAACTCAGTGGGGATAGAGAGAGAGAGAAACACTGGGGGACAGAGAGAAACACTGGGGGGAGAGAGAGAGAGAAACACTGGGGGCGAGAGAGGGAGAAACATTGTGGGGAGAAAGAGAAACACTGGGGAGAGAGAGGAACACTGGGGAGAGAGAGAGAGTGTAACACTGGGGTAGGAGAGAGAGAGAGGGGGAAACACTGTAGGGAGAGAGAGAGAAACAATGGGGGGAGAGAGAGAAACTCTGGAGGGAGAGAGAGAGAGAAACACTGGCGGGAGAACGAAAGAGAGTCATAGAGTCATAGAGTTATACAGCACGGATAGAGGCCCTTCGGCCCATCGTGTCCGCGCCGGCCATCAGCCCTGTCTACTCTAATCCCATATTCCAGCATTTGGTCCGTAGCCTTGTATGCTATGGCATTTCAAGTGCTCATCCAAATGCTTCTTGAATGTTGTGAGGGTTCCTGCCTCCACAACCCTTTCAGACAGTGAGTTCCAGACTCCAACCACCCTCTGGGTGAAAAAGTTCTTTCTCAAATCCCCTCTCAACCTCCCGCCTTTTACCTTGAATCTATGTCCCCTTGTTATGGAACCCTCAACGAAGGGAAAAAGCTCCTTAGTATCCATCCTATCTGTGCCCCTCATAATTTTGTACACCTCAATCATGTCCCCCCTCAGCCTCCTCTGCTCCAAGGAAAACAAACCCAATCTTCCCAGTCTCTCTTCATAGCTGAAGCGCTCCAGCCCTGGTAACATCCTGGTGAATCTCCTCTGCACCCTCTCCAAAGCGATCACATCCTTCCTGTAGTGTGGCGACCAGAACTGCACACAGTACTCCAGCTGTGGCCTAACCAGTGTTTTATACAGCTCCATCATAACCTCCTTGCTCTTATATTCTATGCCTCGGCTAATAAAGGCAAGTATCCCATATGCCTTCTTTACCACCTTATCTACCTGTTCCGCCGCCTTCAGGGATCTGTGAACTTGCACACCAAAATCCCTCTGACCCTCTGTCTTGCCTGGGGTCCTCCCATTCATTGTGTATTCCCTTGCCTTGTTAGTCCCTCCACTTTTCCGGGTTAAATTCCATTTGCCACTGTTCCGCCCATCTGACCAACCCATCTATATCGTCCTGCAGACTGAGGCTATCCTCCTCGCTATTTACCACCCGACCAATCTTTGTATCATCAGCGAACTTACTGATCATACCTTTTACATTCATATCCAAGTCATTAATGTAGACCACAAACAGCAAGGGACCCAGCACCGATCCCTGTGGTACCCCACTGGCCACAGGCTTCCAGTCACAAAAACAACCTTCGACCATCACCCTCTGCCTTCTGCCACTAAGCCAGTTTTGTATCCAAAGTGCCAAGGCACCCTGGATTCCATCGGCTCGTACCTTCTTGACCAGTCTCCTGTGGGGGACTTTATCGAAGGCCTTACTGAAATCCATGTATACCACATCCACTGCGTTACCCTCATCCACACGCCTAGTCACCCCCTCAAAAAATTCAATCAAATTAGTCAGACATGATCTTCCCTTGACAAAGCCATGTTGACTATCCCTGATTAATCCTTGCTTCTCCAAGTGGAGACTAATTTTGTCCTTCAGAATTTTTTCCAATAATTTTCCTACCACTGATGTTAGGCTCACTGGCCTGTAGTTCCCCGGTTTTTCCCTACTCCCCTTCTTGAATAATGGTATTACATTAGCGGTTCTCCAGTCCTCTGGCACATCCCCTGTGGCCAGAGAGGTTCTGAATATATGTGTCAGAGCCCCCGCAATCTCCTCCTTTGCCTCACACAGTAGCCTGGGATACATTTCGTCCGGGCCTGGGGATTTATCCATTTTTAGGCCTGCTAAAACCGCCAATACCTCCTCCCGCTCGATGTTAATATGTTCGAGTATATCACAGTCCCCCTGCCGTATTTCTATGTCTACATCGTCCTTCTCCATAGTGAAAACAGATGCAAAAAATTCATTTAGAACCCCTCCGACATCTGCCGGCTCCACACACAGATTGCCATTTTTGTCCCTAATGGGCCCTATTTTTTTCCTAGTCATCCTCTTACCCTTAATATACTTATAAAACATCTTAGGATTTTCCTTTATTTTGCTCGCCAGTGTTATTTCATGGCCCCTCCTTGATCTCCTAATTTCTTTTTTAAGTATCCCCCTGCACTTTTTGTACTCCTCTAGGGCTTCCTCCGTCTTTAGCCTTTTGTATCTGCCAAACGCCTTCCTTTTTTTCCTAATCCATTCTCGTATATCCCCTGACATCCAAGGTTCCCTGGAGTTCTTGGAACCACCCTTGACCTTTACGGGAACATGTTGCCATTGTATGGTCTCAATCTCTCTTCTGAAAAACTCCCATTGCTCCGATGCGGATTTTCCTACAAGCAGCTGATCCCAGTCCATTTTGGCCAGATCCTGCCTTATCCTATTAAAATCGGCCTTCCCCCAATTTAGAACCTGTATTTCCGTGCCCCTCCCTGTCCTTTTCCATGACCACCTTAAATCTCACCGAATTATGGTCACTGTCACCAAAGTGCTCACCTACTAGCACTTCTTCCACTTGGCCGGCCACATTCCCTAGAATTAGGTCCCGTACCGCCCCCTCTCTTGTTGGACTTTCTCCATGCTGGCTCAAAAAGCTCTCCTGGATGCACGTTAAGAATTTTGTACCCTCTAAGCCTTTTACACTCTGAACATCCCAGTTAATATTGGGGAAGTTGAAATCCCCCACTATTATTACCCTATTATTTGCACAATTTTCTGAGATTTGCCTACATATCTGATCCTCTATCTCTCCCTGACTGTTTGGCGGCCTATAGTACACTCCCATCAAAGTGCTTGCCCCCTTTTTGTTTTTAAGCTCCACCCATATGGCCTCATTAGAGGAACCTGCTAATATATCATCCCTCCTTATGGCAGTAATTGATTCTTTAATTAATATTGCGACCCCCCCTCCTCTTATACCTCCCCCTCTGTCTCGCCTGAAGATTCTGTACCCCGGAATATTGAGCTGCCAGTCTTGCCCCTCCCTCAACCATGTCTCTGTGACAGCAACAATATCATACTCCCATGTGTTTATCAACACCTTCAGTTCATCCACCTTATTCGCAAGACTCCTTGCATTAAAATAGATGCCATCCAGCCTTGCCCTTACATATTTGCCCTGTCTTCCAAGCTGACTTGTTTTTTTCTCTATATTTGGCTGCCCATCACCCCCTATTGTAGCTCCACTCTGTATCCCATCCCCCTGCCAAGTTAGTTTAAACCCCCCCCAACAGTGCTAGCAAACCTCCCCGCAAGGATATTTGTCCCGCTCTGGTTCAGGTGCAACCCGTCCGACTTGTACAAGTCCCACCTTCCCCAGAAGCAGGCCCAGTGATCCACGAAACTGAAACCCTCCCTCCTGCACCAACTCTTTAGCCACGCATTCATCTGTTCTATCCTCCTATTTCTATACTCACTAGCCCGTGGCACTGGGAGAGAAACACTGGGGGGAGAGAGAGAGAGAAACACGGGGGAATCGAGAGAGAAACACTCGGGGGAGAGAGAGAAACACTGGGGGGGGGAGAGAGATACATGGTGGGAGAGAGAGAGAAGCACTGGGGGGAGAGAGAGAGAAACACTGGGGGGAGAGAGAAACACTGGGGAGAGAGAGAGAAACACTGGGGAGAGAGAGAGAAACACTGGGGTGAGAGAGAGAGACAGTGATGGGAGAGAGAGAGAAAAACTGGGAGAGGTAGAGAAACACTGGGGGGGGAGAGAAACACTGGGGAGAGAGAGAGAAACACTGGGGGGAGAGAGAGAGAAACTAGGGAGAGGGAGATAGAGAAACACTGGAGAGAGTGCGAGAGCAACACTGGGGGGAGAGAGAGAAACACTGGGGAGAGAGGGAGAGAAACACTGGGGGGAGAGAGAGAAACATGCGGGGAGAGAGAGAAACTGGGGAGAGAGAGAGAAACACTGGAGAGAGAGAGTGAGAAACACTGGGGGGAGAGAGAGAAACACTGCGGTATAGAGAGAGAGAGAAACACTGGGGGGAGAGAGAGAGAAACACTGGTGGGAGAGAGAGAGAGAAACATTGGGGGAGAGAGAGAGAAACACTGGGGAGAGAGAGAGAGCGAGAAACACTGTAGGGAGAGAGTGAGATACACTGGGGGAGAGAGAGAAACACTGGGGAGAGAGAGAGAGAAACACTGGGGGGAGAGAGAGAAACACTGGGGAGGAGAGAGAAAGAAAAACTGTGGGGTGAGAGAGAGAGCTAGAAACTGGGGAGAGAGAGAGAGAAACACTGGAGAGAGAGAGAGAAACACTGGGGGAGAGATAAACACTGGGAAGAGAGTGAGAAACACTGGGGAGAGAGAGAGAAACACTGGGGGGAGAGAGAGAGACAGTGGTGGGAGAGAGAGAGAAACACTGGGAGAGGTAGAGAAACACTGGGGGGAGAGAGAGAGAGAAACACTGGGAGAGAGAGAGAAACACTGGGGGGAGAGAGAGAAACACTGGGGGGAGAGAGAGAAACACTGGGGGGGAGAGAGAGAAACACGGGGGGGAGAGGGAGAGAAACTAGGGAGAGGGAGATAGAGAAACACTGGAGAGAGTGCGAGAGCAACACTGGGGGGAGAGAGAGAAACACTGGGGAGAGAGGGAGAGAAACACTGGGGGGAGAGAGAGAAACACGGGGGGAGAGAGAGAAACTGGGGAGAGAGAGAGAAACACTGGAGAGAGAGAGTGAGAAACACTGGGGGGAGGGAGAGAAACACTGCGGGATAGAGAGAGAGAGAAACACTGTGGAGAGAAAGAGAAACACTGGGGAGAGAGAGGAACACTGGGGAGAGAGAGAGAGCAACTCTCGGGGAGGAGAGAGAGAGAGATACACTGGGGAGAGAGAATGAGAGAGAAACACTGGGGGCAGAGAGAAAGACAGTGGTGGGTGAGAGAGAGAAACACTGGGGGTGGTAGAGATAAACTGGGGGGAGAGAGAGAGAGAAACACTGGGGAGGAGAGAGAGAAACACTGCTGGGAGAGAGAGAGAAACACTGGTGGGAGAGAGAGAGAGAAACACTGGGGGAGAGAGAGAGAAACACTGGGGAGAGAGAGAGAGCGAGAAACACTGTGGGGAGAGAGAGAGAGATACACTGGGGGAGAGAGAGAAACACTGGGGAGAGAGAGAGAAACACTGGGGAAGGAGAGAGAGATACACTGGGGGGAGAGAGAGAGTCAGTGGTGGGAGAGAGAGAGAAACACTGGAGAGAGTGCGAGAGCAACACTGGGGGGAGAGAGAGAAACACTGGGGAGAGAGGGAGAGAAGCACTGGGGGGAGTGAGAGAAACACGGGGGGAGAGAGAGAAACTGGGGAGAGAGAGAGAAACACTGGAGAGAGAGAGTGAGAAACACTCAGGGGAGAGAGAGAAACACTGCGGGATAGAGAGAGAGAGAAACACTGTGGAGAGAAAGAGAAACACTGGGGAGAGAGAGGAACACTGGGGAGAGAGAGAGAGCAACTCTCGGGGATGAGAGAGAGAGAGATACACTGGGGAGAGAGAATGAGAGAGAAACACTGGGGGCAGAGAGAGAAACACTGGTGGGAGAGAGAGAGAAACACTGGGGGAGAGAGAGAGAAACACTGGGGAGAGAGAGCGAGAAACACTGTGTGGAGAGAGAGAGATACACTGGGGGAGAGAGAGAAACACTGGGGAGAGAGAGAGAGATACACTGGGGGAGAGAGACAAACACTGCGGAGAGAGAGAGAGAAGCACTGGAGAGAGAGCGAGAGAAACACTGGGGGAGAGAGAGAAACACCTGGGAGAGAGAGAGAGAAACACTGGGGGGGAGAGAGAGAGACAGTGGCTGGAGAGAGAGAGAAACACTGGGGGAGGTGGAGAAACACGGGGGGGAAAGAGAGAGAGAAACACTGGGGAGAGAGAGAGAAACACTGGGGGGAGAGAGAGAAACACTGGGTGGGGAGAGAGAAACACTGGGGGGGAGAGAGAGAGAAACTAGGGAGAGAGAGTTCGAGAAACACTGGAGAGAGAGAGACAGCAACACTGGGGGGAGAGAGAGAGAAACACTGGGGGGAGAGAGGGAAACACTGGGGGGAGAGAATGAAACACTGGGGAGAGAGAGAGAGAAACACTGGGGGAGAGAGAGATAGAGAAACACTGGGGAGAGAGAGAGAGAAACACTGGGGGGAGAGAGAGAGACAGTGGTGGGTGAGCGAGAGAAACACTGGGGGAGGTGGAGAAACACTGGGGGGAGAGAGAGAGAGAAACACTGGGGAGAGAGAGAGAAACAGTGGGGGGCGAGAGATAAACACTCAGGGGAGAGAGAGAGAAAAATTGGGGGAGAGAGAGAAATACTGTGGGGAGAGAGAGAGAGAGAAACACAGGGGAGAGAGAGAGCGAGAAACACCGTGGGGAGAGAGAGAGAAACTCAGTGGGGAGAAAGAGAAACACTGGGGAGAGAGAGGAACACTGGGGGAGGAGAGAGAGAGAGAGAGAAACACTGTGGGGAGAGAGAGAGAGAAACACTGGGGGGGGTGGAGAGAGAGAGAGAGAAACACTGGCGGGAGAACGAGAGAGAGAGACACTGGGGGGAGAGAGAGAGAGAAACACTGGAGGGGGGAGAGAGAAACACTGGGAGGAGGAGAGAGAGAAATACTGAGGGGAGAGAGAGAGGGAAACACTGGGGGGCGAGAGAGGGAAACACTGGGGGGAGATAGAGAGAGAAACACTGGGGGGAGAGAGAGAAACACTGAGGGGAGAGAGAGAGGGAAACACTGGGGGGAGATAGAGAGAGAGAAACACTGGGGGAGAGAGAGAGAGAAACACTGGGGGAGGAGAGAGAGAAACACTGGGGGCGAGAGAGGGAAACACTGGGGAGAGACAGAGAAACACTGGGGGGAGAGAGAGAGAAACACTGGGGTGAGAGAGAGAGAAACACTGGTGGGAGAAAGAGAGAGAGAGAAACTCTGGGGGGGGGAGAGAGAGAAACATAAGAGGGAGGAGAGAGAGGGAAACTCTGGGGGGGAGAGAGAAATACTGAGGAGAGAGAGAGGGAAACACTGGGGAGAGAGGGAGAGAGAGAAACACTGGGGAGAGAGGGAGAGAAACTAGGGAGAGGGAGATAGAGAAACACTGGAGAGAGTGCGAGAGCAACACTGGGGGGAGAGAGAGAAACACTGGGGAGAGAGGGAGAGAAACACTGGGGGGAGAGAGAGAAACACGGGGGGAGAGAGAGAAACTGGGGAGAGAGAGAGAAACACTGGAGAGAGAGAGTGAGAAACACTGGGGGGAGGGAGAGAAACACTGCGGGATAGAGAGAGAGAGAAACACTGTGGAGAGAAAGAGAAACACTGGGGAGAGAGAGGAACACTGGGGAGAGAGAGAGAGCAACTCTCGGGGAGGAGAGAGAGAGAGATACACTGGGGAGAGAGAATGAGAGAGAAACACTGGGGGCAGAGAGAAAGACAGTGGTGGGTGAGAGAGAGAAACACTGGGGGTGGTAGAGATAAACTGGGGGGAGAGAGAGAGAGAAACACTGGGGAGGAGAGAGAGAAACACTGCTGGGAGAGAGAGAGAAACACTGGTGGGAGAGAGAGAGAGAAACACTGGGGGAGAGAGAGAGAAACACTGGGGAGAGAGAGAGAGCGAGAAACACTGTGGGGAGAGAGAGAGAGATACACTGGGGGAGAGAGAGAAACACTGGGGAGAGAGAGAGAAACACTGGGGAAGGAGAGAGAGATACACTGGGGGGAGAGAGAGAGTCAGTGGTGGGAGAGAGAGAGAAACACTGGAGAGAGTGCGAGAGCAACACTGGGGGGAGAGAGAGAAACACTGGGGAGAGAGGGAGAGAAGCACTGGGGGGAGTGAGAGAAACACGGGGGGAGAGAGAGAAACTGGGGAGAGAGAGAGAAACACTGGAGAGAGAGAGTGAGAAACACTCAGGGGAGAGAGAGAAACACTGCGGGATAGAGAGAGAGAGAAACACTGTGGAGAGAAAGAGAAACACTGGGGAGAGAGAGGAACACTGGGGAGAGAGAGAGAGCAACTCTCGGGGATGAGAGAGAGAGAGATACACTGGGGAGAGAGAATGAGAGAGAAACACTGGGGGCAGAGAGAGAAACACTGGTGGGAGAGAGAGAGAAACACTGGGGGAGAGAGAGAGAAACACTGGGGAGAGAGAGCGAGAAACACTGTGTGGAGAGAGAGAGATACACTGGGGGAGAGAGAGAAACACTGGGGAGAGAGAGAGAGATACAATGGGGGAGAGAGACAAACACTGCGGAGAGAGAGAGAGAAGCACTGGAGAGAGAGCGAGAGAAACACTGGGGGAGAGAGAGAAACACCTGGGAGAGAGAGAGAGAAACACTGGGGGGGAGAGAGAGAGACAGTGGCTGGAGAGAGAGAGAAACACTGGGGGAGGTGGAGAAACACGGGGGGGAAAGAGAGAGAGAAACACTGGGGAGAGAGAGAGAAACACTGGGGGGAGAGAGAGAAACACTGGGTGGGGAGAGAGAAACACTGGGGGGGAGAGAGAGAGAAACTAGGGAGAGAGAGTTCGAGAAACACTGGAGAGAGAGAGACAGCAACACTGGGGGGAGAGAGAGAGAAACACTGGGGGGAGAGAGGGAAACACTGGGGGGAGAGAATGAAACACTGGGGAGAGAGAGAGAGAAACACTGGGGGAGAGAGAGATAGAGAAACACTGGGGAGAGAGAGAGAGAAACACTGGGGGGAGAGAGAGAGACAGTGGTGGGTGAGCGAGAGAAACACTGGGGGAGGTGGAGAAACACTGGGGGGAGAGAGAGAGAGAAACACTGGGGAGAGAGAGAGAAACAGTGGGGGGCGAGAGATAAACACTCAGGGGAGAGAGAGAGAAAAATTGGGGGAGAGAGAGAAATACTGTGGGGAGAGAGAGAGAGAGAAACACAGGGGAGAGAGAGAGCGAGAAACACCGTGGGGAGAGAGAGAGAAACTCAGTGGGGAGAAAGAGAAACACTGGGGAGAGAGAGGAACACTGGGGGAGGAGAGAGAGAGAGAGAGAAACACTGTGGGGAGAGAGAGAGAGAAACACTGGGGGGGGTGGAGAGAGAGAGAGAGAAACACTGGCGGGAGAACGAGAGAGAGAGACACTGGGGGGAGAGAGAGAGAGAAACACTGGAGGGGGGAGAGAGAAACACTGGGAGGAGGAGAGAGAGAAACACTGAGGGGAGAGAGAGAGGGAAACACTGGGGGGCGAGAGAGGGAAACACTGGGGGGAGATAGAGAGAGAAACACTGGGGGGAGAGAGAGAAACACTGAGGGGAGAGAGAGAGGGAAACACTGGGGGGAGATAGAGAGAGAGAAACACTGGGGGAGAGAGAGAGAGAAACACTGGGGGAGGAGAGAGAGAAACACTGGGGGCGAGAGAGGGAAACACTGGGGAGAGACAGAGAAACACTGGGGGGAGAGAGAGAGAAACACTGGGGTGAGAGAGAGAGAAACACTGGTGGGAGAAAGAGAGAGAGAGAAACTCTGGGGGGGGGAGAGAGAGAAACATAAGAGGGAGGAGAGAGAGGGAAACTCTGGGGGGGAGAGAGAAATACTGAGGAGAGAGAGAGGGAAACACTGGGGAGAGAGGGAGAGAGAGAAACACTGGGGAGAGAGGGAGAGAGAGAAACACTGGGGAGAGAGGGAGAGAGAGAAACACTGGGGGGAGAGTGAGATACAAACACTGGGGGAGAGGGAGAGAGAAACACTGTGGGGAGAAAGTGAAACACTGGGGAGAGAGAGGAAGACTGGGGGAGGAGAGAGAGAGAGAGAAACACTGTGGGGATAGAGAGAGAGAGAGAAACACTTTGGGGCGAGACACTGGGGAGAGAGGGAGAGAGAGAAACAGTGGGGGGAGAGAGAGAAACACTGAGGGGAGAGAGAGAGGGAAACACAGGGGGGAGATAGAGAGAGAGAAACACTGGGGGAGAGAGAGAAACACGGGGAGAGAGAGATACAGTGGGGGGAGAGAGAGAGAAACACTGGGGGGATGTAGAAACACTGGGGGGGAGAGAGAGATAAACACGGGGGGGAGAGAGAGAAAAACTGGGGGCGAGAGATTAAACACTAGGGGGAGAGAGAGAGAAAAACTGGGGGGAGAGAGATACACTGGGGGGAGAGAGAGAGAAACAGTGGGGGCGAGAGATAAACACTCGGGGGAGAGAGAGAGAAAAACTGGGGGGAGAGAGAGCGAGAAACACCGTGGGGAGAGAGAGAGAAACTCAGTGGGGATAGAGAGAGAAACACTGGGGGACAGAGAGAACCACTGGGGGGAGAGAGAGAGAGAAACACTGGGGGCGAGAGAGAGACAAACATTGTGGGGAGAAAGAGAAACACTGGGGAGAGAGAGGAACACTAGGTAGAGAGAGAGAGAGAGTAACACTGGGGGAGGAGAGAGAGAGAGAGAGAAACACTGTGGGGAGAGAGAGAGAAACAATGGGGGGAGAGAGAGAGAGAAACACTGGCGGGAGAACGAGAGGGAGAGACACTGGGGGGAGAGAGAGAGAGAGAGAGAGAAACACTGGAGGGGGAGAGAGAAACAATGGGGGGAGAGAGAGAGAGAAACACTAGGGAGAGAGGGAGAGAGAGAAACACTGGGGAGAGAGGGGGAGTGAGAAACACTGGGGGGAGAGAGAGAGAGTGAAACACTGCTGGAGAGAGAGAGACAAACACTGTGGGGAGAAAGTGAAACACTGGGGAGAGAGAGGAACACTGGGGAGAGAGAGAGAGAGAGAAACACTGGGGGAGGAGAGAGAGAGAGAGAAACACTGTGGGGAGAGAGAGAGAGAGAAACACTGGGGGGCGAGAGAGGGAAACACTGGGGGGAGAGAGAGAGAAACACTGGTGGGAGAGAGAGAGAAACACTGGGGGGAGAGAGAGAGAAACACTGGAGAGAGAGAGAGAAACACTGGGGAGAGAGAGAGATACAGTGGGGGAGAGAGAGAAACACTGGGGGGGATATAGAAACACTGGGGTGGAGAGAGAGATAAACACTGGGGGGAGAGAGAAACACTGGGTGAGAGAGAGAACCACTGGGGGGAGAGAGAGAGAGAAACATTGGGGGTGAGAGAGAAACACTGGGGAGAGAGAGAGAGAGAAACACTGGGGGAGGAGAGAGGGAAACACTGGGGAGACACAGAGAATCACTGGTGGGAGAGACAGAGAAACACTGGTGGGAGAGAGAGAGAAACACTGAGGGGAGAGAGAGAGAATCACTGCGGGGAGAGAGACAGAAACACTGGCGGGAGAGAGAGAGAAACAATGGTGGGAGAAAGAGAGAGAGAGAAACTCTGGGGGGAGAGAGAAAGAGAGAGAGAGAAACACTGGGGGGAGGAGAGAGGGAGAAACACTGAGGAGAGAGAGAGAGAAACACTGGGGAGAGAGGGAGAGAGAGAAACACTGGGGGGAGAGTGAGAGACAAACACTGGGGGAGAGAGAGAGAGAAACACTGTGGGGATCGAGAGAGAGAGAAACACTTTGGGGCGAGACACTGGGGAGAGAGGGAGAGAGAGAAACACTGGGGGGAGAGTGAGAGACAAACACTAGGGGGAGAGAGAGAGAACAACTGGGGGGAGAGAGAGAAACTCTGGGGGTAGAGAGAGAGAGAGACACTGGGGTGAGAGACAGAGAAACACTGCGGGGGTAGAGAGATAAACATTGGGGGGACAGAGAGAAACACTGGGGGGAGAGTGAGAAACACTGAGGGGAGAGAGAGAGGGAAACACTGGGGGGAGATAGAGAGAGAGAAACACTGGGGGGAGAGTGAGAAACACTGAGGGGAGAGAGAGAGGGAAACACTGGGGGGAGATAGAGAGAGAGAAACACTGGGGGAGAGAGAGAGAGAAACACTGGGGAGAGAGAGAGAGGCAGAGAAACTCAGTGGGGAGAGATGGAGAGAAACACGGGAGAGGAGAGAGGGAAACACTGGGGGAGAGAGAGAAACACTGGGGAGAGAGAGAGATACAGTGGGGGGAGGGAGAGAGAAACACTGGGGGATATAGAAACACTGGGGTGGAGAGAGAGATAAACACTGGGGGGAGAGAGAAACACTGGGGAGAGAGAGAGAGGAACACTGGGGAGAGACAGAGAAACACTTGGGGGAGGAGGGAGAGAGAAACACTGGGGGGAGAGAGAGAGAAACACTGGGTGAGAGAGAGAACCACTGGGGGGAGAGAGAGAGAGAAACACTGGGGGCGAGAGAGAAACACTGGGGAGAGAGAGAGAGAGAGAGAAACACTGGGGGAGGAGAGAGAGAGAGAGAGAGAAACACTGTGGAGAGAGAGAGAGAAACACTGGGGGGCAAGAGAGGGAAACAATGGGGAGAGACAGAGAATCACTGGTGGGAGAGAGAGAGAAACACTGGGGGGAGAGAGAGAGAAACACTGGCGGGAGAGAGAGAGTAACACTGGGGTGAGAGAGAGAGAGAGAAACACTGGCGGGAGAACGAGAGAGAGAGAAACACTGGGGGAATAGAGAGAGAAACATAAGGGGGAGGAGAGAGAGGGAAACACTGTGGGGGATAGAGAAACACTGAGGAGAGAGAGAGAGAAACACTGGGGAGAGAGGGAGAGAGAGAAACACTGGGGAGAGAGGGAGAGAGAGAAACACTGGGGGGAGAGTGAGAGACAAACACTGGGGGAGAGGGAGAGAGAAACACTGTGGGAGAAAGTGAAACACTGGGGAGAGAGAGGAACACTGGGGGAGGAGAGAGAGAGAGAGAAACACTGTGGGGATAGAGAGAGAGAGAGAAACACTTTGGGGCGAGACACTGGGGAGAGAGGGAGAGAGAGAAACACTGGGGGGAGAGAGAGAAACACTGAGGGGAGAGAGAGAGGGAATCACTGGGGGGAGATAGAGAGAGTGAAACACTGGGGGAGAGAGAGAGCGAAACACTGGGGAGGAGAGAGAGAAACACTGGGGGGGAGAGAGAAACACTGGGTAGAGAGAGAGATACAGTGGTGGGAGAGAGAGAGAAACACTGGGGTGATGTAGAAACACGGGGGGGTGAGAGAGAAACACTGGGGTGAGAGGGAATCACTGGGGAGAGAGAGAGAAACACTGGGGAGAGAGAGAAACACTGGGGGAGGGAGTGAGGGATATAGGGAAACACAGGGGGGAGAAAGAGAGAGAGAGATACACTGGGGGGAGAGAGAGAGAGATACACTGGGGGGAGAGAGAGAGAGAAACACTGGGTGGAGAGAGAGAAACACTGGGTGGAGAGAGGGTTTAACACTGGTGGTGGAGAGAGAGAGAGAAAGAGAGAGAAACGCTGGCGGGAGAAAGAGAGAGAGAGAAACACTGGGGGAGAGAGAGAGAAACAGTGGGTGAGAGAGAGAGAAATACTGGAGGAGAGAGAGAGAAACACTGGGGGAGGGAGTGAGGGATATAGGGAAACACAGGGGGGAGAAAGAGAGAGAGAGAGATACACTGGGGGGAGAGAGAGAGAGAAACACTGGGTGGAGATTGGGTTTAACACTAGTGGTAGAGAGAGAGAGAGAAAGAGAGAGAAACGCTGGCGGGAGAAAGAGAGAGAGAGAAACACTAGTGGGAGGAGAGAGAGAGAAACACTGGGAGGAGAGAGAGAGAGAAACACTGGGGGGAGAAAGAGAAAAACTGGAGAGAGAGAGAGAAACACTGTGGGGATAGAGAGAGAGAGAGAAACACTGGGGGGAGAGAGAGAGAAACACTGGGGGGAGAGAGAGAAACACTCGGAGGAGAGAGAGAGAAACACTGGGGGGAGAGAGGGAAACACTGGGGAGAGACAGAGAAACACTGGGGGGAGAGAGGGAGAAACACTGGGGGAGAGAGAGAAACTCTGGGGGGAGAGAGAGAGAAAGACTGGGGGTAGAGAGAGAAACACTGGGGGGGAGAGCGAGAAACACTGGGGTAGAGAGAGAGAGAAACACTGGCGGCAGAGAGAAAGAAACACTGGGGAGGAGACATAGAAACACTGGGGGGAGAGAGAGAGAAACACTGGGGAGGAGAGAGAGAAACACTGGGGGGAGAGAGAGAGAAAAAACAGGGAGGGCGAGAGAGAGAAACACTGGGCAGAGAGAGAGAGAGAGAAACTCAGTGGGGAGAGAGAGAGAAACACTGGGGGAGAGAGAGAGAAACATTGGGGGAGAGAGAGAGAAACACTGGGGGACGGAGAGAGGGATATAGGGAAACACAGGGAGAGAAAGAGAGAGTGAGATACACTGGGGGGAGAGAGGGTGAAACACTGGGGGAATAGAGAGAGAAACACTGGGGGAGAGAGAGAGAGAAACACTGGGTGTGAGAGAGAGAGAAACACTGGGGGAATAGAGAGAGAAACACTGGGGGAGAGAGAGAGAGAAACACTGGGTGTGAGAGAGAGAGAAACACTGGGGGAATAGAGAGAGAAACACTGGGGGAGAGAGAGAGAGAGAGAGAAACACTGTGGGGATAGAGAGAGAAACATTGGGGTGAGAGAGAGAAACACCAGGAGGAGAGAGAGAGAAACACTGGTGGAGGGAGAGGGGGATATAGGGAAACACAGGGGGGAGAAAGAGAGAGTGAGATACACTCGGGGGAGAGAGAGGGAGAAACACTGGGTGGTAGAGAGAGAGAGAGAAACACTGGCCGGAGAAAGAGAGAGAGAGAAACACTGGGGGAGAGAGAGAAACACTGGTGGAATAGAGAGAGAGAGAAACACTGGGGAGAGACAGAGAAACACTGGTGGGAGAGAGAAACATTGGGGGGAAAGAGAGATAATCACTGGGTGGAGAGAGACAGAAACACTGGGGGGAGAGAGGGAGAAACAGTGGGGGGACAAAGAGAAACACTGGGGGTAGAGAGAGAAACACTGGGGGGAGAGAGAGGGAAACACTGGGGGGAGAGAGAGAGAAACACTGGGGAGAGAGAGAGAGAAACACTGGGGGTAGAGAGAGAAACACTGGGGTAGAGAGAGAAACACTGGGGGGAGAGAGAGGGAAACACTGGGGGGGTAGAGAGAGAAACACTGGGGTAGAGAGAGAGAAACACTGGGGAGGAGAGAGAGAAACACTGGGGGGAGAGAGAGAGAAAAAAACAGGGAGGGCGAGAGAGAGAAACACTGGGGAGGAGAGAGAGAAACACTGGGCAGAGAGAGAGAGAGAGCGAGAAACACTGTGGGGAGAGGGAGAGAGCGAGAAACTCAGTGGGGAGAGAGAGGGAAGCACTGGGGGCAGAGAGAGAGAAACACTGGGGAAGAGAGAGAGAAACATTGGTGGGAGAGAGAGAGAGAGAGAAAAACACTGGGGGAAGAGAGAGAGAAACACTGGGGAGAGAGGGAGAGAGAGAAACACTGCGGGGGCAGAGTCAGTTCTGAGGGGGAGGGGCAGAGAGTCAGTTCTGAGGGGGAGGGGACAGTCAGATCTGAGGTGGGAGAGGGGAGAGTCATGTCTGCGGGGGGAGGGGGTATTCAGTTCAGGGGGGAGGTGGGTAGTCAGTTGTGAGGGGGGAGGGGGCGAGAGTCAGTTCGGAGGGGGGAGGGAGTAGAGTCAGTTCTGAGGGCGGAGGGGGAGAGAGTCAGTTCTGAGGGGGAGGGGTAGAGATTCAGTTCTGAGGGGGGAGGGGGGAGAGTCAGTTCTGAGGGGGGAGGGGGGAGAGTCAGTTCTGAGGGGGAGGGGCAGAGAGTCAGTTCTGAGAGGGAGGGGCGGAGAGTCAGTTCTGAGGGGGGGAGGGGGCCGAGTGAGTTCTGAGGGGGAGGGGCAGAGAGTCAGTTCTGAGGGGGAGGGGCGGAGAGTCAGTTCTGAGGGGAGAGGGGGGCAGAGTCAGTTCTGAGGGGGGAGAGTCATTTCTGAGGGGGGAGAGTCAGTTCTGAGGAGGTTGGGGGGGGAGAGTCTGTTCTGAGTGGGGGAGAGTCAGTTCTGAGGGGGGGCGAGTCAGTTCTGTGGGAGGAGAGTCAGTTCTGTGGGGGGAGAGTCAGTTCTGTGGAGGTGGGGGGAGAGTCAGTTCTGAGGGGGAGAGTCAGTTCTGAGGGGGAGAGTCAGTTCTGAGGGGGAGAGTCAGTTCTGAGGGGGGAGAGTCAGTTCTGAGGGCGAGAGTCAGTTCTGAGGCGGGAGAGTCAGTTCTGAGGGGGAGAGTCAGTTCTGAGGGGGGAGAGTCAGTTCTGAGGGGGGAGAGTCAGTTCTGAGGGGGAGAGTCAGTTCTGAGGGGGGAGAGTCAGTTCTGAGGGGGGAGAGTCAGTTCTGAGGGGGAGAGTCAGTTCTGAGGGGGGAGAGTCAGTTCTGAGGGGGGAGAGTCAGTTCTGAGGGGGGAGAGTCAGTTCTGAGGGAGGGAGAGTCAGTTCTGTGGGGGGAGAGTCAGTTCTGTGGGGGGAGAGTCAGTTCTGAGTGGGGAGGAGAGTCAGTTCTGAGTGGGGGAGAGTCAGTTCTGAGGGGGAGAGTCAGTTCTGAGGGGGGAGAGTCAGTTCTGAGGGGGAGAGTCAGTTCTGAGGGGGGAGAGTCAGTTCTGAGGGGGAGAGTCAGTTCTGAGGGGGGAGAGTCAGTTCTGAGGGGGGAGAGTCAGTTCTGAGGGGGGAGAGTCAGTTCTGAGGGAGGGAGAGTCAGTTCTGTGGGGGGAGAGTCAGTTCTGTGGGGGGAGAGTCAGTTCTGAGGGGGGAGGGGGAGCGTCAATTCTGAGGGGGGAGGGGGAGCGTCAATTCTGAGGGGGGAGAGTCAGTTCTGAGGGGGGAGGGGGAGAGTCAGTTCTGAGGGGGGAGGGGAGAGTCATTTCTGAGGGGGGAGGGGGAAGTCAGTTCTGAGGGGGGAGGGGGCGAGATTCATTTCTGAGGGGGGAGGGGTGGAGAGTCAGTTCTGTGGAGGGAGGGGTGGAGAGTCAGTTCTGTGGGAGACGTGAGTCAGTTCTGAGGGGGACGAGAGTCAGTTCTGAGTGAGGCGAGTCATTTCTGAGGTGGGAGGGGGGGCAGTGTCAGTTCTGAGGGGGGAGGGGTGGAGAGTCAGTTCTGAGGGGTGAGGGGAGAGTCAGTTCTAAGGGGTGGAGAGTCAGTTCTGAGGGGGGAGGGGGGCAGAGTCAGTTCTGAGAGGGGAGGGGGGAGAGTCGGTTCTGAGGGGGAGGGGCAGAGAGTCAGTTCTGAGGGGGGGAGGGGCGGAGAGTCAGTTCTAAGGGGTGGGGGAGAGTCTGTTCTGAATGGGGGGAGAGTCATTTCTGAGGGTGGAGGGGGAGAGAGTCAGTTCTGAGGGGGAGGGACGGTGAATCAGTTCTGAGGGGGGAGGGGGCAGAGTCAGTTCTGAGGGGGGTGGAGTCAGTTCTGAGGGGGTGGGGGAGAGTCAGTTCTGAGAGGGAGGGGTGGAGAGTCAGTTCTGAGGGGGGTAGGGGGCCGAGTGAGTTCTGAGGGGTGGGGGGAGAGTCAGTTCTGAGGGGTGGGGGGAGAGTCAGTTCTGAGGGGGAGGGGCAGAGAGTCAGTTCTGAGGGGGAGGGGCGGAGAGTCAGTTCTGAGGGGAGAGGGGGGCAGAGTCAGTTCTGAGGGGTGGGGGGAGTCTGTTCTGAGGGGGGAGAGTCAGTTGTGAGGGGGGAGGGGGAAGTCAGTTCTGATGGGGGAGGGGGCGAGAGTCATTTCTGAGGGGGGAGGGGTGGAGAGTCAGTTCTGAGGGGTGGGGGGAGTCTGTTCTGAGGGGGGAGAGTCATTTCTGAGGGGGGAGGGGGAAGTCAGTTCTGATGGGGGAGGGGGCGAGAGTCATTTCTGAGGGGGGAGGGGTGGAGAGTCAGTTCTGAGGAGGTTGGGGGAGGAGAGTCTGTTCTGAGGGTGGGTGTGTCAGTTCTGAGGGGGAGCAGAGCCAGTTCTTAGAGGGGAGAGAGGGAGAGTCAGTTCTAAGGGAGGGAGAGTCAGCTTTGAAGGGTTGGGGGGGATAGGGGGAGAGTCAATTTTGAGAGGGGAGGGGGGAGCGTCAGTTCTGAGGTGGAGCGTCAGTTGTGAGGGGGTGGAGTCAGTTCTGAGTGGGGGGAGAGTCATTTCTGAGGGGGGAGAGTCAGTTCTGAGGGGGGAGGGGGAGCGTCAATTCTGAGGGGGGAGGGGGAGAGTCAGTTCTGAGGGGGGAGGGGAGAGTCATTTCTGAGGGGGGAGGGGGAAGTCAGTTCTGAGGGGGGAGGGGGCGAGAGTCATTTCTGAGGGGGGAGGGGTGGAGAGTCAGTTCTGTGGGAGACGTGAGTCAGTTCTGAGTGAGGCGAGTCATTTCTGAGGTGGGAGGGGGGCAGTGTCAGTTCTGAGGGGGGAGGGGTGGAGAGTCAGTTCTGAGGGGTGAGGGGAGAGTCAGTTCTAAGGGGGGAGGGGGGAGAGTCAGTACTGAGGGTGGAGGGGGGGAGAGTCAGTTCTGAGGGGGGAGGGGGAGAAATTCAGTTCTGAGGGGGGAGGGGGAGAGTCAGTTTGAGGGGGAGGGGCAGAGAGTCAGTTCTGAGGGGGAGGGGCGGAGAATCAGTTCTGACGGGGGGAGGGGGGAGAGTCAGTTCTAAGGGGGGGTGAGTTAGTTCTGAGGGGGGAGGGGGAGAGTCAGTTCTGAGGGTGGAGGGGGGCAGAGTCAGTTCTGAGGGGGGAGGGGGAGAGTCAGTTCTGGGGGGGAGGGGCAGAGAGTCAGTTCTGAGGGGGAGGGGGGCAGAGTCAGTTCTGAGGGGGGGAGGGGGAAGAGTCAGTTCTGACGGGGAGGGGCGGAGAGTCAGTTCTGAGGGGGGGAGGGGCGGAGAGTCAGTTCTAAGGTGTGGGGGAGAGTCTGTTCTGAATGGGGGGAGAGTCATTTCTGAGGGTGGAGGGGGAGAGAGTCAGTTCTGAGGGGGAGGGGTGAGATTCAGTTCTGAATGAGGGGAGAGTCGGTTCTGAGGGGGGTGAGAGTCAGTTCTGAGGGGGGGAGAGTCTGTTCTGAGGGGGGTAGAGTTATTTCTGAGGGGGGAGGGGGAGATTCAGTTCTGAGGGGGGAGAGTCAGTTCTGAGGGGGGAGGGGGAGAGAGTCAGTTCTGAGGTGGAGGGGTGAGAGACAGTTCTGAGGGGGGAGAGTCAGTTCTGAGGGGGGAGAGTCAGTTCTGAGGGGGGAGAGTCATTTCTGTGGGGGGAGGAGAGTCAGTTCTGAGGGGGGAGAGTCAGTTCTGTGGGGGGAGAGTCAGCTTTGAAGGGTTGGGGGGATAGGGGGAGAGTCAGTTTTGAGAGGGGAGGGGGGAGAGTCAGTTCTGAGGGGGGAGGGGGAGAGATTCAGTTCTGAGGGGGGGAGGGGGGAGAGTCAGTTCTGAGGGGGAGGGGCAGAGAGTCAGTTCTGAGGGGGAGGGGCGGAGTCAGTTCTGAGGGGAGAGGGGGCAGAGTCAGTTCTGAGGGGTGGGGGGAGTCTGTTCTGAGGTGGGGGAGAGTCATTTCTGAGGGGGGAGAGTCAGTTCTGAGGGGGGAGGGGGAGAAATTCAGTTCTGAGGGGGGAGGGGGAGAGTCAGTTCTGAGAGGGGAGGGGGGCAGAGACAGTTCTGAGGGGGGAGGGGGGAGAGTCAGTTCTGAGGGGGAGGGGCAGAGAGTCAGTTCTGAGGGGGAGGGGGGCAGAGTCATTTCTGAGGGGTGGGGGAGAGTCAGTTCTCAATGGGGGAGATTCAGTTCTGAGGGGGAGGGGCAGAGAGTCAGTTCTGAGGGGGGGAGGGGGAAGAGTCAGTTCTGACGGGGGGAGGGGCGGAGAGTCAGTTCTGAGGGGGGGAGGGGGAAGAGTCAGTTCTGACGGGGAGGGGCAGAGAGTCAGTTCTGAGGGGGGGAGGGGCGGAGAGTCAGTTCTAAGGTGTGGGGGAGAGTCTGTTCTGAATGGGGGGAGAGTCATTTCTGAGGGTGGAGGGGGAGAGAGTCAGTTCTGAGGGGGAGGGACGGTGAATCAGTTCTGAGGGGGGAGGGGGCAGAGTCAGTTCTGAGGGGGGTGGAGTCAGTTCTGAGTTGGGGGGGAGAGTCATTTCTGAGAGGGGAGAGTCAGTTCTGAGGGGGAGATTCATTTCTGAGGGGGGAGGGTAGAGTCAGTTCTGAGGGGGGAGGGGTAGAGTCAGTTCTGAGGGCGGAGAGGTGGAGAGTCATTTCTGAGGAGGGAGGGGTGTAGAGTCAGTTCCGAGTGGGGAGGGGGAGAGAGTCATTTCTGAGGGGGGTGAGTGAGTTCTGAGGGGGAAGAGAGTCAGTTCTGAGTGGGGCGAGTCATTTCTGAGGGGGGAGGGGTGGAGAGTCAGTTCTGAAGGGGGAGGGGGAGAGAGTCAGTTCTGAGGGGGGAGGGGGAGAGAGTCAGTTCTGAGGGGGAGGGGGGAGAGTCAGTTCTGAGGGGGGTGAGAGTCAGTTCTGAGGGGGGTAGAGTTATTTCTGAGGGGGGAGGGGGAGATTCAGTTCTGAGGGGGGAGAGTCAGTTCTGAGGGGGGGAGATTCAGTTCTGAGGTGGAGGGGTGAGAGACAGTTCTGAATGGGGGAGAGTCAGTTCTGAGGGGGTGGAGTCAGTTCTGAGGGGGGAGGGGGAGCGTCAAATCTGAGGGGGGAGAGTCAGTTCTGAGGGGGGAGGGGGCGAGTCAGTTCTGAGGGGGGAGGGGAGAGTCATTTCTGAGGGGGGAGGGGTGGAGAGTCAGTTCTGAGGGGTGGGGGGAGAGTCAGTTCTGAATGGGGGAGGGGGAGAGAGTCAGTTCTGAGGGGGTGGGGCGGAGAATCAGTTCTGAGGGGGGAGGGGGAGAGTCAGTTCTGAATGGGGGAGAGTCAGTTCTGAGGGGGGAGGGGGAGAAAGTCAGTTCTGAGGGGGTGGGGCGGAGAATCAGCTCTGAGGGGGAGGGGGGAGAGTCAGTTCTGAATGGGGGAGAGTCAGTTCTGAGGGGGTGGAGTCAGTTCTGAGGGGGGAGGGGGAGCGTCAAATCTGAGGGGGGAGAGTCAGTTCTGAGGGGGGAGGGGGCGAGTCAGTTCTGAGGGGGGAGGGGTGGAGAGTCAGTTCTGAGGGGTGAGGGGAGAGTCAGTTCTAAGGGGGGGAGGGGGGAGAGTCAGTACTGAGGGTGGAGGGGGGGAGAGTCAGTTCTGAGGGGGGAGGGGGAGAAATTCAGTTCTGAGGGGGGAGGGGGAGAGTCAGTTTGAGGGGGAGGGGCAGAGAGTCAGTTCTGAGGGGGAGGGGCGGAGAATCAGTTCTGACGGGGGGAGGGGGGAGAGTCAGTTCTAAGGGGGGGTGAGTTAGTTCTGAGGGGGGAGGGGGGAGAGTCAGTTCTGTGGGAGACGTGAGTCAGTTCTGAGTGAGGTGAGTCATTTCTGAGGGGGGGGGGCAGTGTCAGTTCTGAGGGGGGAGGGGTGGAGAGTCAGTTCTGAGGGGTGAGGGGAGAGTCAGTTCTAAGGGGGGGAGGGGGGAGAGTCAGTACTGAGGGTGGAGGGGGGGAGAGTCAGTTCTGAGGGGGGAGGGGGAGAGTCAGTTTCAGGGGGAGGGGCAGAGAGTCAGTTCTGAGGGGGAGGGGCGGAGAATCAGTTCTGACGGGGGGAGGGGGAGAGTCAGTTCTAAGGGGGGGTGAGTTAGTTCTGAGGGGGGAGGGGGGAGAGTCAGTTCTGAGGGTGGAGGGGGAGAGTCAGTTCTGGGGGGGAGGGGCAGAGAGTCAGTTCTGAGGGGGAGGGGCGGAGAGTCAGTTCTGAGGGGGGGAGGGGGAAGAGTCAGTTCTGACGGGGAGGGGCAGAGAGTCAGTTCTGAGGGGGGGAGGGGGAAGAGTCAGTTCTGACGGGGAGGGGCGGAGAGTCAGTTCTGAGGGGGGGAGGGGCGGAGAGTCAGTTCTAAGGTGTGGGGGAGAGTCTGTTCTGAATGGGGGGAGAGTCATTTCTGAGGGTGGAGGGGGAGCGTCAAATCTGAGGGGGGTGAGAGTCAGTTCTGAGGGGGGTAGAGTTATTTCTGAGGGGGGAGGGGGAGAGTCAGTTCTGAGGGGGGTGAGAGTCAGTTCTGAGGGGGGTAGAGTTATTTCTGAGGGGGGAGGGGGAGAGTCAGTTCTGAGGGGGGGAGATTCAGTTCTGAGGGTGGAGGGGGAGAGAGTCAGTTCTGAGGTGGAGGGGTGAGAGACAGTTCTCAATGGGGGAGAGTCAGTTCTGAGGGGGAGGGGGGAGAGTCAGTTCTGAATGGGGGAGAGTCAGTTCTGAGGGGGGAGGGGGAGCGTCAAATCTGAGGGGGGAGAGTCAGTTCTGAGGGGGGAGGGGGCGAGTCAGTTCTGAGGGGGGAGGGGGCGAGTCAGTTCTGAGGGGGGAGGGGAGAGTCATTTCTGAGGGGGGAGGGGTGGAGAGTCAGTTCTGTGGGAGACGTGAGTCAGTTCTGAGGGGGGGGGGCAGTGTCAGTTCTGAGGGGGGAGGGGGAGAGAGTCAGTTCTGAGGGGGGAGGGGGAGAAAGTCAGTTCTGAGGGGGTGGGGCGGAGAATCAGTTCTGAGGGTGGTGGAGTCAGTTCTGAGTCGGGGGGAGATTCATTTCTGAGGGGGGAGGGGGAGAGTCAGTTCTGAATGGGGGAGAGTCAGTTCTGAGGGGGGCGAGTCAGCTCTGAGGGGGAGGGGGGAGAGTCAGTTCTGAATGGGGGAGAGTCAGTTCTGAGGGGGTGGAGTCAGTTCTGAGGGGGGAGGGGGCGAGTCAGTTCTGAGGGGGGAGGGGGCGAGTCAGTTCTGAATGGGGGAGAGTCAGTTCTGAGGGGGGAGAGTCATTTCTGAGGGGGGAGGGGGCGAGTCAGTTCTGAGGGGGGAGGGGAGAGTCATTTCTGAGGGGGGAGGGGTGGAGAGTCAGTTCTGTGGGAGACGTGAGTCAGTTCTGAGTGAGGTGAGTCATTTCTGAGGGGGGGGGGGCAGTGTCAGTTCTGAGGGGGGAGGGGTGGAGAGTCAGTTCTGAGGGGTGGGGGGAGAGTCAGTTCTGAGGGGGGGAGGGGGCAGAGTCAGTTCTGAGGGGGGAGAGTCAGTTCTGAGGGGGGAGAGTTATTTCTGAGGGGGGAGGGGGAGATTCAGTTCTGAGGGGAGAGAGTCAGTTCTGAGGGGGGAGGGGGAGAGATTCAGTTCTGAGGGGAGAGGGGGCAGAGTCAGTTCTGAGGGGTGGGGGGAGAGTCAGTTCTGAGGGGGAGGGGAAGAGAGTCAGTTCTGAGGGGAGAGGGGTGGAGAATCAGTTCTGAGGGGGGAGGGGGAGAATCAGTTCTGAGGGTGGTGGAGTCAGTTCTGAGTGGGGGGGAGAGTCATTTCTGAGGGGGGAGGGGGAGAGTCCGTTCTAATGGAGGGAGAGTTAGTTCTGAGGGTGGAGTGGGAGAGAGTCAGTTCTGAGGGGTCGGGGCGGAGAGTCAGTTCTGAGGAGGGAGGGGGAGAGATTCAGTTCTGAGGGGGGAGGGGGGCAGAGTCAGTTCTGAGGAGGGAGGGGGAGAGATTCAGTTCTGAGGGGGGAGGGGGGCAGAGTCAGTTGTGAGGAGGGAGGGGGAGAGAGTCAGTTCTGAGGGGGGAGGGGGAGAGTCAGTTCTGGGGGGGAGGGGCAGAAAGTCAGTTCTGAGGGGGAGGGGCGGAGAATCAGTTCTGAGGAGGGAGGGGTGTAGAGTCAGTTCCGAGTGGGGAGGGAGAGAGAGTCATTTCTGAGGGGGGTGAGTGAGTTCTGAGGGGGACGAGAGTCAGTTCTGAGTGGGGCGAGTCATTTCTGAGGGGGGAGGGGGGCAGTGTCAGTTCAGAGGGGTGGGGGAGAGTCAGTTCTGAGGGGGGTGAGAGTCAGTTCTGAGAGGGGAGGGGGGAGAGTCAGTTCAGAGGGGGGAGGGGGAGAGAGTCAGTTCTGAGGGGAAGGGGTGAGAGAGTCATTTCTGAGGGGAGTGAGTGAGTTCTGAGGGGGACGAGAGTCAGTTCTGAGTGGGGCGAGTCATTTCTGAGGGGGGAGGGGGGAGAGTCAGTTCTTAGGGGGGAGGGGGAGAGAGTCAGTTCTGAGGGGGAGGGGGCAGAGTCAGTTCAGAGGGGTGGGGGAGAGTCAGTTCTGAGGGGGGTGGAGTTATTTCTGAGGGGGGAGGGGGAGATTCAGTTCTGAGGGGGGAGGGGCGGAGATTCAGTTCTGAGGGGGATGGGGTGGAGAGTCAGTTCTGAGGAGGGAGGGGGAGAGAGTCAGTTCTGAGGGGGGAGGGGTGGAGGGTCAGTTCTGAGGGTGGAGGGGGAGTTAGTCAGTTCTGAGGTGGAGGGGGAGAGATTCAGTTCTGAGAGGGGAGGGGGGAGAGTCAGTTCTGAGGGGGAGGGGGGGAGATTCAGTTCTGAGAGGGGAGGGGGGAGAGTCAGTTCTGAGGGGGAGGGGGGGAGATTCAGTTCTGAGAGGGGAGGGGGGAGAGTCAGTTCTGAGAGGGGAGGGGGGAGAGTCAGTTCTGAGGGGGAAGGGGGGAGAGTCAGTTCTGAGGGGGAAGGGGGGAGAGTCAGTTCTGAGAGGGGAGGGGGGAGAGTCAGTTCTGAGGGGGAAGGGGGGAGAGTCAGTTCTGAGGGGGAAGGGGGGAGAGTCAGTTCTGAGGGGGAAGGGGGGAGAGTCAGTTCTGAGGGGGAAGGGGGGAGAGTCAGTTCTGAGAGGGGAGGGGGGAGAGTCAGTTCTGAGGGGGAAGGGGGGAGAGTCAGTTCTGAGGGGGGAGAGTCAGTTCTGAGGGTGGAGGGGGAGAGAGTCAGTTCTGAGGGGGAGGGGGAGAGATTCAGTTCTGAGAGGGGAGGGGGGAGAGTCAGTTCTGAGGGTGGAGGGGGAGAGAGTCAGTTCTGAGTGGGGAGGCGGAGAGTCAGTTCTGAGGGTGGTGGAGTCAGTTCTGAGTAGGGGGGAGAGTCAGTTCTAAGGGGGGGAGAGTCAGTTCTGAGTGGGGAGGGGGAGAGTCAGTTCTGAGGGGGGAGGGGGAGAGTCAGTTCTGAGGGGTGGGGGAGAGTCAGTTCTGAGGGGAGAGGGGGGCAGAATCAGTTCTGAGGGGGGTGGAGTCAGTTCTGAGTGGGGGGGGAGAGTCATTTCTGAGGGGTGGAGAGTCAGTTCTGAGGGGGAGGGGGAGCGTCAATTCTGAGGGGGGAGGGAGAGAGTCAGTTCTGAGGGGGGAGGGGAGAGTCAGTTCTGAGGGGTGGGGCAGAGCCCGTTCTAAGGGGGAGAGTTAGTTCTGAGGGAGGAGGGGGGAGGTGGGGAGTCAGTTCTGAGGGGTGGTGAGAGTCAGTTCGTTCGGGCGGAGAGTCAGTTCTGAGGGTGGAGGGTCGGTGAGTCAGTTCTGAGGGGCGAGGGGGGCAGAGTCAGTTCTGAGGAGTGGGGGAGAGTCCGTTCTAAGGGGGGGAGAGTTAGTTCTGAGGGGGGAGGGGGAGCGTCAGTTCTGAGGGGGGGTGAGAGTCAGTTCTGTGGGGGGGAGAGTCAGTTCTGAGGGGGGAGGGGGGAGAGTCATTTCTGAGGGTGGAGGGGGGGCAGAGTCAGTTCTGAGGGGGGAGAGGTGGATAGTCAGTTATGAGGGGGGGGGAGAGTCAGTTCTGAGGGGTGGGGGCGAGAGTCAGTTCTGAGCGGGGAGGGGCAGAGAGTCAGTTCTGAGGGGAGAGGGGGAGAGAGTCAATTCTGAGGGGGAGGGGCGGAGAGTCAGTTCTGAGGGGAGAGGGGGAGAGTCAGTTCTGAGGGAGGGAGGGGTGAGAGTAAGTTCTGAGGGGGGGAGGGGGGAGAGTCAGTTCTGAGGGGGAGGGGCGGAGAGTCAGTTCTGAGGGGAGAGGGGGAGAGAGTCAGTTCTGAGGGGGAGGGGCGGAGAGTCAGTTCTGAGGGGAGAGGAGTGCAGAGTCATTTCTGAGGGGTGGGGGGAGAGTCAGTTCTGAGGGTGGAGGGGGAGAGAGTCAGTTCTGAGGGGGAGGGGCGGAGAATCAGTTCTGAGGGGGAGGGGGCAGAGTCAGTTCTGAGGGGGCTGGGGTCAGTTCTGAGTGGGGGGGAGAGTCATTTCTGAGGGGGGAGGGGGTAGAGTCAGTTCCGAGTGGGGAGGGGGAGAGAGTCAGTTCTGAGGGGGGTGAGTGTCAGTTCTGAGGGGGAAGTGAGTCATTTCTATGGGGGGAGGGGGCATTGTCAGTTCTGAGGGTGGAGGGGTGGAGAGTCAGTTCTGAGGGTGGAGGGGTGGGAGAGTCAGTTCTGAGGGGGGTAGAGTTATTTCTGAGGGGGGAGGGGGAGATTCAGTTCTGAGGGGGGAGAGTCAATTCTGAGGGGGGATGGGGGATAGTCAGTTCTGAGGGGCTAAGGGGCGGAGATTCAGTTCTGAGGGGGGAGGGGCGGAGAGTCAGTTCTGAGGGGGAGGGGCGGAGAGTCAGTTCTGAGGGGTGGGGGGAGAGTCAGTTCTATGTGGGGGAGATTCAGTTCTGATGGGGGAGGGGCGGAGAATCAGTTCTGAGGGTTGTGGAGTCAGTTCTGAGTGGAGGGGAGAGTCATTTCTGAGGGGGTAAGGGTCGGATAGTCAGTTCTGAGGTGGAGGGGCGGAGAGTCAGTTCTGAGGGGTCGGGGCGGAGAATCAGTTCTGAGAGGTGAGGGGGGCAGAGTCAGTTCTGAGGAGTGGGGGAGAGTCCGTTCCAAGGGAGGGAGAGTTAGTTCTGAGGGGGGAGGGGGGAGAGTCAGTTCTGAGGGGGGGTGAGAGTCAGTTCTGTGGGGGGGAGAGTCAGTTCTGAGGGGGGAGGGTTTAGAGTCAGTTCTGAGGGTGGAGGGGGGCAGAGTCAGTTCTGAGGGGGGAGGGGTGGATAGTCGGTTCTGAGGGTGGAGGGGGAGAGAGTCAGTTCTGAAGGGGAGGGGCGGAGAATCAGTTCTGAGTGGAGAGGGGGCAGAGTCAGTCCTGAGGGGGCTGGAGTCAGTTCTGAGCGGGTGAGAGTCAGATCTGAGGGGGTAGGTTGGAGAGTCAGTTCTGAGGGGGGAGGGGAGATTCAGTTCTGAGGGGGGAGGGGGTGAGTCAGTTGTGAGGGGGGAGTGGGCGAGAGTCAGTTCGGAGGGGGGAGGTGGTAGAGTCAGTTCTGAGGGCGGAGGAGTGGAGAGCCAGTTCTGAGGAGGGAGTGGTGTAGATTCAGTTCCGAGTGGGGAGGGGGAGAGAGTCAGTTCTGAGGGAGATGAGAGTCAGTTCTGAGGGGGGAGGGGTGGAGAGTCAGTTCTGAGGGGGAGGGGCAGAGAGTCAGTTCTGAGGCGGAGGGGCAGAGAGTCAGTTCTGAGGGGGGGAGGGGGGGAGAGTCAGTTCTGAGGGGGGAGGGGGAGAGTCAGTTCTGAGGGGGAGGGGTGGAGAGTCAGTTCTGAGGGGGGAGGGGGGAGAGTCAGTTGTGAGGGGGGAGTGGGCGAGAGTCAGTTCGGAGGGGGGAGGTGGTAGAGTCAGTTCTGAGGGCGGAGGAGTGGAGAGCCAGTTCTGAGGAGGGAGTGGTGTAGATTCAGTTCCGAGTGGGGAGGGGGAGAGAGTCAGTTCTGAGGGAGATGAGAGTCAGTTCTGAGGGGGAAGAGAGTCAGTTCTGAGGGGGGAGGGGTGGAGAGTCAGTTCTGACGGTGGGAGGGGGGAGAGTCAGTTCTGAGGGGGAGGGGGAGAGTCAGTTCTGAGGGGGGAGGGGGAGAGTCAGTTCTGAGGGGGGAGGGGGAGAGAGTCAGTTCTGAGGGGGGAGGGGGAGAGTCAGTTCTGAGGGGGAGGGGCAGAGAGTCAGTTCTGACGGTGGGAGGGGGGAGAGTCAGTTCTGAGGGGGGAGGGGGAGAGTCAGTTCTGAGGGGGGAGGGGCAGAGAGTCAGTTCTGAGGGGTGGGGCAGAGAGTCAGTTCTGAGGGGGGAGGGGGGAGAGTCAGTTCTGAGAGGGGAGGGGCAGAGAGTCAGTTCTGAGGGGGGGAGGGGGGGAGAGTCAGTTCTGAGGGGGAGGGGCAGAGAGTCAGTTCTGAGGGGGGGAGGGGGGGAGAGTCAGTTCTGAGGGGGGAGGGGGAGAGTCAGTTCTGAGGGGGAGGGGTGGAGAGTCAGTTCTGAGGGGGGAGGGGGGAGAGTCAGTTCTGAGGGGGAGGGGCAGAGAGTCAGTTCTGAGGGGGGGAGTTGCGGAGAGTCAGTTCTGAGGGGGGAGGGGCGGAGCGTCAGTTCTGAGGGGGGAGGGGGGCAGATTCAGTTCTGAGGGGGGAGGGGGGAGAGTCAGTTCTGAGGGGGAGGGGGCAGAGTCAGTTCTGAGGGGCGGTGGAGTCAGTTCTGAGTGGGGGGGAGAGTCATTTCTGAGGGGGGGAGTCAGTTCTGAGGGGGGAGGGGGAGGGTCATTTCTGAGGGGGGAGGGGAGAGTCAGTTCTGAGGGGGAGGGGGAGAGATTCAGTTCTGAGGGGGAAGGGGAGAGTCAGTTCTGAGGGGGAGGGGCGGAGCGTCAGTTCTGAGGGGGGAGGGGGCAGAGTCAGTTCTGAGGGGTGGGGGACAGTCAGTTCTGAATGGGGGGACAGTCAGTTCTGAGGGGGCAGGGGGAGAGAGAAAGTTCTGAGGGGGAGGGACGGTGAATCAGTTCTGAGGGGGGAGGGGGCAGAGTCAGATCTGAGGGGGGTGGAGTCAGTTCTGAGGGGGGAGGGGGAGAGTCAGTTCTGAAGGGGGAGGGGAGATTCAGTTCTGAGGGGGGAGAGTCAGTTCTGAGGGGGGAGGGGGAGAGTCAGTTCTGAGGGGGGAGAGTCAGTTCTGAGGGGGGAGAGTCAGTTCTGAGGGGGGAGGGGGAGAGTCAGTTCTGAAGGGGGAGGGGAGATTCAGTTCTGAGGGGGGAGAGTCAGTTCTGAGGGGGGAGAGTCAGTTCTGAGGGGGGAGGGGGGATAGTCAGTTCTGAGGGGGGAGGGGGAGAGATTCAGTTCTGAATGGGGTAAGGGGAGATTCAGTTCTGAGGGGGGAAGGGGAGATTCAGTTCTGAGGGGGGAGAGTCAGTTCTGAGGGGGGAGGGGGGATAGTCAGTTCTGAGGGGGGAGGGGTGGAGAGTCAGTTCTGAGGGGGTGGGGTGAAGAGTCAGTTCTGAGGGGGGGAGAGAGTCAGTTCTGAGGGCGAAGGGGTGGACAGTCAGTTCTGAGGGTGGAGGGGGAGAGAGTCAGTTCTGAGGGTGGAGGGGTGGAGAGTCAGTTCTGAGGGTGGAGGGGTGGAGAGTCAGTTCTGAGGAGGGAGGGGTGTAGAGTCAGTTCCGAGTGGGGAGGGGGAGAGAGTCAGTTCTGAGGGGGGTGAGTGAGTTCTGAGGGGGATGAGAGTCAGTTCTGAGGGAGACGAGTGTCAGTTCTGAGGGGGTAAGGGGCGGAGAGTCAGTTCTGAGGGGGAGGGGGCAGAGTCAGTTCAGAGGGTGGTGAGAGTCAGTTCTGAGGGGGGTAGAGTTATTTCTGAGGGGAGAGGGGGAGAGTCAGTTCTGAGGGGGGAGGGGTGGAGTGTCAGTTCTGAGGGGGGAGGGAGGAGAGTCAGTTCTGAGGGGGGGAGAGAGTCAGTTCTGAGGGCGAAGGGGTGGACAGTCAGTTCTGAGGGTGGAGGGGGAGAGAGTCAGTTCTGAGGGTGGAGGGGTGGAGAGTCAGTTCTGAGGGTGGAGGGGTGGAGAGTCAGTTCTGAGGAGGGAGGGGTGTAGAGTCAGTTCCGAGTGGGGAGGGGGAGAGAGTCAGTTCTGAGGGGGGTGAGTGAGTTCTGAGGGGGATGAGAGTCAGTTCTGAGGGAGACGAGTGTCAGTTCTGAGGGGGTAAGGGGCGGAGAGTCAGTTCTGAGGGGGAGGGGGCAGAGTCAGTTCTGAGGGGGGAGGGGTGGAGTGTCAGTTCTGAGGGGGGAGGGAGGAGAGTCAGTTCTGAGGGGGGAGGGGGGAGAGTCAGTTCTGAGGGGGAGGGGCAGAGAGTCAGTTCTGAGGGGGGAGGGAGGAGAGTCAGTTCTGAGGGGGAGGGGCGGAGAGTCAGTTCTGAGGTGGGAGGGAGGAGAGTCAGTTCTGAGGGGGGAGGGGGGAGAGTCAGTTCTGAGGGGGGAGGGAGGAGAGTCAGTTCTGAGGGGGGAGGGGGGAGAGTCAGTTCTGAGGGGGAGGGGCAGAGAGTCAGTTCTGAGGGGGGAGGGAGGAGAGTCAGTTCTGAGGGGGGAGGGGGGAGAGTCAGTTCTGAGGGTGAGGGGGAGAGATTCAGTTCTGAGGGGTGGGGGGAGAGTCAGTTCTGAGGGGGGTGGGGGGAGAGTCAGTTCTGAGGGTGAGGGGGGAGAGATTCAGTTCTGACGGGGAGGGGCAGAGAGTCAGTTCTGAGGTGGGAGGGAGGAGAGTCAGTTCTCAGTGGGGGAGATTCAGTACTGAGGGGGAGGGACGGTGAATCAGTTCTGAGGGGGGAGGGGGCAGAGTCAGTTCTGAGGGGGGAGGGGGAGAGTCAGTTCTGAGGGGGGAGGGGGAGAGTCAGTTCTGAGGGTGAGGGGGAGAGATTCAGTTCTGAGGGGTGGGGGGAGAGTCAGTTCTGACGGGGAGGGGCAGAGAGTCAGTTCTGAGGGGTGGGGGGAGAGTCAGTTCTAAGTGGGGGAGATTCAGTTCTGAGGGGGAGGGACGGTGAATCAGTTCTGAGTGGGGAGGGGGCAGAGTCAGTTCTGAGGGGGGGTGGAGTCAGTTCTGAGTGGGGGGGAGAGATTCAGTTCTGAGGGGGAGGGGCGGAGAGTCAGTTCTGAGGGGGGAGGGGGCAGAGTCAGTTCTGAGGGGGGAGAGTCAGTTCTGAGGGGGAGGGGGAGAGATTCAGTTCTGAGAGGGGAGGGGGGAGAGTCAGTTCAGAGGGGGGAGGGGCGGAGAGTCAGTTCTGAGGGGGGGAGAGAGTCAGTTCTGAAGGGGGAGGGGAAGAGAGTCAGTTCTGACGGGGGGAGGGACGGTGAATCAGTTCTGAGGGGGGAGGGGGCAGAGTCAGTTCTGAGGGGTGGGGGAGAGTCAGTTCTGAGGGGTGGGGCAGAGTCAGTTCTGAGTGTGGTGAGAGTCAGTTCTGAGGGGGGTAAAGTTATTTCTGAGGGAGGAAGGGGAGATTCAGTTCTGAGGGGGGAGGGGTGGAGAGTCAATTCTGAGGGGGGAGAGAGTCAGTTCTGACGGGGGGAGAGTCAGTTCTGAGGGGGGAGGGACGGTGAATCAGTTCTGAGGGGGGAGGGGGCAGAGTCAGTTCTGAGGGGTGGGGGAGAGTCAGTTCTGAGGGGGAGGGGCAGAGAGTCAGTTCTGAGGGGGAGGGGGAGAGTCAGTTCCGAGGGGGAGGGGCAGAGAGTCAGTTCTGAGGGGGAGGGGCGGAGAGTCAGTTCTGAGGGGTGGGGGAGAGAGAGTCAGTTCTGAGGGGGGAGGGGAGAGATTCAGTTCTGAGGGGGGAGTGGGGCAGAGTCAGTTCAGAGGGGGGTAGAGTTATTTCTGAGGGGGGAGGGGGAGATTCAGTTCTGAGGGGGGAGAGTCAGTTCTGAGGGGGGAGGGGTGGAGAGTCAGTTCTGAGGGGGAGGGGGAGAGATTCAGTTCTGAGGGGGAGGGGGAGAGATTCAGTTCTGAGGTGGAGGGGTGAGAGTCAGTTCTGAGGGGGAAGTGGGGCAGAGTCAGTTCAGAGGGGTGGGGGTGAGTCAGTTCTGAGGGGGGAGTTGAGATTCAGTTCTGAGGGGGGAGGGGTGAGTCAGTTGTGAGGGGGGAGGGGGCGAGAGTCAGTTCGGAGGGGGGAGGGGGTAGAGTCAGTTCTGATGTCGGAGGGGTGGAGAGTCAGTTCTGAGGAGGGAGGGGGAGAGAGTCAGTTCTGAGGGGGTGAGAGAGTTCTGAGGGAGATGAGTGTCAGTTCTGAGGGGGAAGAGTGTCAGTTCTGAGGGGGACGAGAGTCAGTTCTGAGGAGGGAGGGAGGCAGTGTCAGTTCTGAGGGGGGAGGGGTCGAGAGTCAGTTCTTAGGGGGTAGGGGTGGAGAGTCAATTCCGAGGGGGAGGGTTGAGAGTCAGTTCTGAGGGGGAGGGGCAGTTAGTCAGTTCTGAGGGGGAGGGGCGGAGAGTCAGTTCTGAGAGGGGGAGGGGGAGAGTCAGTTCTGAGGGGGAGGGGGGCAGAGTCAGTTCTGAGGGGGGAGGGGGAGAGTCAGTTCTGAGGGGGAGGGGGGCAGAGTCAGTTCTGAGGGGGAGGGGGGCAGAGTCAGTTCTGAGGGGGGAGGGGGAGAGTCAGTTCTGAGGGGGAGGGGGGCAGAGTCAGTTCTGAGGGGGAGGGGGGAGAGTCAGTTCTGAGGGGGAGGGGGGCAGAGTCAGTTCTGAGGGGGGATGGGTGAGAGTCAGTTCTGAGGGGGAGGGGGAGAGTCAGTTCTGAGGGGGGAGGGGCAGAGAGTCAGTTCTGAGGGGGGGAGGGTCGGAGAGTCAGTTCTGAGGGGTGGGGGGCGGAGAGTCAGTTCTGAGGGGCGGAGGGGGCAGAGTCAGTTCTGAATGGGGGAGAGAGTCAGTTCTGAGTGGGGGGGAGTCATTTCTGTGGGGGGCGGGGGAGAGTCAGTTCTGAGGGGGGAGGGGAGAGTCAGTTCTGAGGAGGGAGGGGTGAGTCAGTTCTGAGGGGGGAGGCGGCGAGAGTCAGTTCTGAGGGGGGAGGGGGTTGAGTGAGTTCTGAGGGGGATGAGAGTCAGTTCTGAGGGAGACGAGTGTCAGTTCTGAGGGGGATGAGAGTCAGTTCTGAGGGGGACGAGAGTCAGTTCTGAGGGGGGAGGGGGAGAGTCAGTTCTGAGGGTGGAGGGGGAGAGATTCAGTTCTGAGGGGGAAATGGGGCAGAGTCAGTTCTGAGGGGGGAGGGGGCAGAGGCATTTCTGAGGGGTGGGGGGAGAGTCAGTTCGAAGTGGGGGAGAGTCAGTTCTGAGGGGGAGGGGCGGAGAGTCAGTTCTGAGGGGGGAGGGGGCAGAGGCATTTCTGAGGGGTGGGGGAGAGTCCGTTCTAAGGGGGGGACAGTTAGTTCTAAGGGGGGAGGGGGGAGAGAGTCAGTTCTGAGAGGGGAGGGGTGGAGAGTCAGTTCTGAGGGGGGGAGAGAGTCAGTTCTGAGGGGGGTAAAGTTATTTCTGAGGGGGGAAGGGGAGATTGAGTTCTGAGGGGGGAGGGGGAGAGAGTCAGTTCTGAGAGGGGAGGGGTGGAGAGTCAGTTCTGAGGGGGGGAGAGAGTCAGTTCTGAGGGGGAGGGGCGGAGAGTCAGTTCTGAGGGGGGGAGAGAGTCAGTTCTGAGGGGGAGGGGCGGAGAGTCAGTTCTGAGGGGTGGGGGAGAGTCAGTTCTGATGTCGGAGGGGTGGAGAGTCAGTTCTGAGGAGGGAGGGGGAGAGAGTCAGTTCTGAGGGAGATGAGTGTCAGTTCTGAGGGGGAAGAGTGTCAGTTCTGAGGGGGACGAGAGTCAGTTCTGAGGAGGGAGGGAGGCAGTTTCAGTTCTGAGGGGGGAGGGGTCGAGAGTCAATTCCGAGGGGGAGGGTTGAGAGTCAGTTCTGAATGAGGGGACAGTCAGTTCTGAGGGGGAGGGGCGGAGAGTCAGTTCTGAGGGGTGAGGGGGGCAGAGTCAGTTCTGAGGGGTGGGGGAGACTCCGTTCTAAGGGGGTAGAGTTAGTTCTGAGGGGGAGGGGGAGAGTCAGTTCTGAGGGGGAGGGGCAGAGAGTCAGTTCTGAGGGGGAGGGGCAGTTAGTCAGTTCTGAGGGGGAGGGGCGGAGAGTCAGTTCTGAGGGGGGAGGGGGGAGAGTCAGTTCTGAGGGGGGAGGGGGAGAGTCAGTTCTGAGGGGGAGGGGGAGAGTCAGTTCTGAGGGGGGAGGGGGAGAGTCAGTTCTGAGGGGGAGGGGGGCAGAGTCAGTTCTGAGGGGGAGGGGGGCAGAGTCAGTTCTGAGGGGGGATGGGGAGAGTCAGTTCTGAGGGGGAGGGGGGCAGAGTCAGTTCTGAGGGGGGATGGGTGAGAGTCAGTTCTGAGGGGGAGGGGGAGAGTCAGTTCTGAGGGGGGAGGGGGAGAGTCAGTTCTGAGGGGGGAGGGGGAGAGTCAGTTCTGAGGGGGAGGGGGCAGAGTCAGTTCTGAGGGGGGATGGGTGAGAGTCAGTTCTGAGGGGGAGGGGCAGAGAGTCAGTTCTGAGGGGGGATGGGTGAGAGTCAGTTCTGAGGGGTGGGGGGCGGAGAGTCAGTTCTGAGGGGCGGAGGGGGCAGAGTCAGTTCTGAATGGGGGAGAGAGTCAGTTCTGAGGGGGAGGGGGCAGAGTCAGTTCTGAGGGGGGTGGAGTCAGTTCTGAGTGGGGGGGAGTCATTTCTGTGGGGGGCGGGGGAGAGTCAGTTCTGAGGGGGGAGGGGAGAGTCAGTTCTGAGGAGGGAGGGGTGAGTCAGTTCTGAGGGGGGAGGCGGCGAGAGTCAGTTCTGAGGGGGGAGGGGGTTGAGTGAGTTTTGAGGGGGATGAGAGTCAGTTCTGAGGGAGACGCGTGTCAGTTCTGAGGGGGATGAGAGTCAGTTCTGAGGGGGGAGGGGGAGAGTCAGTTCTGAGGGTGGAGGGGGAGAGATTCAGTTCTGAGGGGGAAATGGGGCAGAGTCAGTTCTGAGGGGGGAGGGGGCAGAGGCATTTCTGAGGGGTGGGGGGAGAGTCAGTTCGAAGTGGGGGAGAGTCAGTTCTGAGGGGGAGGGGCGGAGAGTCAGTTCTGAGGGGGGAGGGGGCAGAGGCATTTCTGAGGGGTGGGGGAGAGTCCGTTCTAAGGGGGGGACAGTTAGTTCTAAGGGGGGAGGGGGGAGAGAGTCAGTTCTGAGAGGGAGGGGGAGCGTCAATTCTGAGGGGGGAGGGGGAGAGTCAGTTCTGAGGGGGGAGGGGAGAGTCAGTTCTGAGGGGGGAGGGGTTAGAGTCAGTTCTGAGGTGGGAGGGGGCGAGAGTCAGTTCTGAGGGGGACGAGTGTCAGTTCTGAGGGGGACGAGAGTCAGTTCTGAGTGGGGCGAGTCATTTCTGAGGGGGGAGGGGGGCAGTGTCATTTCTGAGGGGGGAGGGGGCAGAGTCAGTTCAGAGGGGGAGGTGCAGAGAGTCATTTCTGAGGGGGAGGGTTGTAGAGTCAATTCTGAGGGGGCAGGAGGAGAGAGTCAGTTCTGAGGGGGAGGGGAAGAGAGTCAATTCTGAGGGGGAGGAGCGGAGAATCAGTTCTGAGGGGGGAGGGGGGCAGCGTCAGTTCTGAGGGGTGGGGGAGAGTCCGTTCTAAGGGGGGAGAGTTAGTTCTGAGGAGGGAGGGGGCAGAGTCAGTTCTGAGGGGGGGTGAGATTCAGTTCTGTGGGGGGGATAGTCAGTTCTGAGGGGCGAGGGGTGGATGGTCAGTTCTGAGGGAGAGGAGCAGAGAGTCATTTCTGAGGGGGAGGGGGCAGTGTCAGTTCTGAGGGGGGGGGGAGAATCAGTTCTGAGAGGGAGGGGCGGAGAGTCAGTTCTGAGGGGGTGGGGGGCGAGTCAGTTCTGAGGAGGGTGAGAGTCAGTTCTGAGGGGTGAGGGGAGAGTCAGTTCTGAGGGGGGAGGGGGAGCGTCAGTTCTGAGGGGGTAAGGGGCGGAGTGTCAGTTCTGAGGGGGGAGGGGTGGAGAATCAGTTCTGAGGGGGGAGGGGAGAGAGTCAGTTCTAAGGGGGGGAGAGTTAGTTCTGAGGGGGGAGGGGGAACAGTCAGTTCTGAGGGGGGATGAGAATCAGTTGTGAGGGGTGGGAGAGTCAGTTCTGGGGGGGGAGGGTTTGAGTCAGTTCTGAGGGGGGAGAGTTAGTTCTGAGGGGGGAGGGGTGGAGTCAGTTCTGAGGGGAGGCGAGACTCAGTTCTGAGTGGGGGGAGAGTCAGTTCTGAGGGGAACGAGAGTCACTTCTGAGGCGGGGGGGAGAGTCAGTTCTGAGGGGGGAGAGTCAGTTCTGAGGGGGGAGGGGGGAGAGTCAGTTCTGAGGGGGGAGGGGGGAGAGTCAGTTCTGAGGGGGGAGGTGGAGAGTCAGTTCTGAGGGGGGAGGGGGGAGAGTCAGTTCTGAGGGGGGAGGTGGAGAGTCAGTTCTGAGGGGGGAGGTGGAGAGTCAGTTCTGGGGGGAGGGGGAGAGTCAGTTCTGAGGGGGGAGGTGGAGAGTCAGTTCTGAGGGGGGAGGTGGAGAGTCAGTTCTGGGGGGAGTGCGCTGGGTCAGTTCTGGGGGCAGTGCGCTGGGTCAGTTCTGGGGCTGATTAGGTACTAAAAAGGAGATCGACTCATGGAGGCAGTGGGCATAGCTGAGGTGCCAAATGAGTACTTTGCATCTGTCTTTACCAAGGAAGAAGATGCTGCCAAAGTCACAGTAAAAGTGAGGTACAGAATCATCGAAATTTATGGCACAGATGGAGGCCATTTGGCCCATTGTGTCCGTGCCGGTCGATAAAGAGCTACCCAGCCTCATCCCACTTTCCAGCACTTGGTCCATAGCCCTGTAGGTTACAGCACTTCAGGTGCACATCCAAGTATTTTTTAAATTAGTTGAGGGCTTCTGCCTCTCAGGCAGTGAATTCCAGACCCCCACCACCCTCTGGGTGAAAAAATTTCTCCAAAGCTCCCCTCGAATCCTTCTACCAATTACTTTAAATCTGTGGCCCCTGGTCACCGCCAATCCCCACCCCCCATGCTGAGGGAAATATGTGCTTCCGATCCACTCTATCCAGGCCTCTCGTAATTTTATACACCTCAATTAAATATCCACTTCGCCTCTTTTATCCAATGAAAACAACCCCAGCCTATCCAATCTTCCTCATCGCTAAAATTCTCCAGCCCTGGCAACATCCTCATCAATCTCCTCTGTACCCTCTCTCGTGCAATCACTTTTTTCCTGTAATGTGGTGACCAGAACTGTACACAGTACTCAAGCTGTAGCCTAACCAATGTTTTACGCAGTTCTAGCATAACCTCCCTGCTCTTATATTCTATGCCTTGGCTAATAATAATAATAATCACCTGAGGAAGGAGTAAGCCTCCGAAAGCTTAATTTAAAATAAAATTGCTAGACTATAACTTGGTGTTGTAAAATTGTTTGCAATTGGCTAATAAAGGAAAGTATCCCGTATGCCTTTTTCAACCACCTTATCAACCTGTCCTGCTACCTTCAGGGATCTGTGGACATGAACTCCAAGCTCCCGTTGTTCCTCTACACCTCAGTATCCTCCCATTTGTCGTGTACTCTCTTGCCTTGTTTGCCCTCCCCAAATGCATTACCTCACACTTCTCCGGATTGAATTCCATTTGCCACTTTTCTGCCCATCTGACCAGTCCATTGATATCTTCCTGCAGTCTACAGCTTTCCTCCTCACTATCAACCACACGGCCAATTTTTGTATCATCTACAACTTTCTTGATCAAGCCCCCACATTCAAGTCCAAATCATTGACGTATACCGCAAAAAGCAAGGGACCTAGCACTGAGCCCTGTGGAACCCCATTGAAACAGCCTTTCAGTCACAAAAACACCCATCAACGATTACTCTTTGCTTCCTGCCAATTTTGGATCCAACTAGCCACCTTCCCTTGGATCACATTGGCTTTTACTTTTTGGCCAATGTGTCATGTGGGTCCTTGTCAAAAGCCTTGCTAAAATCCATGTCGACTACATCAAATGCATTACCCTCATCGATCCTCCTTGTTACTTCCTCAAAAAAGGAAGTAGTTGAGAGACAGAATGGGGTGAAAATTCATCAAGAAGTGGGACTAGAAAGGCTGGCTGTACTGAAAGCAGATAAGTCACCCGGTCCAGATGGGATGCACCCTACGTTGCTGAGGGAAGCAATGGTGAAAATTGCGGAGATCCTGGCCATAATCTTTCAAACATCCTTAGATACGGAGGTTGTGCCAGAGGACTGGAGAATTGCAAATGTTACACCCTTTCGCGTGTAAGGATAAACCCAACAACTACAGGCCGATCAGTTTAACCTCAATGTTGGGGGGTGGGGGGGTGGGAACTTTCAGATGCAATAATCCAGGACAGAATTAATCGTCACTTCGACAAGTGTGGATTCATTGAAGAAACCCAGCACGGATTTGTTGAAGACAAATCGTGTTTAACAAACCTGATAATTTTTTTAATGAGGTAACAGGGTTGATGACGGCAATGCAGCTGATGTTGTATGTATGGAGTTTCAAAATTAGTTTGATAAAGTGCCACATGATAATAAATTAAACTATTGAATTATTTGTACAGTAAATTAGCAGTTGATTTATTTATATAATAAATTAAACAATTGAATTATTTATGTAATCCGTTAAACTATTGAATTTTTTATATAATGTTTTAATCACTTGAATTATTTATATAATAAATTAAACAATTCATTATAAATTAAACTATTGAATTATTTATATAATAAATTAAACTTTGAATTATTTTTATAATAAATTAAACAATTCATTTTAAAATAATGACTTGAATTATTCATATAATAAATTAAACAATTCATTACAAATTAAACTATTGGATTATTTATACAATAAATTGAAAATTCATGTTAAAATAATCTTGAATTATTTTTATAATAAATTAAACAATTCATTTTAAAATAATCACTTGAATTATTTATATAATAAATTAAACTTGGAATTATTTTTATAATAAATTAAACAATTCATTTTAAAATAATCACTTGAATTATTTATATAATAAATGAAACAATTCATTATAAATTAAACAATTCATTATAAATTAAACTTTGAATTATTTTTATAATAAATTGAACAATTCGTTTTAAAATAATCACTTAGATTATCAATATAATAAATTAAACTATTCATAAAAAATTTAAATATTGAATTATTTATATAATAAATTAAACTTTGATTAATTTTTATAATCAATTAAACTGAATTATTTTAATAATAATTTAAACAATTCATTTTAAAATAATCACTTGAATTATTTTTATAATAAATTAAGCAATTCATTATCAATTAAACTATTGAATTATTTATAGAATAAATTAAACAATTTAATTATTTTTAGAATAAATTAAACAATTCATTTTAAAATAATCACGAATTATTTTTATAATACATTAAACAATTAATTTTAAAATAATTACTTGAATTATTAATATAATAAATTCAACTTTTCATTATAAATTAAACTATTGAATTATTTATATCATAAATTAAACTTTGAATAATTTTTATAATCAATTAAACTGAATTATTTTTATAATAAATTGAACAATTCATTATTAATTAAACTATTGAATTATTTATATAATAAATTAGATTATTTAATTGTTTAATTAATAAATTAAACTTTGAAATATTTTTATAATCAATTAAACTGAATTATTTATATAATAAATTATACAATTCATTATAAATTAAGCTTTGAATTATTTTTACAATAAATTAAACAATTCATTTTCAAATAATCACTTGAATTATTGATATAATAAATTAAACAATTCATGACAAATGAAACTATTGAATTATTTATATAATATAAATTATTCAATTATTCATGCAATAAATTAAACTTTGAATTATTCATAATAAATTAAACAATTCATTATAAATTAAACAATTAAATTATTTCTACAATAAATTAAAATATGAATTATTTTTATAATAAATTAAACAATTCATTGTCCATTAAAATATTGAATTATTTATATAATAAATTAAACTGAATTAGTTATATAATAAATTAAACAATTCATTATAAAATAACCACTTGAATTATTTACACAATAAATTAAACTTTTAATTAATCTTATAATAAATTAAACAATTCATTTTAAAATAATCACTTCAATTTATATAATAAACTAAACAATACATTATGAATTAAACTATTTAATTATTTATATAATAAATTAAACTTTGAATTCTTTTTATAATAACTTTAACAATTCATTTTAAAATACTCACTTGAATTATTAATATAATAAATTAAACAATTCATTATAAAATAATCACTTGAAATATTTATACAATAAATTAACCGTTTAATTAATTTAATAATAAATTAAACAATTCATTTTAAAATAATCACTTGAATTATTCATATAAATTAAACAATTCATTATAAATGAAACTATTGAATTATTCATGTAATAAATTAAACTATTGAATTATTTTTATAATTAAACAATTCATTTTAATATAATCACTTGAATTATTTATATAATAAATTAAACATTTCATTTTAAATTAAACTATTGAATTATTAATGTAATAAATTAAATTATTGAATTATTTATATAATAAATGAAACTTTGAAACATTTTTATAATAAATTAAACAATTCATTTTAATATAATCACTTGAATTATTTATCTAACAATTTAAACGATTCATTTTAAATTAAACTATTGAATTATTTACATAATAAATTAAACTTTGAATTATGTTTATAATAAATTAAACAATTCTTTTTAAAATAATCACTTGAATTATTTATATAATAAATTAAACAATTCTTTATAAATTAAATATTTAATTATTTATATAATAAATTAAATGTTGAATTATCTTTATAATAAATTATACAATTCATTTTAAAATAATCACTTGAATTATTTATATAATAAATTAAACAATGCATTATAAATTCAACTATTGAATTATTTATATAATAAATTAAACTTTGAATTATTTTATAACAATTTAACCAATTCATTTTAAAATAATTGTTGATACAATAAATTAAACAATTCATGATAAATGAAACGATTGAATTATTCATAGAATAAATTAAACAATTTAATTACTTTTACAATAAATTAAACAATTCATTTTAAAATAATCACTTGAATTATTTATATAATAAATGATACAATTCATATTAATTAAACTATTGAATTATTTATATAATAAATTATACTATTGAATTATTTACACAATAAATTAAACTTTGAATTATTTTTATAATCAAATAAACTTAATTATTTTTTAATAAATTAAACAATTCACTATAAAATAACCACTTGAATTATTTACACAATAAATTAAACTTTTAATTAATCTAACAATAAATTAAACAATTCATTTTAAAATAATCACTTGAATTTATACAATAAACTAAACAATACATTATGAATTAAACTATTGAATTATTTATACAATAAATTAAACTGAATTATTTTTATAGTATATTAAACAATTCATTTTAAAATAATCACTTGAATTATTTATATAATAAATTAAACAATTCATTATAAATTAAACTATTGAATTATTTATATAATAAATTAAACTTTGAATTATTTTTATAATAAATTAAACAATTCATTTTAAAATAATCACTTGAATTATTCATATAATAAATTAAACAATTCATTACAAATTAAACTATTGGATTATTTATACAATAAATTGAAAATTCATGTTAAAATAATCTTGAATTATTTTTATAATAAATTAAACAATTCATTTTAAAATAATCACTTGAATTATTTATATAATAAATTAAACTTGGAATTATTTTTATAATAAATTAAACAATTCATTTTAAAATAATCACTTGAATTATTTATATAATAAATGAAACAATTCATTATAAATTAAACAATTCATTATAAATTAAACTTTGAATTATTTTTATAATAAATTGAACAATTCGTTTTAAAATAATCACTTAGATTATCAATATAATAAATTAAACTATTCATAAAAAATTAAAATATTGAATTATTTATATAATAAATTAAACTTTGAATATTTTTTATAATCAATTAAACTGAATTATTTTAATAATAATTTAAACAATTCATTTTAAAATAATCACTTGAATTATTTTTATAATAAATTAAGCAATTCATTATCAATTAAACTATTGAATTATTTATAGAATAAATTAAACTGAATTAGTTATATAATAAATTAAACAATTCATTTTAAAATAATCATGAATTATTTTTATAATACATTAAACAATTAATTTTAAAATAATTACTTGAATTATTAATATAATAAATTCAACTTTTCATTATAAATTAAACTATTGAATTATTTATATCATAAATTAAACTTTGAATAATTTTTATAATCAATTAAACTGAATTATTTTTATAATAAATTGAACAATTCATTATTAATTAAACTATTGAATTATTTATATAATAAATTAGATTATTTAATTGTTTAATTAATAAATTAAACTTTGAAATATTTTTATAATCAATTAAACTGAATTATTTATATAATAAATTATACAATTCATTATAAATTAAGCTTTGAATTATTTTTACAATAAATTAAACAATTCATTTTCAAATAATCACTTGAATTATTGATATAATAAATTAAACAATTCATGACAAATGAAACTATTGAATTATTTATATAATATAAATTATTCAATTATTCATGCAATAAATTAAACTTTGAATTATTTTTATAATAAATTAAACAATTCATTCAAAAATAATCACTTGAATTATTCATAATAAATTAAACAATTCATTATAAATTAAACAATTAAATTATTTCTACAATAAATTAAAATATGAATTATTTTTATAATAAATTAAACAATTCATTGTCCATTAAAATATTGAATTATTTATATAATAAATTAAACTGAATTAGTTATATAATAAATTAAACAATTCATTATAAAATAACCACTTGAATTATTTACACAATAAATTAAACTTTTAATTAATCTTATAATAAATTAAACAATTCATTTTAAAATAATCACTTCAATTTATATAATAAACTAAACAATACATTATGAATTAAACTATTGAATTATTTATACAATAAATTAAACTGAATTATTTTTATAATATATTAAACAATTCATTTTAAAATAATCACTTGAATTATTTATATAATAAATTAAACAATTCATTATAAATTAAACTATTTAATTATTTATATAATAAATTAAACTTTGAATTCTTTTTATAATAACTTTAACAATTCATTTTAAAATACTCACTTGAATTATTAATATAATAAATTAAACAATTCATTATAAAATAATCACTTGAAATATTTATACAATAAATTAACCGTTTAATTAATTTAATAATAAATTAAACAATTCATTTTAAAATAATCACTTGAATTATTCATATAAACTAAACAATTCATTATAAATGAAACTATTGAATTATTCATGTAATAAATTAAACTATTGAATTATTTTTATAATTAAACAATTCATTTTAATATAATCACTTGAATTATTTATATAATAAATTAAACATTTCATTATAAATTAAACTATTGAATTATTAATGTAATAAATTAAATTATTGAATTATTTATATAATAAATGAAACTTTGAAACATTTTTATAATAAATTAAACAATTCATTTTAATATAATCACTTGAATTATTTATCTAACAATTTAAACGATTCATTTTAAATTAAACTATTGAATTATTTACATAATAAATTAAACTTTGAATTATTTTTATAATAAATTAAACAATTCTTTTTAAAATAATCACTTGAATTATTTATATAATAAATTAAACAATTCTTTATAAATTAAATATTTAATTATTTATATAATAAATTAAATGTTGAATTATCTTTATAATAAATTATACAATTCATTTTAAAATAATCACTTGAATTATTTATATAATAAATTAAACAATGCATTATAAATTCAACTATTGAATTATTTATATAATAAATTAAACTTTGAATTATTTTATAACAATTTAACCAATTCATTTTAAAATAATTGTTGATACAATAAATTAAACAATTCATGATAAATGAAACGATTGAATTATTCATAGAATAAATTAAACAATTTAATTACTTTTACAATAAATTAAACAATTCATTTTAAAATAATCACTTGAATTATTTATATAATAAATGAAACAATTCATATTAATTAAACTATTGAATTATTTATATAATAAATTATACTATTGAATTATTTACACAATAAATTAAACTTTGAATTATTTTTATAATCAAATAAACTTAATTATGTTTTAATAAATTAAACAATTCATTATAAAATAACCACTTGAATTATTTACACAATAAATTAAACTTTTAATTAATCTTACAATAAATTAAACAATTCATTTTAAAATAATCACTTGAATTTATACAATAAACTAAACAATACATTATGAATTAAACTATTGAATTATTTATACAATAAATTAAACTGAATTATTTTTATAGTATATTAAACAATTCATTTTAAAATAATCACTTGAATTATTTATATAATAAATTAAACAATTCATTATAAATTAAACTATTTAATTATTTATATAATAAATTAAACTTTGAATTCTTTTTGTAATAACTTTAACAATTCATTTTAAAATACTCACTTGAATTATTAATATAATAAATTAAACAATTCATTATAAAATAATCACTTGAATTATTTATACAATAAATTAACCGTTTAATTAATTTAATAATAAATTAAAGAATTCATTTAAAAATAATCACTTGAATTATTCATATAAATTAAACAAATCATTATGAATTAAACTATTGAATTATTCATGTAATAAATTAAACTATTGAATTATTTTTATAATTAAACAATTCATTTTAATATAATCACTTGAATTATTTATATAATAAATTAAACATTTCATTATAAATTAAACTATTGAATTATTAATGTAATAAATTAAATTATTGAATTATTTATATAATAAATGAAACTTTGAAACATTTTATAATAAATTAAACAATTCATTTTAATATAATCACTTGAATTATTTAGCTAACAATTTAAACGATTCATTTTAAATTAAACTATTGAATTATTTACATAATAAATTAAACTTTGAATTATTTTTATAATAAATTAAACAATTCTTTTTAAAATAATCACTTGAATTATTTATAAAATAAATTAAACAATTCTTTATAAATTAAATATTTAATTATTTATATAATAAATTAAATGTTGAATTATCTTTATAATAAATTATACAATTCATTTTAAAATAATCACTTGAATTATTTATATAATAAATTAAACAATGCATTATAAATTAAACTATTGAATTATTTATATAATAAATTATACTATTGAATTATTTATACAAGAAATTAAACTTTGAACTATTTTTATAATCAAATAAACTTAATTAATTTTTAATAAATTAAACAATTCATTTTAAAATAATCAATTGAATTATTCATATAATAAATTAAACAATTGATTATAAATTAAACTTTATTTATATAATAAATTAAACTTTGCATTATTTTAATAATATAATTAAAAATTAATTTCAAAATACTTACTTGAATTAATAATATAATAAATTAAACAATTCATTGTAAAATAATGACTTGAATTATTTATACAATAAATTAAACTATTGAATTATTAATGTAATAAATTAAACTTTGAATTATTAATGTAATAAATTAAACTTTGAATTATTTTTATAATAAATGAAACAATTCATTTTAAAATAATCACTTGAATTATTTATCCAATAATTTAAATGATTCATTATAAATTAAGCTATTGAATTATTTATATGATAAATTAAACTTTGAATTATTTTTATAATAAATTAAACAATTCATGTTAAAATAATCACTTGAATTATTTATATAATAAATTTAACTGTTCATTTTAATATAATCACTTGAATTATTTATTTAATAAATTAAACTATTTAATTATTTATATAATAAATTAAACTTTTAATTAATTTTATAATCAATTAAACTGAATGATTTATATAATAAATTATACAATTCATTATAAATTAAACTTTGAATTATTTTTACAATAAATTAAACAGTTCATTTTAAAACACTCACTTGAATTATTTATATAATAAATTAAACAATTCATGATAAATGAAGCTATTGAATTATTTACAGAATAAATTAAACAATTTAACGATTTTTATAATAAATTAAACAATTCATTTAAAAATACTCACTTGAATTATTTATATAATAAATTATACAATTCATTATAAATTAAACTATTTATTTATATAATAAATTAAACTTTGAATTATTTTTATAATAAATTTAACAATTCATTTTAAAATAATCACTTGAATTATTTATATTAAATTAAACAATTCATTATAAATTAAACTTTGAATTATTTTTATAATAAATTAAACAATTCATGTTAAAATAATCACTTGAATTATTTATATAATAAATTAAACTATTTAATTATTTATATAATAAATTAAACTTTTAATTATTTTTATAATCAATTAAACTGAACGATTTATATAATAAATTATACAATTCATTATAAATTAAACTTTGAATTATTTTTACAATAAATTAAACAGTTCATTTTAAAATAATCACTTGAATTATTTATATTAAATTAAACAATTCATTATAAATAAAACTATTGAATTATTTATATAATATAAATTATTTAATTATTCATGCAATAAATTAAACTTTGAATTATTTTTATAATAAATTAAACAATTCATTTTAAAATACTCACTTGAATTATTTATATAAGAAATTAAACAATTCATTATAAATTAAACTATTTATTTATATCATAAATTAAACTTTGAATTATTTTAATAATAAATTAAACAATTCATTTTAAAATAATCACTTTAATTATTTTTATAATAAATTATACAATGCATTATAAATTAAAATTTGAATCATTTTTACAATAAATGAAACAATTCATTTTAAAATAATTAATTGAATTCTTCATAATAAATTAAGCAATTCGTTATAAATTAAACTATTAAATTATTTCTACAATAAATTAAAATATGATTTTTAAAAAAATAAATTAATCAATTCATTGTCCAATAAAATATTGAATTATTTATATAATAAATTAAATTATTTACTTATTCATGCAATAAATTAAACTTTGAAATATTTTAATAAAAAATTGAACAATTCATTTTAAAATAATCACTTGAATTATTTATATAATAAATTAAACAATGCATTATAAATTCAACTATTGAATTATTTATATAATAAAATATACTTTGAATTATTCTATAACAATTTAACCAATTCATTTTAAAATAATCACTTGAATTATTGATACAATAAATTAAACAATTCATGATAAATGAAACGATTGAATTATTTATAGAATAATTTAAACAATTTAATTACATTTACAATAAATTAAACAATTCATTTTAAAATAATCACTTGAATTATTTATATAATAAATGAAACAATTCATTATAAATTAAACTATTGAATTATTTACAGAATAAATTAAACAATTTAACTATTTTTATAATAAATTGAACAATTCATTTTAAAATACTCACTTGAATTATTTATATAATAAATGAAACAATTCATTATAAATGAAACTATTGATTTATTTATAGAATCAATTCAACTTTGAATTAATTTTTAATAAATTAAACAATTCATTTAAAAATAATCACTTGAATTATTTTTATATTAAATTAAACAATTCATTATAAATTAAACAATTCATTAAAAATTAAACTTTGAATTATTTTTATAATAAATTGAACAATTCATTTTAAAATAATCACTTACATTATTAATATAATAAATTAAACTCTTCATAAAATATTGAATTATTTATATCATAAATTAAACTATTGAATTATTTTTATATTCAAATAAACTGAATTATTTTTATAATAAATTAAACAATTCATTTTAAAATAATCACTTGAATTATTCATATAAATTAAACAATTCATTATAAATGAAACTATTGAATTATTCATGTAATAAATTAAACTATTGAATTATTTTTATAATTAAACAATTCATTTTAAAATAATCACTTGAATTATTTATATTAAATTAAACAATTCATTATAAATTAAACTTTGAATTATTTTTATAATAAATTGAACAATTCATTTTAAAATAATCACTTGAATTATTTATATAAGAAATTAAACAATTCATTATAAATTAAACTATTTATTTATATCATAAATTAAACTTTGAATTATTTTAATAATAAATTAAACAATTCATTTTAAAATAATCACTTTAAGTATTTTTATAATAAATTATACAATGCATTATAAATTAAAATTTGAATCATTTTTACAATAAATGAAACAATTCATTTTAAAATAATTAATTGAATTCTTCATAATAAATTAAGCAATTCGTTATAAATTAAACTATTGAATTATTCATGTAATAAATTAAACTATTGAATTATTTTTATAATTAAACAATTCATTTTAAAATAATCACTTGAATTATTTATATTAAATTAAACAATTCATTATAAATTAAACTTTGAATTATTTTTATAATAAATTGAACAATTCATTTTAAAATAATCACTTGAATTATTTATATAATAAATGAAACAATTCATTATAAATGAAACTATTGATTTATTTATAGAATCGATTCAACTTTGAATTATTTTTTAATAAATTAAACAATTCATTTTAAAATAATCACTTGAATTATTTTTATAATAAATTAAACAATTTGTTTTAAAATAATCACTTAGATTATTAATATAATAATTTAAACTATTCATAAAAAATTAAAATATTATTTATAGAATAAATTGAAAAAATTAATTATTTTTATCATAAATTAAACAATTCATTTTAAAATAATCACGAATTATTTTTATAATACATTAAACAATTAATTTTAAAATAATTTCTTGAATTATTAATATAATAAATTCAACTTTTCATGATAAATTAAACTATTGAATTATTTACATCATAAATTAAACTTTGAATTATTTTTATAATCAATCAAACTGAATCATTTTTATAACAAATTGAACAATTCATTATTAATTAAACTATTGAATTATTTATATAATAAATTAGATTATTTAATTATTTAATTAATAAATTAAACTTTGAAATATTTTTACAATCAATTAAACTGAATTATTTATATAATAAATTATACAATTCATTATAAATTAAGCTTTGAAATATTTTTACAATAAATTAAACAATTCATTTTAAAATAATCACTTGAATTATTTATATTAAAATAAGCAATTCATTATAAATAAAATTATTGAATTATTTATATAATATAAATTATTTAATTATTCATGTAATAAATTAAACTTTGAATTATTTTAATAATAAATTAAACAATTCATTTTAAAATAATCACTTGAATTATTTGTAAAATAAATTAAACAATTCATTATAAATTAAACTATTGAATTATTTATATCAGAAATTATACTTTGAATTGGTTTTATATTCAATTAAACTGAATTTTTAAAAATAAATTAAACAATTCATTTTAAAATAATTACTTGAATTATTTTTATAATAAATTATACAATTCATTATAAATTAAAATTTGAATTATTTTTACAATAAATTAAACAATTCATTTTAAAATAATTGATTGAATTATTCATAATAAATTAAGCAATTCGTTATAAATTAAACTATTAAATTATATCTACAATAAATTAAAATATGAATTTTTTAAAAATAAAGTAATCAATTCATTGTCCATTAAAATATTGAATGATTTATATAATAAATTAAACTGAATTATTTTTATAATAAAGTAAACAATTCATTTTAAAATGATCACTTGAATTGGATATATAATAAATTAAACAATTCATTATAAATTAAACTATTGAATTATTTATATAATAAATTAAATTATTTACTTATTCATGCAATAAATTAAACTTTGAAATATTTTTATAAAAAAATTAAACAATTCATTTTAAAATAATCTCTTGAATTATTAATATAATAAATGAAACAATTCATTGTAAATTAAACTATTGAATTATTTATATAAGAAATTAAACTTTGAATTATTTTTATAATCCAATAAACTTAATTATTTTTTAATAAATTAAACAATTAATTTTAAAATAATCACTTGAATTATTTTTATAATAATTTAAACTATTTAATTATTTGTATAATAAATTAAACATTTAATTGTTTTTATAATCAGTTAAACTGAATTATTTATGTAATAAATTATACAATTCATTATAAATTAAACTTTGAATTATTTATATAATAAATTAAACAATTCATTTCAAAATAATCACTTGAATTATTTATATAATAAATTAAACAATTCTTTATACATTAAATATTTAATTATTTATATAATAAACTAAACGTTGAATTATCTTTATAATAAATTATACAATTCATTTTAAAATAACCACTTGAATTATTTATATAATAAATTAAACAATGCATTATAAATTCAACTATTGAATTATTTATATAATAAATTAAACTTTGAATTGTTTTAGAACAATTTAACCAATTCATTTTAAAATAATTGTTGATACAATAAATTAAACAATTCATGATAAATGAAATGATTGAATTATTTATAGAATAAATTAAACAATTTAATTACTTTTACAATAAATTAAACAATTCATTTTAAAATAATCACTTGAATTATTCATATAATAAATGAAACAATTCATTATAAATTAAACTAATGAATTATTTATGTAATAAATTATACTATTGAATTATTTATACAAGAAATTAAACTTTGAATTATTTTTATAATCAAATAAACTTTATTTATATCATAAATTAAACTTTGAATTATTCTTATAATATATTTAAAAATTCATTTTAAATAATCACTTGAATTATTAATATAATAAATTAAACAATTCATTATAAAATAATCACTTGAATTATTTATCTAATAAATTTAACAATTCATTGTCCATTAAAATATTGAATGATTTATATAATAAATTAAACTGAATTATTTTTATAATAAATTAAACAATTCATTTTAATATAATCACTTGAATTATTTATATAATAAATTAAACTATTTAATTATTTATATAATACATTAAACTTTTAATTATTTTTATAATCAATTAAACTGAATTATTTATATAATAAATTATACAATTCATTATAAATTAAACTTTGAATTATTTTTACAATAAATTAAACAATTCATTTTAAAATAATCACTGAAATATTCATATAATAAATTAAACAATTCATTATAAATTAAACTATTTATTTATATAATAAGTTAAGCTTTGAATTATGTTTATAATAAATTTAACAATTCATTTTAAAATACTCACTTGAATTATTTACATAATAAATTAAACAATTCATGATAAATGAAACTATTGAATTATTTACAGAATAAATTAAACAATTTAACTATTTTTATAATAAATTAAACAATTCATTTTAAAATAATCACTTGAATTATTTGTAAAATAAATTAAACAATTCATTATAAATTAAATTATTGAATTACTTATATAAGAAATTAAACTTTGAATTAGTTTTATAATCAATTAAACTGAATTATTTTTTAATCAATTAAACAATTAATTTTAAAATAATTAATTGAATTATTCATAATAAATTAAATAATTCATGATAAATGAAACTATTGAATTATTTACAGAATAAATTAAACAATTTTACTATTTTTATAATAAATTAAACAATTCATTTTAAAATAATCACTTGAATTATTTATATTAAATTAAACAATTCATTATAAATAAAACTATTGAATTATTTATATATTATAAATTATTTAATTATTGATGTAATAAATTAAACTTTGAATTTATTTATTGATTTATTTATAGAATCAATTATACTATTGAATTATTTATATAAGAAATTAAACTTTGTATTATCTTTACAATCAAATAAAATTAATTATTATTTAATAACTAAACAATTAATTTTAAAATAATCACTTGAATTATTTTAATAATAAATTAAACAATTCATTTTAAAATAATCACTTGAATTATTCATATAATAAATTAAACAATTGATTATGAATTAAACTTTATTTATGTATTACATTAAACCTTGAATTATTTTTCGCCTGCCTGAGTCCTCCCAGCCATTTTTTGTATTCGTTCATGGGATATGGGCATCACTGGCAAGGCCGGCAATTATTGCCCATCCCGAATTGCCCTTGAGAAGGTGGTGGTGAGCCGCCTTCTTGAACCTCTGTGGTGACGGATCTCACACAACTGAGTGGCTTGCTCGGCCATTTCGGCCCGACCGGGTAAGAACGACAGATTTCCTTCCCTGAACCAGATGGGTTTTTATCATGGCCACCATGACTGATACTAGTATTTTAATTCCAGATTTTTATTTAATTGAATTGAATTAATTAATTTAATTTAAATTCACCATCTGCCGTGGCGGGATTTGAACTCATGACTCTGGATTTTTAGTCCAGGTCTCCGCATTACTTGTCCAGTAACATAACCACTATGCTACCGTACCCTAACATCTCCCAGCCTGCCTGAGTCCCCTCAGCCTGCCGGAGTCCTCCCAGCCTGCCTGAGTCCTCCGAGCCTGAGTCCACCAGCATGTTGAGTCCACCCAACCTGCCTGAGTCCTCCCAGCCTGCAGGAGTCCTCCCAATCAGCCCTCCCAGCATGAGTCATCCCAGCCTGCCTGAGTCCTCCCAGCCTGCCCGAGTCCTCCCAGCTAGCCTGAGTCCTCCGATTTGCCTGAGACCTCCCAGCCTGCAGGAGTCCTCCCAACGAGTCCTCCCAGCCTGCCTGAGTCCTCCCAGCCTGAGTCCTCACAGGCTGCCGGAGTCCTCCCAGCCTGCCTGTGTGCACCCAGCCTGAGTCCTCCCAGCGTGCCTGAGTCTCCCAGCCTGCCTGAGTCCTGCGAGCCTGCCTGAGTCCTCCCAGAGCGCCGGAGTTCTCCCAGGCTGCCGGAGTCCTCCCATCCTGCCTGAGACCTCCCAGCCTGCCTGAGGCCTCACTGCCTGCGTCTTCCCAGCCTGCCTGAGACTTCTCAGCCTGCCTGATACCTCCGAGTCTGAGTCCTCCCAGCTTTTTTATTTTATTTGTTCATGGGATGTGGGCGTCACTGGCAAGGCCGGCATTTATTGCCCATCCCTTATTGCCCTTGAGAAGATAGGTTTTTATCATGGCCACCATTACTGATACTGGTATTTTAATTCCCGATTTTTATTTAATTGAATTTAATTAATTAATTGAAATTAAACTCCACAGCTGCCGTGGCGGGATTTGAACTCATGACTCTAGATTTTTAGCCCAGGCCTCCGGATTACCAGTCCAGTAACATAACCACTATGCTACCGTACCCTGACTCCTCCCAGCCTGCCTGAGACCTCCCAGCGTGAGTCATCCCAACCTGCCTGAGTCCTCCGAGCCTGCCTGAGACCTCCCAGCCTGCCTCAGTCCTCCCAGCCTCCTCCCAGCGACTTCCCCGCCTGCCGAATTCCTCCCATCCTGCCTGTGTCCACCCAGCCTTTTTATTTTATTCGTTCATGGGATGTGGGTGTCACTGGCAAGGCTGGCATTTATTGCCCTTGAGAAGATGGGTTTTTATCATGGTCACCGTTACTGATAGTGGTATTTTAATTCCCGATTTTTGTTTAATTAATTGAATTTAATTAATTAACTAATTCAACTTAAATTCAGCAGTTGCTGTGACGAGATTTGAACTCATGACTCTGGATTTTCAGTCCAGACCTCTGGATAATGAGTCCAGTAACATAACCACTATGCTACCGTACCCTGACTCCTCCCAGCCTTCCTGAGTCCTCCCAGCCTCTCTGAGTACTCCCAGCCTGAGTCGTCCCAGCCTGCCTCAGGTCTCCCAGCCTGAGCCTTCCCAGCCTGCCTGAGACCTCCCAGCGTGAGTCATCCCAGCCAGCCTACTCCCAGCCTGAGTCCTCCCAGCCTGCCTGATCCCTCCCAGCCTTTTTATTTTATTCGTTCATGGGAAGTGGGCGTCACTGGCAAGGCCGGCATTTATTGCCCATCCCTAATTGCCCTTGAGAAGATGGGTTTTTATCATGGCCACCATTACTGATACCAATATTTTAATTCCCGATTTTAATTTAATTGAATTTAAATTCACCAGCTGCCGTGGCAGAATTTGAACTCATGACTCTGGATTTTTAGTCCAGGCCTCCGGATTACGACTCCACCAACATAACCACTATGCTACCGTACCCTGACTCCTCCCAGCCTGACTGAGACCTCCCAGCGTGAGTCATCCCAGCCTGCCTGAGTCCTCCCAGCCTGACTCCTCTCCGGCTGCCTGAGTCCTCCCCGCCTGCCTGAGACCGCCCAGCCCGAGGTCTCCCAGCTACCCTGAGTCCTGCCAGCCTGAGTCCTCCCAGCGTGCCTGAGTCCTCCCAGCCTGCCTGAGTCCTCCCTTCCTGAGGCCTCCCAGCCTCCCTGAGACCTCCCAGCCAGCCTGAGTCGTCCCAGCCTGCCATTGACCTCCAAGTCCGAGTCCTCCCAGCCTGCCTGATACTCCCAGCCTGAGTCCTCCGAGCCTGCCTGCGACCTCCCAGCTTGAGTCCTCCCAGCCAGCCTGAGTCCTCCCAACCTGCCTGAGTCGTCCCAGCCTGCCATTGACCTCCAAGTCCGAGTCCTCCCAGCCTGCCTGATACTCCCAGCCTGAGTCCTCCGAGCCTGCCTGCGACCTCCCAGCTTGAGTCCTCCCAGCCTGCCTTAGCTCTTCCAGCCTGCATGTGTGCTCCCAGCCTGAGTCCTCCCAGCCTGCCTGAGACCTCTCAGCCTGAGTCCTCCCAGCCTGCCTGATCCCTCCCAGCCTTTTTATTTTATTCGTTCATGGGAAGTGGGCGTCACTGGCAAGGCCGGCATTTATTGCCCATCCCTAATTGCCCTTGAGAAGATGGGTTTTTATCATGGCCACCATTATTGGTACAAATATTTTAATTCCCGATTTTTATTTAATTGAATTTAAATTCACCAGCTGCCGTGGCAGGATTTGAACTCATGACTCTGGATTTTTAGTCCAGGCCTCCGGAATAGTAATCCAGTAACATAACCACTATGCGACCGTACCCGGACTCCTCCCAGCATGCCTGAGTCCTTCCAACCTGCCTGTGACCTCCCAGCCTGATTCTTCCCAGCCTGCCTGCTCCCAGCCTGCCTGACTCCTCCGAGCCTGCGACCTCCCTGCCTTTTTATTTTATTTGTTCATGGGATGTGGGCGTCGTTGGCAAGGCCGGCATTTATTGCCCATCCCTTATTGCCCTTGAGAAGATAGGTTTTTATCATGGCCACCATTACTGATACTGTTATTTTAATTCCCGATTTTTATTTAATTGAATTTAATTAATTAATTGAAATTAAACTCCACAGCTGCCGTGGCGGGATTTGAACTCATGACTCTAGATTTTTAGCCCAGGCCTCCGGATTACCAGTCCAGTAACATAACCACTATGCTACCGTACCCTGACTCCTCCCAGCCTGCCTGAGACCTCCCAGCGTGAGTCATCCCAACCTGCCTGAGTCCTCCGAGCCTGCCTGAGACCTCCCAGCCTGCCTCAGTCCTCCCAGCCTCCTCCCAGCGACTTCCCCGCCTGCCGAATTCCTCCCATCCTGCCTGTGTCCACCCAGCCTTTTTATTTTATTTGTTCATGGGATGTGGGTGTCACTGGCAAGGCTGGCATTTATTGCCCTTGAGAAGATGGGTTTTTATCATGGTCACCGTTACTGATAGTGGTATTTTAATTCCCGATTTTTGTTTAATTAATTGAATTTAATTAATTAACTAATTCAACTTAAATTCAGCAGTTGCTGTGACGAGATTTGAACTCATGACTCTGGATTTTCAGTCCAGACCTCTGGATAATGAGTCCAGTAACATAACCACTATGCTACCGTACCCTGACTCCTCCCAGCCTTCCTGAGTCCTCCCAGCCTCTCTGAGTACTCCCAGCCTGAGTCGTCCCAGCCTGCCTCAGGTCTCCCAGCCTGAGCCTTCCCAGCCTGCCTGAGACCTCCCAGCGTGAGTCATCCCAGCCAGCCTACTCCCAGCCTGAGTCCTCCCAGCCTGCCTGATCCCTCCCAGCCTTTTTATTTTATTCGTTCATGGGAAGTGGGCGTCACTGGCAAGGCCGGCATTTATTGCCCATCCCTAATTGCCCTTGAGAAGATGGGTTTTTATCATGGCCACCATTACTGATACCAATATTTTAATTCCCGATTTTAATTTAATTGAATTTAAATTCACCAGCTGCCGTGGCAGAATTTGAACTCATGACTCTGGATTTTTAGTCCAGGCCTCTGGATTACGACTCCACCAACATAACCACTATGCTACCGTACCCTGACTCCTCCCAGCCTGACTGAGACCTCCCAGCGTGAGTCATCCCAGCCTGCCTGAGTCCTCCCAGCCTGACTCCTCTCCGGCTGCCTGAGTCCTCCCCGCCTGCCTGAGACCGCCCAGCCCGAGGTCTCCCAGCTACCCTGAGTCCTGCCAGCCTGAGTCCTCCCAGCGTGCCTGAGTCCTCCCAGCCTGCCTGAGTCCTCCCAGCCTGCCTGAGTCCTCCCAGCCTCCCTGAGACCTCCCAGCCAGCCTGAGTCGTCCCAGCCTGCCATTGACCTCCAAGTCCGAGTCCTCCCAGCCTGCCTGATACTCCCAGCCTGAGTCCTCCGAGCCTGCCTGCGACCTCCCAGCTTGAGTCCTCCCAGCCAGCCTGAGTCCTCCCAACCTGCCTGAGTCGTCCCAGCCTGCCATTGACCTCCAAGTCCGAGTCCTCCCAGCCTGCCTGATACTCCCAGCCTGAGTCCTCCGAGCCTGCCTGCGACCTCCCAGCTTGAGTCCTCCCAGCCTGCCTTAGCTCTTCCAGCCTGCATGTGTGCTCCCAGCCTGAGTCCTCCCAGCCTGCCTGAGACCTCTCAGCCTGAGTCCTCCCAGCCTGCCTGATCCCTCCCAGCCTTTTTATTTTATTCGTTCATGGGAAGTGGGCGTCACTGGCAAGGCCGGCATTTATTGCCCATCCCTAATTGCCCTTGAGAAGATGGGTTTTTATCATGGCCACCATTATTGGTACAAATATTTTAATTCCCGATTTTTATTTAATTGAATTTAAATTCACCAGCTGCCGTGGCAGGATTTGAACTCATGACTCTGGATTTTTAGTCCAGGCCTCCGGAATAGTAATCCAGTAACATAACCACTATGCGACCGTACCCGGACTCCTCCCAGCATGCCTGAGTCCTTCCAACCTGCCTGTGACCTCCCAGCCTGATTCTTCCCAGCCTGCCTGCTCCCAGCCTGCCTGACTCCTCCGAGCCTGCGACCTCCCTGCCTTTTTATTTTATTTGTTCATGGGATGTGGGCGTCACTGGCAAGGCCGGCATTTATTGCCCATCCCTAATTGCCCTTGAGAAGATGGGTTTTTATCATGGCCACCATTACTGATACTGGTATTTTAATTCCCGATTTTTATTTAATCAATTGAATTTAAATTCACCAGCTGCCGTGGCAGGATTTGAACTCATGACTCTGGATTTTTAGTCCAGGCCTCCGGATTTCAAGTCCAGTAACATAACCACGATGCTACCGTACCCTGAGTCCTCCCAGCCTGCCTTTGTCCTCCGAGCCTCAGTCCTCCCAGCCTGCCTGAGTTCTTCCAGCCTGCCCGAGTTCTTCCAGCCTGTCTGATTCCTCCCATCCTGCCTGAGTCCTCCGAGCCCGAGTCCTCCTTTCCTGAGACCTCCCAGCCTGCCTGACTCCACCCAGCGTGAGTCATCCCAGCCTGCCTGAAAACTCCCAGCCTGCCTGACTCCTCCCAGCCTCTTTATTTTATTCGTTCATGGGATGTGGGCGTCACTGGCAAGGCCGGCATTTATTGCCCATCAGAAGATGGGTGTTTATCATGGCCACCATTACTGATGCTGGTATTTTAATTCCCGATTTTTATTTTATTAATTGAATTTAAACTCACCAGCTGCCGTGGCGGGATTTGAACTCATGACTCGGGATTTTTAGCCAAGGCCTCTGGAGTACTAATCCAGTAAAATAACCACTATGCTACCGTACCCTGACTCCTCCTAGCCTGCCTGAGCCCTCCCAGCCTCAGCCCTCCCAGCCTCAGTCCTCCCAGCCTGAGTCCTCCCCGCCTGCCTGAGTCCTCCCAGCCTGCCTGAGTCCTCCCAGCCTGCCTGAGTCCTCCCAGCCTGCCTGAGACCTCGCAGCATGAGACCTCCCAGCCAGAGACCTGCCAGCCTGCCTGAGTCTTCCCAGCCTGCCTGAGTCATCCAAGCCTGAATCCTCCCAGCTTTCCTGTGTCCTCCCAGCCTGCCTGAGACTTCCCAGCCTGAGTCCTCACATTCTGCCTGAGTCCTCCGAGCCTGCCTGAGTGCTCCCAGACTGCCTGAGTCCTCCCAGCCTGCCTGAGTGCTCCCAGCCTGCCTGAGTCCTCCCAGCCTGCCTGAGTCCTCCCAGCATGAGTCCTCCCAGCCAGAGACCTCCCAGCCTGCCTGAGTATTCCCAGCCTGCCTGAGTCAACCGAGCCTGAATCCTCCCAGCTTGCCTGAGTCCTCCCAGCCTGCCTGAGACTTCCCAGCCTGAGTCCTCACAGTCTGCCTGAGTCCTCCCAGCCTGCCTGAGTCCTCCCAGCCTGCCTGACACCTCCCAGCCTGACTCCTCCCAGCCTGCCTGAAACCTGCCTGCCTGAGTCCTCCCAGCCTGCCTGTGACCTCCCAGCCTGAGACCTCCCAGTCTGCCTGAGTCTTCCCAGCCTGCCTGAAGCCTCCCAGCCTGAGTCCTACCAGCCTGCCTGATTCCTCCAGGCCTGAGTCCTCGCAGCCTGCCTGAGTCCTCCCAGTTTGATACCTCCCAGCCTGAGTCCTCCCAGCCTGCCTGGGTTCTCCCGGCCTGCCGGAGTCCTCCCAGCCTGCCTGAGTACTCCCAGCCTGCCTGAGTGCTAACAGCCTGCCTGAGTCCTCCCAGCCTGCCTGAGTCCTCCCAGTCTGTCTGAGTCATCCTAGCCTGAGTGCTGACAGCCTGCCTGATTTCTACCAGCCTGAGTCCTCCCAGCCTGCCTGAGACCTTTCAGGCTGATTCCTCCCAGCATGCCTGAATCCTCCCTGCCTGCTTGATTCCTCCCAGCCTGCTTGAGTCCTCCCAGACTGACTGAGTCTTCCCAGCTTGCCAGAGTCCTCCCAGCCTGCCTGAGACCTCCCTGCCTGAGTCCTCACAGTATGCCTGAGTCCTCCCAGCCTGCCTGAGTGATCCCAGCCTGCCTGAGTGCTCCCAGCCTGCCTGAGTCCTCCCAGCATGAGTCCTCCCAGCCATAGACCTCACAGCCTGCCTGAGTCTTCCCAGGCTGCCTGAGTCAACCGAGCCTGGATCCTCCCAGCTTGCTTGAGTCCTCCCAGCCTGCCTGAGACTTCCCAGCCTGAGTCCTCACAGTCTGCCTGAGTCCTCCCAGCCTGCCTGAGTCCTCCCAGCCTGCCTGAGTCATCCCAGCCTGCCGGATACCTCCCAGCCTGAGTCCTCCCAGCCTGCCTGAGATCTCCCATCCTGAATCGTCCCAGCCTGCCAGAGTCCTCCTAGCCTGCCTGACTCTTCCCAGCCTGCCTGAGTCCTCCCAGCCTGACTGAGTGCTCCCAGCCTGCCTGAGTCCTCCCAGACTGACTGAGTCATCCCAGCCTGCCAGAGTCCTCCCAGCCTGACTGAGTCCTCCCAGCCTGCCTGAGTCCTCCCAGACTGACTGAGTCTTCCTAGCCTGCCAGAGTCCTCCCAGCCTGCCTGAGACCTCCCTTCCTGAGTCCTCACAGTCTGCCTGAGTCCTCCCAGCCTGCCTGAGTCCTCCCAGCCTGCCTGATACCTCCCAGCCTGAGTCCTCCCAGCCTGCCTGAGAATTCCCAGCCTGAGTCCTCCCCGCCTGCCTGTGTCCTCCCAGCCTGCCGGAGTCCACCCAGCCTGCCTGAGTCCTCCCAGCCTGACTGAGTCCTCCCAGACTGACTGAGTCTTCCTAGCCTGCCAGAGTCCTCCCAGCCTGCCTGAGACCTCCCTTCCTGAGTCCTCACAGTCTGCCTGAGTCCTCCCAGCCTGCCTGAGTGCTCCCAGCCTGCCTGAGTCCTCCCAGCCTGCCTGATACCTCGCAGCATGAGTCCTCCCAGCCAGAGACCTCCCAGCCTGCCTGAGTCTTCCCAGCCTGCCTGAGTCATCCGAGCCTGAATCCTCCCAGCTTGCCTGAGTCCTCCCAGCCTGCCTGAGACTTCCCAGCCTGAGTCCTCACAGTCTGCCTGAGTCCTCCCAGCCTGCCTGTGACCTCCCAGCCTGAGACCTCCCAGCCTGCCTGAGTCTTCCCAGCCTGCCTGAAGCCTCCCAGCCTGAGTCCTACCAGCCTGCCTGATTCCTCCAGGCCTGAGTCCTCGCAGCCTGCCTGAGTCCTCCCAGTCTGATACCTCCCAGCCTGAGTCCTCCCAGCCTGCCTGTGTCCTACCGGCCTGCCGGAGTCCTCCCAGCCTGCCTGAGTACTCCCAGCCTGCCTGAGTCCTCCCAGTTTGTCTGAGTCATCCTAGCCTGAGTGCTGACAGCCTGCCTGATTTCTCCCAGCCTGAGTCCTCCCAGCCTGCCTGAGACCTTTCAGCCTCAGTCGTCCCAGCCTGCCTGAGTCTTCCCAGCCTGCCTGATACCTCCAAGCCTGAGTCCTCCCAGTATGCCTGAATCTCCCTGCCTGCTTGATTCCTCCCAGCCTGCCAGAGTCCTCCCAGCCTGCCTGATACCTCGCAGCATGAGTCCTCCCAGCCAGAGACCTCCCAGCCTGCCTGAGTCTTCCCAGCCTGCCTGAGTCATCCGAGCCTGAATCCTCCCAGCTTGCCTGAGTCCTCCCAGCCTGCCTGAGACTTCCCAGCCTGAGTCCTCACAGTCTGCCAGAGACCTCACAGCCTGCCTGAGTCTTCCCAGCCTGCCTGAGTCAACCGAGCCTGAATCCTCCCAGCTTGCCTGAGTCCTCCAAGCCTTCCTGAGACTTCCCAGCCTGAGTCCTCACAGTCTGCATGAGTCCTCCCAGCCTGCCTGACTCTTCCCAGCCTGCCTGAGACCTCCCAGCCTGAGTCCTCACCGCCTGCCTGTGTCCTCCCAGCCTGCCGGAGTCCACCCAGCCTGCCTGAGTCCTCCCAGCCTGACTGAGTGCTCCCAGCCTGCCTGAGTCCTCCCAGACTGATTGAGTTTTCCCAGCCTGCCAGAGTCCTCCCAGCCTGCCTGAGACCTCCCTGCCTGAGTCCTCACATTCTGCCTGAGTCGTCCCAGCATGCCGGAGTCCACCCAGCCTCCCTGAGTCCTCCCAGCCTGACTGAGTGCTTCCAGCCTGCCTGAGTCCTCCCAGTCTGCCTGAGCCCTCCCAGCCTGCCTGATTCCTCCCAGCCTGCCTGAGTCCTCCCAGCCTGAGTCCTCCCAGCCTGCCTGAGACCTCCCAGCCTGCCTGTGAACTCCCAGCCTGAGACCTCCCAGCCTGCCTGAGTCTTCCCAGCCTGCCTGAAATCTCCCAGCCTGAGTCCTCCCAGCCTGCCTGAGTCATCCAAGCCTGAATCCTCCCAGCTTGCCTGAGTCGTCCCAGCCTGCCTGAGACTTCCCAGCCTGAGTCCTCAGTCTGCCTGAGTCCTCCCAGCCTGAGTCCTCCCAGCCTGCCTGAGTCATCCGATCCTGAATCCTCCCAGCTTGCCTGAGTCCTCCCAGCCTGCCTGAGTCCTCCCAGCCAGAGACCTCACAGCCTGCCTGAGTCTTCCCAGCCTGCCTGATTCAACGGAGCCTGAATCCTCCCAGCTTGCCTGAGTCCTCCCAGCCTGCCTGAGACTTCCCAGCCTGAGTCCTCACAGTCTGCCTGAGTCCTCCCAGCCTACCTGAGTCCTCCCAGCCTACCTGAGTCCTCCCAGCCTGCCTGAGTCCTCCCAGCCTGCCTGAGAACTCCCAGCCTGAGTCCTCCCCGCCTGCCTGTGTCCTCCCAGCCTGCCGGAGTCCACCCAGCCTGCCTGAGTCCTCCCAGCCTGACTGAGTGCTCCCAGCCTGCCTGAGTCCTCCCAGACTGACTGAGTCTTCCTAGCCTGCCTGAGCCATCCAAACCTGAGACCTCCCAGCCTTAGGACCCCCAGCCTGAGTCCTACCAGCCTGCCTGAGACGTCCCAGCCTGAGTCCTAGCAGCCTGCCTGTGACCTCCCAGCCTGAGTCCTCCCAGCCTGCCTGTGTCATCCCAGACTGCCCGAGTCCACCCAGCCTGCCTGAGTCCTCCCAGCCTGCCTGAGACCTCCCAGCCTGCCTGAGTCCTCCCAGCATGCATGAGTCCTCCCAGCCTGACTGATACCTCCCAGCATGAGTCCTCCCAGCCAGCCTGAGTCATCCGAACCTGAGTCCTCCCAGCCTTCCTGAGTGCTCCCAGCCTGACTAAGTCCTCCCAGTCTGCCTGAGACCTCCCAGCCTGCCTGAGTTCTGCCAGCTTGAGTCTTCTCAGCCTTCCTCAGTCTTCCTAGCCTGCCTGAGTATTCCAAGCCTGAGTCCTCCCAGCCTGCCTGAGTCATCCCAGACTGCCTGAGTGCTCCCAGCCTGCCTGAGTCCTCCCTACCTGCCTGAGTCCTCCCAGCCTGCCTGAGACCTCCCAGCCTGCCTGAGACCTCCCAGCCTGAGTCCTCCCAGTCTGCCTGAGTCCTCCCAGCCTGCCTGAGTCCTCCCAGCCTGCCTGAGCCCTCCCAGCCTGCCTGAGTCCTCCCAGCTTGCCTGAGTCCTCCCAGCCAGCCTGAGTTCTCCCAGCCTGCCTGAGTCCTGCAAGCCTGCCTGAGACCTCCCAGCTTACCTGAGTCATCCGAGCCTGAGTCCTCCCAGCTTGCCTGAGTCATCCCAGCCTGCCTGAGTTCTCCCAGCCTGAGTCCTCCCAGCCTGCCTGTGTCCTCCCAGCCTGCCTGAGTCATCCCAGCCTGCCTGAGTGCTCCCAGCCTGCCTGAGTCCTCCCAACCTGCCTGAGCCCTCCCAGCCTGCTTGAGTCATCCGAACCTGAGTCCTCCCAGCCTGCCTGAGACCTCCCAGCATGATTCCTCCCAGCCAGAGTCCTCCCAGCCTGCCTGAGTCCTCCCAGCCTGCCTGAGACCTCCCAGCCTGAGTCCTCCATGCCTGCCTGTGAACTCCCAGCCTGAGACCTCCCAGCCTGCCTGAGTGCTCCCAGCCTGCCTGAGTCCTCCCAACCTGCCTGAGCCCTCCCAGCCTGCTTGAGTCATCCGAACCTGAGTCCTTCCAGCCTGCCTGAGACCTCCCAGCATGATTCCTCCCAGCCAGAGTCCTCCCAGCCTGCCTGAGTCCTCCCAGCCTGCCTGAGACCTCCCAGCCTGAGTCCTCCATGCCTGCCTGTGAACTCCCAGCCTGAGACCTCCCAGCCTGCCTGAGTGTTCCCAGCCTGCCTGAGTCCTCCCAGCCTGCCTGAGACCTCCCAGCCTGAGTCCTCCATGCCTGCCTGTGAACTCCCAGCCCGCCTGAGTCCTCCCAGCCTGCCTGAGAGCTCCCAGCCTGAGTCCTCCCAACCTGCCTGAGTCCTCCCAGCCTGCCTGAGTCATCCCAGCCTGCCGGAGTGCTCCCAGCCTGCCTGAGTGCTCCCAACCTGCCTGAGTCCTCACAGCCTGCCTGAGTCACCCGAGCCTGAGTCCTCCCAACCTGCCTGAGTCCTCCCAGCCTGCCTGAGTCATCCCAGCCTGCCGGAGTGCTCCCAGCCTGCCTGAGTGCTCCCAACCTGCCTGAGTCCTCACAGCCTGCCTGAGTCACCCGAGCCTGAGTCCTCCCAGCCTGCCTGAGTCCTGCCAGCCTGCCTGAGTCCTCCCAGCCTGCCTGAGACCTCCAAGTCTACCTGAGTCATCCGAGCCTGAGTCCTCCCAGCTTGCCTGAGTCCTCCCAGCTTGCCTGAGTCCTCCCAGCCTGCCTGAGTTCTCCCAGCCTGAGTCCTCCCAGCCTGCCTGAGACTTCCCAGCATGATTCCTCCCAGCCAGAGTCCTCCCAGCCTGCCTGAGTCCTCCCAGCCTGCCTGAGTCATCCGAACATGAGTGTTCCCAGCGTGCCTGATTCATCCCCGCCTGAGTCCTCCCAGCCTGCCTGTGAACTCCCAGCCCGCCTGAGTCCTCCCAGCCTGCCTGAGAGCTCCCAGCCTGAGTCCTCCCAACCTGCCTGATTCCTCCCTGCCTGCCTGAGTCCTCCGAGCCTGCCTGAGTACTCCCAGCCTGAGTACTCCCAGCCTGAGTACTCCCAGCCTGCCTGAGTCCTACCAGCCTGCCTGTGTCCTCCCAGCCTGCCTGAGTCATCCCAGCCTGCCGGAGTGCTCCCAGCCTGCCTGAGTCACCCGAGCCTGAGTCCTCCCAGCCTGCCTGAGTCCTCCCAGCCTGCCTGAGTCTTCCAAGCCTGCCTGAGACCTCCCAGCCTACCTGAGTCATCCGAGCCTGAGACCTCCCAGCTTGCCTGAGTCCTCCCAGCCTGCCTTAGTTCTCCCAGCCTGAGTCCTCCCAGCCTGCCTGAGACCTCCCAGCCTGAGTCCTCACAGTCTGCCTGAGTCCTCCCAGCCTGCCTGAGTCCTCCCAGCCTGCATGAGTCCTCCCAGCCTGCCTGAGTCCTCCCAGCATGATTCCTCCCAGCCAGAGTCCTCCCAGCCTGCCTGAGTCATCCGAACATTAGTCCTCCCAGCCTGCCTGATACCTCCCAGCCTGAGTCCTCCCAGCCTGCCTTAGTCCTCCCAGCCTGCCTGTGAACTCCCAGCCCGCCTGAGTCCTCCGAGCCTGCCTGACTCCTCCCAGCCTGATACCTCCCAGCCTGAGTACTCCCAGCCTGCCTGAGTCCTCCCAGCCTGCCTGAGTCATCCGAACCTGATACCTCCCAGCCTGCGTACTCCCAGCCTGTGTCCTCCCAAACTGCCTGAGTCCTCCCAGCTTGCCTGAGTACTCCCAGCCTGATACCTCCCAGCCTGCGTACTCCCAGCCTGTGTCCTCCCAACCTGCCTGAGTCCTCCCGGCCTGCCTGAGTCCACCCAGCCTGCCTGATTCCTCCCGGCCTGAGTCCTCCCAGCCTGCCTGAGTCCTCCCAGCATGCCTGGGTCCTCCCAGCCTGCCTGAGTCCTCCCAGCCTGAGTCCTCGAGCCTTCCTGAGCCCAGTGGCTCTGTGCAGATCTGGTGTCAGTGAATGTACAGACCTGGAGTCAGTGACTCTGTACGGGCCGGGTGTCAGTGTCTGTCTGCAGAGTCACTGCCTTCCGGTCTGTGCAGAGTCACTGACACCGAGAGTTCGTGACTCTGTACAGACCGGAATCAGTGACTCAGTACAGACAGCGAGTCAGTGAATCTGCACATACCGAGAGTCAGTGACTTTGCGTAGACCGGAAGTAAGTTAATCTGTACAGACCGGGAGTTAGTGGCTCTGTGCAGACCGGGAAGCAGTAACTCTGAACAGACCGAGTGTTGGTGACTCTGTCCAACCGGGAGTCAGTGACTTTGTACAGAGGGGGTGGCAGTGACTCTGTATAGAGTCATTGCCTTCCGGTCTGTACAGAGTCACTGACACCGAGAGTTCCTGACTCTGTACAGACCGAGAGTCAGTGATTCTGTATGGACCGGAATCAGTGACTCTTTTCAGACAGCGACTCAGTGAAACTGTGCAGACCTGGAGTCAGTGGCTCTGTACAGACCGGGAGTCAGTGATTCTTCATCGACCGGGAGTCAATAACTTTGAACGGAACGACAGTTAGTGACTCTGTTCAGACAATGAGGCAGTGAAACTGTGCAGACCTGGAGTCAGTGGTGTAGTGGTTATGTTACTGGGCTAGTAATCCAGAGGCCTGGAGTAAAATCCAGAGTCACGAGTTCAAATTCCGCCCTGGCGGCTGGCGAATTGAAATTCAATTAATTAAATAAAAAATCTGGAATTAAAATACTAGTATCAGTAATGATGGCCATGAAACTACCGGATTGTTGTAAAAACCCATCTGGTTCACTAATGTACTTTAGGGAAGGAAACCTGCTGTCCTTACCCGGTCTGGCCTATATGTGACTCCAGACCCACCAGCAATGTGGTTGATTCTTAATCGCCTTCTTAGGGATGGGCAATAAATGCCGGCCTTGCCAGCGACGCCCACATCCCGTGAACGAATAAAAAAAAAAGTGACTCTGTACAGACCGGAAGTCAGTGAATCTGTACAGGCCGGGGAGTCAGTGATTTTTACAGACGGGGTGTCAGTGAATCTCTGCAGAGTCACTGCCTTCCGGTCTGTAGAGTCACTGACAGCGAGAGTTCGTGACTGTGTACAGACCTGGAGCCAGTGTCTCTGTACAGACAGTTAGTCAGTGAATCTTTACAAACCAGGCCTCAGTGGCTCTGTGCAGACCGGGTGTCAGTGACTCTGTACAGACCTGGAGCCAGTGTCCCTGGGCAGACCGGGATTCAATGGCTCTCTGCAGACCAGGAATCGGTGATTTTGCACGGACTTGAAGTCGGTTACTCTGTTCAGACCGGGAGTCAGTGGCTCTGTAAAGACCGGAAGTCAGTGAATCTGCACAGTCCTGGAGTCAGTGACTCTTTACAGACCGGGTGTCAGTGAGTCTTCATAGATCGGGAGTCAGTAAGTCTGTGCAGATCGGAATCATTGACTGTACAGAGAGGGAGTCAGTGACTCTGTAAGACCGGGAATCAGTAAATCTGTACAGTCCTGCAGTCTGTGGCTCTGTACAGACCGGATTCAGTGAATCTGTGCAGACCTGGAGTCAGTGGCTCTCCACAGATCGGGTGTCAGTGACTCTGTACAGTCGGGGAGTCATTGACTCTGTACAGACCTGGAGACGGTGGCTCTGTACAGACCGGGAGTCAGTGACTCTGTACAGTTCGGAATTATTGATTATGGACAGACCTGAAGTCAGTGACACTGTACAGACCCGGAGACAGTGATTCTGTACGTACCGCAACTCGGTGACTCTGTAATGACCGGCAGTCAGTGATTCTGTACGGTCCGGGAGCCAGTGTCAGTTACTCTGTCCAGACCGGGAGTCAGTGAATCTGCATCGACCGGAAGTCAATTGCAATGTACAGACCGGCAGTCAGTGATTCTGTTCAGACCGGGAGTGAGAGACGTTGTACAGACTGGGTATTAATGATTCTCTGCAGACTGGGAGTCAGTGAGTCTTCATTGACCGGGAGTCAATAAATTTGCACGGAACGAGAGTTAGTGACTCTGTGCTGACCTGGAGTCAGTGACACTGCACAGACCGGGAGTCAGTGGCTGTGTACAGGCCGGGAATCAGTGACTCTGTACAGACCTGGAGTCATTGACTCTGTACGGACCGGGAGTCAGTGACTTTTTGCAGACGGGGAGTCAGTGCATCTGTTCATACCGAGAGTCAGTGAATCTGTACAGACCGCGAGTCAGTGACTCTGTGGAACCGTGAGTCACTGACTCTGTACAGACAGTTCGTCAGTGAATCTCGACAGGCCTGGACTCAGCGGCTCTGTACACACCGGGTGTCAGTGACTCTGCATACACCGGAAGAAGTCAGTGACTCTGTGCATAGCGGGATTCAGTGACTCACTGCAGACCTGGAGTAAGTGAATCTGCACAGACCGGGAGTTAGTGGCTCAGAGCAGACCGGGAGTCAGTTACTATGCACAGGCCGGAATCAGCGACTCTGTGCAGACAGTGAGTCAGTGAATCTGCACAGACCTGGAGCCAGTGGCTCTGTACCGGCCGGGTGTCAGTGTCTCTGTACAGACCGGGTGTCAGTGAGTCTTCATCGATCGGGAGTCAGTGACTCTGTACAGGCCGGGAGTCAGTAACTCGGTACAGACCGGAATCATTGACTCTGTACAGAGAGGGAGCCAGTGACTCTGTACAGACCGGGAATCAGAAACTCTGTACTGTCCTGCAATCAATGACTCTGCACGGACCGGGAGTCAGTGACTTTGTACAGACGGGGTGTCAGTGACTGTACAGAGCGGGAGTCCGTGACTCTGTACGGACCGGGAGTCAGTGACTTTGTACAGCCGGCGTGTCAGTGACTCTGTGCAGAACCGAATCAGTGACTCTGTGCAGACAGAGAATCAATGAATCTGTACATACCGGAATCAGTGAATCTGGACAGGCCGGGAGTCCGTTACTCTGTATGGACCGGAATCAGTGACTCAGTTCATACAGTGTGTCAGTGAAACTGTGCAGATCTGGAGTCAGTGGCCATGTCCAGATCGGGTGTCATTGACTCTGTACAGACTGGAAGTCAATGACTGTGTACAGCCCTGGAGTCAGTGAATCTCCACATACCGAGAGTCAGTGAATCTGCACAGACCGGGAGTCACTGACTCTGTACGGACCTGGCGTCAGTGGCTCTGTACAGACCGAGTATCAGTGACTCTGTACAGACCTGGAGTCAGTGACTCTGTCCAGACCAGAATCAGTGAATCTGTACAGACAGGGAGTCAGTGAATCTGTATTGGCGGGGAGTCCGTGACTCTGTATGGACCGGAATCAGTGACTCTTTTCAGACAGTGAGTCAGTGAACCTGTGAAGACCTGGAGTCAGTGGCTCTCCACAGATCGGGTGTCAGTGACTCTGTACAGACCGGAAGTCAGTGACTCTGTCGAGACCTGGAGTCAGTGGCTCTGTAAGACCGGGAGTCAGTAACTCAGTGCAGACCGGGCGTCAGTGATTCCGTACAGACCCGGAGTCTGCGAGTCTGTACAGACCGGGAGTCAGTGACTCTGTACAGTCGGGGAGTCATTGATTCTGTGCAGACCTGGAGTAGGTGACTCTGTACAGGCCGAGAGTCAGTGACTCTGTACAGTTCGGAATCAATGATTATGTACAGATCTGGAGTCAACGACTCTGTAGAGACCGGGAGTCAGTGATTCTGTACGGCCCGGGAGTCACTTACTATGTACAGACCGGGAGTCAGTGGCTCTGTTCAGACCGGGAGTCGGTGACTCTGCAAAGACCGGACGACATTTACTCTGTACAGACCGGGAGTCAGTGACTCTGTACATAGTGGGATTCAATGACTCCCTGCAGACCTGGAGTCAGTGAATCTGGACAGCCCGGGAGTTAGTGGCTCTGTGCAGACCGGGAGTCAGTGATTCTGTCCAGACCGGGTGTCAGTGAGTCTTTGCAGACCGGGAGTCCGTCTCTCTGAACAGACCGAGTGTTCGTGACTCTGTCCAACCGGGAGTCAGTGACGCTGTACAGACCTGGAATCAGTGACTCTGCACAGAGCGGTAGTCAGTTACTCTGTTCAGACCGGGAGTCAGTGACTTTGTACAGACTGGGTATCAATGACTCTCTGCAGACCGGGAGTCTGTGAGTCTTCATGGACCGGGAATCAATAACTTTGAACGGAACGAGAGTTAGTGACTCTGTGCTGACATGGAGTCAGTGACACTGCACAGACCGGGAGTCAGTGACTCTGTACAGACCTGAAGTCAGTGACTCTGTACGGACCGGGAATCAGTGACTTTTTCAGACGGGGTGTCAGTGCATCTGTTCATACCGAGAGTCAGTGAATCTGTACACACAGTTAGTCAGTGAATCTCGACAGGCCTGGCGTCAGTGGCTCTGTACAGACCGGGTGTCAGTGACTCTGTACAGACCTGGTGTCAGAGTACCTGTGCAGACCGGGATTCAATGGCTCTGTGCAGACCGGGAGTCGGTGACTCTGCATACACCGGAAGTCAGTTACTCTGTACCGAATGGGAGTCAGTGACTCTGTGCATAGCGGGTTTCAGTGAATCTGCACAGAACGGAAGTCGGTTGCTCTGTACAGACCGGAATCAGTGACGCTGTGCAGACAGTCAGTCAGTGAATCTGCACACACCTGGAGCCAGTGGCTCTGCACAGACCGGGTGTCAGTAACTCGTTCCAGGCCGGGGAGTCAGTGACTCTGTTCAGAGCGGAATCTTTGACCCTGTACAGACCGGTCGTCAGTGGCTCTGTAAGACCGGGAATCAGTAACTCTGTGCTGTCCTGCAATCAATGACTCTGCACGGACCGGGAGTCAGTGCCTTTGTACAGACAGGGTGTCAGTGACTCTGTACAGACTGGACGTCAGTGACTGTGTACACGGCGGGGAGTCAGTGACTCTGTACGGACCGGGAGTCGGTCACTTTTCAGATAACCGGCTGTCAGTGACTCTCTGCAGAGTCACTTCCTTCCGGTCTGTACAGAGTCACTGACACCGAGAGTTCGTGACTCTGTATAGACCCGAATCAGTGACTCTGTGCAGACAGGGAATCAGTGAATCTGTACATACCGGAATCAGTGAATCTGTACACGCAGGGAGTCAGTGAATCTGGACAGGCCGGAAATCCGTTACTCTGTATGGACCGGAATCAGTGACTCTGTTCATACAGTGAGTCAGTAAAACTGTGCAGACCTGGAGTCAGTGGCTCTGTCCAGATCGGGTGTCAGTGACTCTGTACAGACCGGAAGTCAGTGACTGTGTACAGCCCTGGAGTCAGTGAATCTCTACATACCGTGAGTCAGTGAATCTGCACAGACCGGGATTCACTGACTCTGTACGGACCTGGCGTCAGGGGCTCTGTACAGACAGGGAGTCAGTAAATCTGTATTGGCGGGGAGTCCGTCACTCTGTATGGACCGGAATCAGTGACTCTTTTCAGACAGTGAGTCAGTGAACCTGTGCAGACCGGGAGTCAGTGACTGTGTACAGACCTGGAGTCAGTGAATCTATACATACCGAGAGTCAGTGAATCTGCACAGACCGGGAGTCACTGACTCTGTACGGACCTGGCGTCAGTAACTCAGTGCAGACCGGGCGTCAGTGACTCCGTACAGACCCGGAGTCTGTGAGCCTGCACAGACCGGGAGTCAGTGACTCTGTACAGTCGGGGAATTATTGATTCTGTACAGACCTGGAGTCGGTGATTCTGTACAGTTCGGAATCAATGATTATGTATTGACCTGGAGTCAACGACTCTGTATAGACCAGGAGTCATTGATTCTGTACGTACCGCAAGTCGGTGACTGTGTACAGACCGGCAGTCAGTGATTCTGTACGGCCCGGGAGTCACTTACTCTGTCCAGACTGGGAGTCAGTGAATCTGCATAGACCGGACATCAGTTACTCTGTACAGACCGGGAGTCAGTGACTCTGTGCATAGTGGGATTCAATGACTCCCTGCAGACCTGGAGTCAGTGGGCTCGAATTTAGCAGGCCTGCGGGTTCCCAGCGGGTGGTCCTCCGGGAGCGTCGAAAACGCGGACGGGTAATTGTTCGCGTCCCCCACGCGATCGCGGGATAATTGGACCCATTAAGCCCTGCTTCCGGGTTCTGCGCTCCCCAGCTGCGTGCCGGCCGGCTGCGCATGCGCAGTACCGTCGACGCGATGTAGGAGCTCCAGTTAAAGGGGCAGTCTCCCAAAGCCCCTCCTGCTGCAAGCAAGAGGTCTGGGAGAATGGCTCAACCAAGGGGAAAGGCTGCGCCCCGTTTTTCAGATCTGGCACTGCAGCTGATGCTGGAGGGCGTGAGGAGGAGGAGGGAAACACTCTTCCCTGAGGATGGGCGCAAGTTCCCTGCCGCCGCAACCAGGAAGGCATGGGCAGAGGTGGCGGCGGAGGTGAGCAGCAGGGGCAACACCCCAAGGACTTGGGAGCAGTGCCGCAAGCGCTTCAATGACCTGACTAGGTCTGGCAAGGTGAGTACACCAACGCACCCTCCCACATCCCGTCCCCACCATCACGCCAAGCAGATCACAACCCCCTCCTGCACAGCCACCACTGCGCTCCATCAGCAATCCTCACAGCCACTCATTCACCATCCTCGCCGTGCACGCAAGTACCCACCGTCCCTGACCCCACCCGAACACTACCACACACCCCAATCCCCATGCAATGGGATGGGCACGTGGCCCACACTTCCTCCCATCCGTTCCGCGCCACGCTCAACCCAACCACACCGATGCTCGATGCGTCTCACGATGCAAGACGCACCCACTCACACATCTGTGTTTTGCCTTCACAGGAGAAGAGGAGCAAGAACAACCGCGAAAGGGCACGCACCGGAGGTGGGCCGCCGCAAGTGGTGGAGCTCACCGACGCAGAGGTGGAGGCGCTCGACCTCGCCCGCACGCGACATTGCCTGTCGGTGGCCGATGGCGAGTGTGTCGCTGCCGAAATGGGCGGTAAGGGAAAGCTGACACTCAACACCCATGATCGCGAGTGACCGTATCATCACCTGCCATCAGGCGCACTGTCAAGTTGGTCCACATGCCTCAAAGTGCCCTCTGTTCTCTTGCAGGTGCGTCTTTGGATCAAGCGAGCATGGAGGGCGATTCCTCAGAGGACATGGCGGTCTCTGAGGGTGCATCGTCACATCAGAGCCAACCATCCACCAGCGCAGAGACACGCACCTCGGTGGGTCCCCCTCGCCAACTAGTTGGGGTAGCACTTGGTGAGTCACTGCGCACGAGTGAGCATGAGCAGACCCTGGTGGCAGGGGCAGCCGCGGAGGGTCCGCGACGGAGGGAGCACTCATCTCCAGGCTCTGCTCAGCCGGACCCAGATGCTGAACCCAGGGGGCCACCAGAGAAAAGGAGAGTCGTCGAGGGCCACCAGCTAATTGCTGAGGTGCTGGCAGAGGTGCCGCGCGCATTGTCCACAATAGCGCAGGTGATGGAGGAGTCCACCTCCTGCATGTGGGCATTGGTGGCGCAGGCACAGGAGGGTACCGGCGACACAGTGTCGCGGGTAGGTGCGGGACTGTCTGCGGTGGAGGACAGGCTGGCCTCCCTCGAGCGTCACGCACAGCTCCACTTCGAGTCCTTGCAGGCCCTCACAACGTCTGTACGGATTCAGGGTGAGCAACATTCCGACGCCACCAACAGGCTGAGGGATACACTAGGGGTGGCCTTGCAAGGCCTCACACATGCCATCCAAACTGCCGTCCAGCAGGGTGGAAGGGGTGATGTGGGCCGAGGCCAAGAGAGGGATGATGGTGACCGGGGACATGGAAGCGGGGACGCCTCTCAAGGCGTCCCCACGTCCCACCCGTCGCCCACCTCTCAACCAGCACCCGCAATGGTGCCTCCTCTCCAGGTGGCCGAGTCTGCCCCTGCCCCGGTGCAGGAGGAGCAGTCTGTGGAGGTGCCCTCACGGGCACCGAAACCCAGGGGCCGTCCACCAAAAGCATCTACCCGGTCAAGGCAAGAAGACGAGCAACCTGCCACTACCTCTGCTGGAGCCACAGGGGTAGCACCACGTAGGGGTTCCCGGAGAAGAATTCCAAAGGCCTTATAATCACAAAGGGAATACACCAGGGTGTTTATTATTTTGTACTTTGTTTCTTAAATGATGTCACATTCCACATATTAAATAGTCTATTCTCACCACTCCTGCCACCTCTCGTCCATTCTTCCGCGGCTTGTGCAGTAGTTGCGTTCCGTGGAGGCCATCATGACGGCGAACACCTGCTGCCACCCATTGGGCACACTGCTGTGGGTGCAGGATTACTGGCAGCACTCTTCAGTGGAGGGGGCTGGTATGGCCGCTCGCATGTGCAGGTGAGGAGATGCGAGCGCCTCGCAGTGTCTGACTCTAGGAGAACCGTTGACGTATGAGTGCGTCCCTGGCCCGGCGACCATCCCGGTGAGTCGCGGCTCGGCGCATGGGTCGTCCAACATCCTCGGGCGCGTCCTCCTCCTCCTCCTCCGCCTCCTCCTCCTCCTCCTCCTCCTCCTCCTCCTCCTCGCCCTCGCCTTCCTCAATGTGGGTGGCGGGTGTGGATGGGGCCTCCTCCAGCGGCACCCCTCTCTGTTGGGCCATGTTGTGCAGGGCACAGCAGACAACTATGATTCGTCCCACTCTGAATGGTGTGTATTGGAGCGCTCCCCCAGAACGATCAAGGCACCTGAAGCGCATCTTGAGAAGCCCTATGGTCTGCTCAATTGTAGACCTGGTAGCAGTGTGGCTGTCATTGTACCGACGCTCCGGCTCGGTGATGGGGTTCCTCAGAGGTGTCATGAGCCACGTGTGGAGGGGATACCCCTTGTCGCCGAGGAGCCAGCCGTTGCCGGCGTTGGGTGCCTGCAGGATGGGCGGGACGGCGGACTCCCTGAGGACGAAGGCATCGTGGCAGCTGCCGGGGTATCTGGCGCACACGTGTAGGAATCTCTGGCGGTGGTCACAGATGAGCTGGGCGTTCATGGAGTGATACCCCTTCCTGTTGATGAACAGCCCTGGCTCATGCGGAGGTGCCCGTATTGCGATGTGGGTGCAGTCGATTACACCCTGCACCCGTGGGAAGCCGGCCATGGCATGGAATCCAACCGCCCTCTCCATCTGGCTGCGCTCGTCCATGGCGAAGTTGATGTAGTGGGAGGCCCTGCGGAACAACCCATCGGTGACCTGCCTTATGCACTTGTGTGCAGAGGACTGACAGACCCCGGTGATGTCCCCGGTGGCACCCTGGAAGGAACCAGATGCGAAGAAGTTGAGGGCAGTGGTGACTTTGACGGCGACAGGTAAGAAGATGCTGCTTGGTCCATCAGGGAGCAGCTCGTCGTTAAGGAGGCTGCAGATGTCGGCGACTACCTGGCGATTGACTCTGAGCCTCCGTATGCACTGCTCCTCGGAGAGGTCCATGAAGCTGAGCCTCGCTCTGTACACCCTGTGCGGAGGGTAGTGCCTCCTGCGACGCATCTCTCTCTGCGGTTGCCCTCCCTCCTGCTGTGCAGGTGGGTGTGCCGCAGCACCGTGTTGGGGGGCCCCACCTCTCCGAGGCGGACGGCGTGGACTGTGAGGCTGCTGGGGCTGGTCATCCTGTTCGTCCTCCGACGATGTCAACGCACCACCCATCTGGCAGGTGTTGGTGTGAGGGGTTGTGCAGGGTAGGTGGGTGGGTCCTCGGACTGGGGCTGCGGTTTCGTGTCGGTCTGTCCTCTGGCTTGGCGGGGGTTGGTGGAGGGCAGGGGTTGCCCTATGTGACGCGGTGGCCTCCTGCGTGGGTGAGGGCGCTCCCCCGTGGAGCGCACCTTGGCACCTGGCACAGGCTGCTGGCTGCAACACGCCTGGTTTGAAGGGTCCTGTTTCCCCCAGTGTGGGAAACTGACTGCTTTGACCGTAAAATCCCACACTTCCTCTTTTGACAGCTGCTTCAGCTCATTAACTGACCACAACGAGCAAGTTAAGTACTCTCAAGTGGAACCCCGCTGGCTTTAATTGCCTGCGGGATTCCCACCAGCGGGGCTTGCGCGCGCAGCCCCGCACGTCAGCGCGGTACCCGGAAGTGGCCGGGATTTCGTCCGAATCCGGTCACGTGATCGGAGATCGGGATTTTCGGGGCCCCCCCGCTGGAAACCCGCCGGAAACCCGACCCTAAAATCGAGCCCAGTGTATCTGTACAGACCAGGAGTTAGTGGCTCTGTGCAAACCGGGAGTCAGTGATTCTGTCCAGACAGGGAATCAGTGAATCTGGACAGGCCGGGAGTCCGTTACTCTGTATGGACCGGAATCAGTGACTCTGTTCAGACAGTGAGTCAGTGACTCTGTGCATAGCGGGATTCAATGATTCCCTGCAGACCTGGAGACAGTGAATCTGCACAGACCGGGAGTTAGTGGCTCTGTCCAGACCGGGTGTCAGTGACGCTGTACGACCGGGAGTCAGTGATGCTGTGCAGACCTGGAGTCAGTGACTCTGCACAGAGCGGTAGTCAGCGACTCTTTACAGAGCGGGAGTCAGTGATTCTGTACAGACCGGAAGTCGGTGACTCTGTCCAGACCGGAATCAGTGACTCTGCACACAGCGGAAGTCAGTGGCTCTGTTGGACCGGGAATCAGTAACTCTGTGCAGTCCTGCAGTCAGTGACTCTGTACAGACCGGGATCAGTGACTCTGCACACAGCGGAAGTCAGTGGCTCTGTTGGACCGGGAATCAGTAACTCTGTGCAGTCCTGCAGTCAGTGACTCTGTACAGACCGGGATCAGTGAATCTGTACAGACATTGAGTCAGTGAATCTGTCGAGGCCGGGAGTCCGTGATTCTGTATGTACCGGAATCAGTGACTCTTTTCAGACAGTGAGTCAGTGAACCTGTGCAGACCTGGAGTCAGTGGCACTCTACAGATCGGCTGTCAGTGACTCTGTACGGACCGGGAGTCAGTGGCTCTGTAAGACCGGGATTCAGTAAATCTGTACAGACCGGGCGTCAGTGACTCCGTACAGACCCGGGGTCTGTGAGTCTGTACAGACCGGGAGTCAGTGAAGCTGTACGGTCGGGGAGTCATTGATTCTGTGCAGACCTGGAGTCGGTGACTCTGTACAGGCCGGAAGTCAGTGACTCTGTCCAGGCCGGAAGTCAGTGACTTTTTACCGACAGGGTGTCAGTGACTCTCTGCAGAGTCACTGCCTTCCGGTCTGTACAGAGTCACTGACACCGAGAGTTCGTGACTGAGTACAGACAGGAATCAATGACTCTGTACAGACAGGGAATCAGTGTCTCTGTGCAGATAGTGAGTCAGTGAATCTGTGCAGACCTGGCGTCAGTGGCTCTGTACAGACCCGGAGTCTGTGAGTCTGTACAAACCGGGAGTCAGTGACTCTGTACGGTCGGTGAGTCATTGATTCTGTGCAGACCTGGAGTCGGTGACTCTGTACAGACCGGGAGTCAGTGACTCTCTCCAGTTCGGAATCATTGATCATGTACAGACCTGGAGTCAGCGACACTGTACAGACCGGGAGTCAGTGAATCTGTACGGCCCGGGAGTCAGTTACTCTGTCCAGGCCGGGAGTCAGTGAATCTGCATCGACCGGAAGTCAATTACGATGTACAGAATGGGAGTCAGTGACTCTGTTCAGACCGGGAGTCAGCGACATTGCACAGACTGGGTATCAATGATTCTCTGCAGACCGGGAGTCAGTGAGTCTTCATAGACCGGGAGTCAATATCTTTGAACGGAACGAGAGTTCGTGACTCTGTGCTGACATGGAGTCAGTGACTGTACAGGCCGGAAGTCAGTGACTCTGTACGGACCGGGAGTCAGTGAGTCTGTGCAGACCTGGAGTCGGTGACTCTGTACAGGCCGGGAATCCGTGACTCTGTGTGTACCGGAATCAGTGACTCATTTCAGACAGTGAGTCAGTGAACCTGTGCAGACCTGGAGTCAGTGGCACTCCACAGATCGGGTGTCAGTGACTCTGTAAGACCGGAAGTCAGTAAATCTGTACAGACCGGGAGTCAGTGACTCTGTACTGGCCGGGAGTCAGTGACTCTCTCCAGTTCGGAATCATTGATTATGCACAGATCTGGAGTATTCGACACTGTACAGACCGGAATCAGTGAATCTGTACAGACAGAGAGTCAGTTACTCTGTACAGGCCGGGAGTCCGTGACTCTGTATGGACCGGAATCAGTGACTCATTTCAGACAGTGAGTCAGTGAACCTGCGCAGACCTGGAGTCAGTGGCTCTCCATAGATCGGGTGTCAGTGACTCTGTACAGACCGGAAGTAAGTGACTCTGTACATAAGAACATAAGAACATAAGAAATTGGAGCAGGAGTAGGCCAATCGGCCCCTCGAGCCTGCTCCGCCATTCAATAAGATCATGGCTGATCTGATCCCAACCACAAATCTAAAGAACACAAGAAGTCGGAGCAGGACCCGGCCACATAGCCCCTGGGCCCTCTGCGCCACCCACAGGGCATTGACCGATCCGAACTCAGCTTCATGTCCAATTTCCTGCCCGCTCCCCATAACCCCTAATTCCCTTTACTTCTAGGAAACTGTCTATTTCTGTTTTAAATTTATTTAATGATGTAGCTTCCACAGCTTCCTGGGGCAGCAAATTCCACAGACCTACCACCCTCTGAGTGAAGAAGTTTCTCCTCATCTCAGTTTTGAAAGAGCAGCCCCTTATTCTAAGATTATGCCCCCTAGTTCTAGTTTCACCCATCTTTGGGAACATCCTTACTGCATCCACCCGATCAAGACCCTTCACAATCTTATATGTTTCAATAAGATCGCCTCTCATTCTTCTGAACTCCAATGAGTAGAGTCCCAATCTACTCAACCTCTCCTCATATGTCCGCCCCCTCATCCCCGGGATTAACCGAGTGAACCTTCTTTGTACTGCCTCGAGAGCAAGTATGTCTTTTCTTAAGTATGGAGACCAAAACTGTATGCAGTATTCCAGGTGCGGTCTCACCAATACCTTATATAACTGCAGCAATACCTCCTTGTTTTTATATTCTATCCCCCTAGCAATAAAAGCCAACATTCCGTTGGCTTTCTTGATCACCTGCTGCACCTGCATACCAACTTTTTGATTTTCTTGCACTAGGACCCCCAGATCCCTTTGTACTGCAGTACTTTACAGTCTCTCGCCATTAAGAAAATAACTTGCTCTCTGATTTTTCCTGCCAAAGTGCATAACCTCACATTTTCCAATATTATATTGCATCTGCCAAATCTCCACCCACTCACCCAGCCTGTCTATATCCCCTTGCAGGTTTTTTATGTCCTCCTCACTCTCTACTTTCCCTCCCATCTTTGTATCATCTGCAAATTTTGATATGTTGCACTCGGTCCCCTCCTCCAAATCGTTAATATAGATTGTAAAGAGTTGGGGACCCAGCACCGACCCCTGTGGAACACCACTGGTTACTGGTTGCCAGTCCGAAAATGAACCATTTATCCCAACTCTCTGCTTCCTGTTTGATAACCAATCCTCCACCCATGCCAGAATATTACCCCCAATCCCGTGATTTTTTATCTTAAGTAATAATCTTTTATGTGGCACCTTGTCGAATGCCTTCTGGAAGTCTAAATACACTACGTCCACTGGTTCCCCTTTATCCACCCTATACGTTATATCCTCGAAGAACTCAAGCAAATTTGTCAGACATGACTTCCCCTTCATAAAGCCATGCTGACTTTGTCCTATTAAATTATGCTTATCTAAATGTTCCGTTACTGTCTCCTTAATAATAGACTCCAAAATTTTACCCACCACAGATGTTAAGCTAACTGGCCTATAATTTCCAGCCTTCTGCCTACTACCCTTTTTAAATAACGGTGTTACATTAGCAGTTTTCCAATCTGCCGGGACCTCTCCTGAGTCCAGGGAATTTTGGAAAACTATCACCAAAGCATCCACAATCCCTACTGCCACTTCCCTCAAGACCCGAGGATGGAAGCCATCAGGTCCAGGGGATTTATCCGCCTTGAGTCCCATTATTTTACTGAGTACCATCTCTTGAGTGATTTTAATCGTATTTAGCTCCTCCCCCCCGAGAGTCCCCTGTTTGTCCAGTGTTGGGATATTCTTAGTGTCCTCTACTGTAAAGACTGAAACAAAATATTTGTTCAGCATTTTTGCCATCTCCATGTTTCCCACCATTAATTTCCCGGTCTCATCCTCTAAGGGACCTATGTTTGCCTTAGCCACCCTTTTTCTTTTTATATAACTATAGAAACTCTTGCTATCTGTAGAGATCGGGAGTCAGTGGCTCTGGAAGATCGGGAGTAAATAACTCTGTACGGACCGGTCGTCAGTGACTCGGCACAGGCCGGGGTGTCAGTGAATCTGTACAGATCAGAATCCTTGACTCTGTAAAGAGAGGGAGTCAGTGACTCTGTGCAGACCGGGCGTCAGTGACTCTGCAGAGAACGTGAGTCAATTACTCTGTACAGGCCGGGAGTCAGCGACTCTGTGCAGTTCGGAGTCGTTGATTATGTGCAGACCTGGAGTCAGCGATTCTGTGCAGACAGTGAGTGAGTGAATCTGCGCAGATCTGGAGTCATTGGCTCTGTACAGACCGGGTGTCAGTTACTCTGTACAGACCGGGTGTCAGTGAGTCTTCATAGATAGGGAATCAGTGACGCTGTACAGACACTGCGTTAGTGAATCTGCACAGACCTGGAGTAAGTTGCTCTGTACAGATCGGGAGTCACTGACTCTATACGGACCTGGAGTCAGTGTCCCTGTGCAGACCGGGATTCAATGGCTCTGTGCAGACCGGAAGTCAGTAACTCTGCATAGACCGGAAGTCAGTGACTCTGCATAGACCGGAAGTCAGTGACTCTGTACAGACCGGGAATCAGTGACTTTTGCAGACGGGGTGTCAGTGCATCTGTTCATACCCAGAGTCAGTGAATCTGTTTCGACCACGAGTCAGTGACTTTGTGGAACCGTGAGTCACTGACTCTGTACAGACAGTTAGTCAGTGAATCTCTACAGGCCTGGCGTCAGTGACTCTGTACAGACCTGGAGTCAGTGACTCTGTGAATAGCGGGATTCAGTGACTCTCTGCAGACCTGGAGTCAGTGAATCTGCACAGACCGGGAGTTAGTGGCTCAGTGCAGACCAGGAGGCAGCGATTTTGTCCAGACCGGTTGTCAGTGAGCCTTCACAGACCGGGAGTCAGTAACTCTGAACAGACCGAGTGTTAGTGACTCTGTCCAACCGGGGGTCAGTGATGCTGTACAGTCCTGGAATCAGTGACTCGGCACAGACCTGGAGTCAGTTACTCTGCACAGGACGGGATTCAGCGACTCTGTGCAGTTCGGAATCATTGATTATGTGTCGACCTGGAGTCAGCGACTCTGCACAGAACGGAAGTCAGTGATTCTGTACCGACCGGAAGTCGGTTGCTCTGTGCAGACCGGAATCAGTGAGTCTTCATCGATCGGGAGTCAGTAACTCGGTACAGACCGGAATCTTTGACTCTGTAGAGAGAGGGAGCCAGTGACCCTCCACAGACCGGTCGTCAGTGGCTCTGTAAGACCGGGAATCAGTAACTCTGTGCTGTCCTGCAATCAATGACTCTGTACAGACCGGGAGTCAGTGACTTTTTACAGACGGGGTGTCAGTGACTCTGTACAGACTGGACGTCAGTGACTGTGTACACGCCGGGGAGTCAGTGACTCTGTACGGACCGGGAGTCGGTCACTTTTCAGAGACCGGCTGTCAGTGACTCTCTGCAGAGTCACTTCCTTCCGGTCTGTACAGAGTCACTGACACCGAGAGTTCGTGACTCTGTATAGACCCGAATCAGTGACTCTGTGCAGACAGGGAATCAGTGAATCTGTACACGCAGGGAGTCAGTGAATCTGGACAGGCCGGGAATCCGTTACTCTGTATGGACCGGAATCAGTGACTCTGTTCTTACAGTGAGTCAGTGAAACTGTGCAGACATGGAGTCAGTGGCTCTGTCCAGATCGGGTGTCAGTGACTCTGTACAGACCGGAAGTCAGTGACTGTGTACAGCCCTGGAGTCAGTGAATCTCTACATACCGTGAGTCAGTGAATCTGCACAGACCGGGAGTCACTGACTCTGTACGGACCTGGCGGCAGTAACTCAGTGCAGACCGGGCGTCAGTGACTCGGTACAGACGCGGAGTCTGTGAGTCTGTACAGACCGGGAGTCAGTGACTTTGTACAGTCGGGGAGTCATTGATTCTGTGCAGACCTGGAGTCGGTGATTCTGTACAGGCCGGGAGTCAGTGACTCTGTACAGTTCGGAATCAATGATTATGTATTGACCTGGAGTCAACGACTCTGTATAGACCAGGAGTCATTGATTCTGTACGTACCGCAAGTCGGTGACTGTGTACAGACCGGCAGTCAGTGATTCTGTACGGCCCGGGAGTCACTTACTCTGTCCAGAATGGGAGTCAGTGAATCTGCATAGACCGGACGTCAGTTACTCTGTACAGACCGGGAGTCAGTGACTCTGTGCATAGTGGGATTCCATGACTCGCTGCAGACCTGGAGTCAGTGTATCTGCACAGACCGGGAGTTAGTGGCTCTGTGCAAACCGGGAGTCAGTGATTCTGTCCAGACTGGGTGTCAGTGATTCTTTACAGACCGGGAGTCCGTCTCTCTGAACAGACCGAGTGTTAGTGACTCTGTCCAACCGGGAGTCAGTGACGCTGTACGACCGGGAGTCAGAGGCTCTGTCAGATCGGGAATCAGTAACTCTGTACATTCCTGCAATCAGTGACTCTGAACGGACCGGGAGTAAGTGACGTTGTACAGACGGGGTGTCAGTGACTCTCTACAGACCGGGAGTCAGTGACCGTAGAGGCCGGGAGTCAGTGTCTCTGTACAGACCGGAATCAGTGAATCTGTACAGACAGGGAATCAGTGAATCTCTACAGGCCGAGAGTCCGTGACTCTGTATGGACCGGAATCAGTGACTTTTTTCAGACAGTGAATCAGTGAACCTGGGCGGACCTGGAGTCAGTGGCTCTCCACAGATCGGGTGTCAGTGACTCTGTGCAGACCGGAAGTCAGTGACTCTGTAGAGATCGGGAGTCAGTGGCTCTGGAAGACCGGGAGTAAATAACTCTGTACAGACCGGTCGTCAGTGACTCCGTACAGACCCGGAGTCTGTGATTCTGTACCGACCGGAAGTCGGTTACTCTGTACAGACCGGGATCAGTGACTCTCTGCAGACAGTGAGTCAGTGAATCTGAACAGACCTGGAGTCAGTGGCTCTGTACATGCCGGGTGTCAGTTTCTCTGTGCAGACCGGGTGTCAGTGAGTCTTCATAGATCGCGAGTCAGTAAGTCTGCACAGACCGGGAGACAGTGACTCGGTACAGGCCGGGCTGTCAGTGACTCTGTACAGATCAGAATCATTGACTCTGTACAGAGAGGGAGTCAGTGACTCTGTACAGACCGGTAGTCAGTGGCTCTGTAAGACCTGGAATCAGTAACTATGTGCGGTCCTGCAGTCAGTGACTCTGTGCAGACCGGGCGTCAGTTACTCTGCAGAGAACGTGATTACTCTGTACAGGCCGGGAGTCAGCGACTCTGTGCAGTTCAGAATCGTTGATTATGTGCAGACTGGAGTCAGCGACTCTGTGCAGACAGTGAGTTACTGAATCTGCGCAAATCTGGAGTCAGTGGCTCTGTACAAACCGGGTGTTAGTGACTCTGTACAGACCGGGTGTCAGTGAGTCTTCATAGATAGGGAATCAGTGACTCTGTACAGACACTGCGTTAGTGAATCTGCACAGACCTGGAGTAAGTGGCTCTGTAGAGGTCGGGAGTCACTGACTCTGTACGGACCTGGAGTCAGATTACCTGTGCAGACCGGGATTCAATGGTTCTGTGCAGACCGGGAGTCGGTGATTCTGTACGGACTTGAACTCGGTGACTCTGTGCAGACCGGAAGTCAGTGACTCTGCATAGACCGGGAGTCAGTGACTCTGTGCATAGTGGGATTCAGTGACTCTCTGCAGACCTGGAGTGAGTGAATCTGCACAGACCGGGAGTTAGTGGCTCTGTGCAGACCGGGAGTCAGTGATTCAGTCCAGACCGGGTGTAAGTGAGCCTTTACAGACCGGGAGTCAGTAACTCTGAACAGACCGAGTGTTCTTGAATCTTTCCAACCGGGAGTCAGTGACGCTGCACAGACCGGGAGTTAGTTACTCTGTCGAGAACGGGAGTCAATTACTCCGTGCAGGCCGGGAGTCAGCGACTCTGTGCAGTTCGGAATCATTGATTATGTGTAGACCTGGAGTCAGCGACTCTGTACAGAGCGGGAGTCATTGATTCTGTACCGACCGGAAGTCGGTTGCTCTGTACAGACCGGAATCAGTGACTCTGTGCAGACAGTGAGTGAGTGAATCTGCACAGACCTGGAATCAGTGGCACTGTTCAGGCCGGGTGTCTGTGACTCGGTGCAGACCGGGTGTCAGTGAGTCTTCATAGATCAGGAGTCAATAAGTCTGTACAGTCCGAGAATCAGTGACTCGGTACAAGCCGGGGAGTCAGTGACTCTGTACAGAGAGGTAGTCAGTGACTCTGTACAGAGAGGTAGTCAGTGCCTCTGTCAGATCGGGAATCAGTAACTCTGTACATTCCTGCAATCAGTGACTCTGAACGGACCGGGAGTAAGTGACGTACAGACGGGGTGTCAGTGACTCTCTACAGACCGGGAGTCAGTGACTGTAGAGGCCGGGAGTCAGTGTCTCTGTACAGACCGGAATCAGTGAATCTGTACAAACAGGGAGTCAGTAAGTCTGTACAGACCGGGAGTCAGTGACTCGGTACAGACCGGGGAGTCAGTGACTCTGTAAAGATCGGAATCATTGACTCTGTACAGAGAGGGAGTCAGTAACTCTGTGCACAGCGGTAGTCAGTGGCTCTGTAAGACCTGGAATCATTAACTCTGTACAGTCCTGCAGTCAGTGACTCTGTATAGACCGGGATCAGTGAATCTGTACAGACATTGAATCAGTGAATCTGTAGAGGCCGGGAGTCAGTGACTCTGGACAGTTCGGAATCATTGATTATGTACAGACCTGGAGTCAGCGACACTGTACAGACCGGGAGTCAGTGATTCTACACGGCCCAGGAGTCAGTTCATCTGTCCAGTCCGGGAGTCAGTGAATCTTCATCGACCGGAAGTCAATTACGATGTGCAGACCGAAAGTCAGTGGCTCTGTACAGTTCGGAATTATTGATTATGTACAGACCTGGAGTCAGCGACACTGTACAGACCGGGAGTCAGTGATTCTGTACGTACCTCAAGTCGGTGACTCTGTCATGACGGGCAGTCAGTGATTCTGTACGGTCCGGGAGTCAGCTACTCTGTCCAGACCGGGAGTCAGTGAATCTGCATCGACCGGAAGTCAATTACAATGTACAGACCGGGAGTCAGTGATTCTGTTCAGACCGGGAATCAGAGACGTTGTACAGACTGGGTATTAATGATTCTCTGCAGACTGGGAGTCAGTGAGTCTTCATTGACCGGGAGTCAATAAATTTGCACGGAACGAGAGTTAGTGACTCTGTGCTGACCTGGAGTCAGTGACACTGCACAGACCGGGAGTCAGTGGCTGTGTACAGGCCGGGAATCAGTGACTCTGTACGGACCGGGAGTCAGTGACTTTTTGCAGATGGGGAGTCAGTGCATCTGTTCATACCGAGAGTCAGTGAATCTGTTTCGACCGCGAGTCAGTGACTTTGTGGAACCGTGAGTCACTGACTCTGTACAGACAGTTAGTCAGTGAATCTCGACAGGCCTGGCGTCAGTGGCTCTGTACAGACCGGGTGTCAGTGACTCTGTACAGACCGGGTGTCAGAGTACCTGTGCAGACCGGGATTCAATGGCTCTGTGCAAACCGGGAGTCGGTGATTCTGTGCGGACTTGAAGTCAGTGACTCTGCATAGACCGGAAGTCAGTTACTCTGTACCGACTGGGAGTCAGTGACTCTGTGCATAGCGGGATTCAATGACTCTCTGCAGACCTGGAGTCAGTGAATCTGTACAGACCGGGAGTTAGTGGCTCAGTGCAGACCAGGAGGCAGTGATTCTGTCCAGACCGGTTGTCAGTGAGCCTTCACAGACCGGGAGTCAGTAACTCTGAACAGACCGAGTGTTAGTGACTCTGTCCAACCGGGGGTCAGTGATGCTGTACACACCTGGAGTCAGTGACTCGGCACAGACCGGGCGTCAGATACTCTGCACAGGCCGGGATTCAGCGACTCTTTACAGAGCGGAAGTCAGTGATTCTGTACCGACCGGAAGTCGGTTGCTCTGTACATACCGGAATCAGTGACTCTGTGCAGACAGTCAGTCAGTGAATCTGCACACACCTGGAGTCAGTGGCTCTGTACAGACCGGGTGTAAGTGACTCGGTACAGGCCGGGGAGTCAGTGTCTCTGTACAGATCGGAATCATTGACTCTGCACAGAGAGGGATCCAGTGTCTCTGTACAGACCGGCCGTCAGTGACTCTGTGAGACCGGGATCCAGTGTCTCTGTACAGACCGGCCGTCAGTGACTCTGTGAGACCGGGAATCAGTGACTCTGTACAGACCGGTCGTCAGTGACTGTGTACACGGCGGGGAGTCAGTGACTCTGTACGGACCGGGAGTCGGTCACTTTTTAGAGACCGGCTGTCAGTGACTCTCTGCAGAGCCAATTCCTTCCGGTCTGTACAGAGTCACTGACACCGAGAGTTCGTGACTGTGTACAGACCCGAATCAGTGACTCTGTGCAGACAGGGAATCAGTGAATCTGTACATACCGGAATCAGTGAATCTGTACAGGCCGGGAGTCCGTTACTCTGTATGGACCGGAATCAGTGACTCAGTTCACACAGTGAGTCAGTGAAACTGTGCAGACCTGTAGTCAGTGGCCATGTCCAGATCTGGTGTCAGTGACTCTGTACAGACCGGAAGTCAGTGAATCTGCACAGACTGGGAGTCACTGACTCTGTACGGACCTGGCGTCAGTGGCTCTGTACAGACCGAGTGTCAGTGATTCTGTACAGACCAGAATCAGTGAATCTGTACAGACAGGGAGTCAGTGAATCTGTATTGGCGGGGAGTCCGTGACTCTGTATGCACCGGAATCAGTGACTCTTTTCAGACAGTGAGTCAGTGAACCTGTGCAGACGTGGAGTCAGTGGCTCTCTGCAGATCGGGTGTCAGTGACTCTGCAGAGACCGGAAGTTAGTTACTCTGTACAGACCTCGAGTCAGTGACTCTGTGCATAGCGGGATTCAGTGACTCTCTGCAGACCTGGAGTCAGTGAATCTGTACAGAACGGGAGTTCGTGGCTCTGTGCAGACCGGGAGTCAGTGATTCTGTCCAGACCGGGTGTCAGTGAGCCTTTACAGACCGGGAGTCGGTAACTCTGAACAGACCGAGTACTGGTGACTCTGTCCAACCGGGAGTCAGTTGCGCTGTACGACCGGGAGTCAGTGATGCTGTCCAGACCTGGAGTCATTGACTCTGCACAGACTGGGAGTCAGATACTCTGAAAAGAATGGGAGTCAATTACTCTGAGCAGGCCGGAGTCAGCGACTCTGTGCAGTTCGGAATCAGTGATTATGTGCAGACTTGGAGTCAGCGATGCTGCACAGAGCGGGAGTCAGTGATTCTGTCCCGACCGGAATTCGGTTACTCTCTGCAGACCGGGATCAGTGACTCTCTGCAGACAGTGAGTCAGTGAATCTGAACAGACCTGGAGTCAGTGGCTCTGTACATGCCGGGTGTCAGTTTCTCTGTGCAGATCGGAATCATTGACTCTGTACAGAGAGGGAGTCAGTGACTCTGTACAAACCGGTCGTCAGTGGCTCTGTAAGACCGGGAATCAGGAACTCTGTACAGTCCTGGAGTCAGTGACTCTGTCCAGACCGGAATCAGTGAATCTGTACAGACAGGGAGTGAGAGAATCTGTACAGGCCGGGAGTCCGTGACTCTGTATGGACCGGAATCAGTGACTCTTTTCAGACAGTGAGTCAGTGAACCTGTGCAGAGCTGGAGTCAGTGGCTCTCCACAGAGCGGGTATCAGTGACTCTGTGCAGAATGGAAGTCAGTGACTCTGTAGAGACCGGGAGTCAGTGGCTCTGTAAGACCGGGAGTAAGTAACTCTGTACAGACCGGGCGTCAGTGACTCAGTACAGACCCGGAGTCTGCGATTCTGTACCGACCGGAAGTCGGTTACTCTGTACAGACCGGAATCAGTGACTCTGTGCAGACAGTGAGTCAGTGAATCTGCACAGACCTGGAGTCAGTGGCTCTGTACCGACCGGGTGTCAGTGAGTCTTCACAGATCGGGAGTCAGTAAGTCTGTACAGACCGGGAGTCAGTGACTCGGTACAGGCCGGGGAGTCAGTGACTCTGTGCAGATCAGAATCATTGACTCTGTAAAGAGAGGGAGTCAGTAACTCTGTACGGACCTGCAGTCAGTGACTCTGCACAGTCCGGGATCAGTGAATCTGTACGGACAGGGAGTCAGTGGCTCTGTAAGAACGGGAGTAAGTAACTCTGTACAGAACGGGAGTCAGTGACTCTGCACAGTCGGGGAGCCAGTGATGCTGGACAGACCTTGAGTCAGTGACTCTGCACAGACGGGGAGTCAGTAACTCTGCATAGAACGTGAGTCAATTGCACTGTACAAGCCGGGAGTCAGCGACTCTGAGCAGTTCGGAATTGATGATTATGTGCAGACCTGGAGTCAGCGACTCTGTGCAGACAGTGAGTTAGTGAATCTGCGCAGATCTGGAGTCAGTGGTTCTGTACAGACCGGGTGTCAGTGACTCTGTACAGACCGGGTGTCAGTGAGTCTTCATAGATAGGGAATCAGTGACTCTGTACAGACACTGCGTTAGTGAATCTGCACAGACCTGAAGTAAGTGGCTCTGCACAGATCGGGAGTCACTGACTCTGTACGGACCTGGAGTCAGAGTCCTTGTGCAGACCGGGATGCAATGGCTCTGTGCAGACCGGAATCGGTGATTCTGTACGGACTTGAAGTCGGTGACTCTGTGCAGACCGGAAGTCAGTGACTCTGTCGAGACCGGGAGTTAGTGGCTCTGTGCAGACCGGGAGTCAGTGATTCTGTCCAGACCGAGTGTTAGTGACTCTCTCCAACCGGGAGTCAGTGACGCTGTACGACCAGGAGTAAGTGACGTTGTACAGACGTGGTGTCAGTGACTGCCTACAGACCGGGAGTCAGTGACTGTACAGGCCGGGAGTCAGTGTCTCTGTGCAGAACGGAATCAGTGAATCTGTACAGACAGGGAGTCAGTAACGCTGTCCAGACCGGGAATCAGTGACTCTGTACAGGCCGGGGAGTCAGTGACTCTGTAAAGATCGGAATCGTTGACTCTGTACAGAGAGGGGGTCCATGACTCTGTACAGGCCGGGATACCGTGACTCTATATGGACCGGAATCAGTGACTCCGTTCAGACAGTGAGTCAGTGAAACTGTGCAGACCTGCAGTCAGTGGCTCTGTGCAGATCGCGTGTCAGTGACTCAGTGCAGACCGGAATTCAGTGACTGTGCACAAGCCGGGGAGTCAGTGAATCTGTACAGACCTGGAGTCAGTGACTCTGTACGGGCGGGGAGTCAGTGACTTTTTACAGACGGGGTGTCAGTGACTCTCTGCAGAGTCACTGCCTTCCGGCCTTTACAGAGTCACTGACACCGAAAGTTCGTGACTCTGTACAGACCGGAATCAGTGACTCTGTACAGACCGGGAGTCAGTGACTCTGTAGGATCGGAAGTCACTGAATCTCTACGGACCTGGCGTCATTGGCTCTGTGCAGACCGGGTGTCAGTGACTCTGTGCAGACCTGGAGTCAGTTTCACTGTGCAGACCGGGAGTCAGTGGCTCTGTAAGACCGGGAGTCAGTAACTCAGTGCAGACCGGGCGTCAGTGATTCCGTACAGACCCGGAGTCTGTGAGTCTGTGCAGACCGGGAGTCAGTGACTCTGTGCAGTCGGGGAGTCATTGATTCTGTGCAGACCTGGAGTAGGTGACTCTGTAGAGACCGGGAGTCAGTGATTCTGTACGTACCGCAAGTCGGTGACTGTGTACAGACCGGCAGTCAGTGATTCTGTACGGCCCGGGAGTCACTTACTCTGTCCAGACTGAGAGTCAGTGAATCTGCATCGACCGGAAGTCAATTACTATGTACAGACCGGGAGTCAGTGACTCAGTTCAGACCGGGAGTCGGTGATTCTGTACGGACTTGAATTCGGTGACTCTGTGCAGACAGGAAGTCAGTGACTCTGCATAGACCGGACGTCAGTTACTCTGTACATAGTGGGATTCAATGACTCCCTGCAGACCTGGAGTCAGTGAATCTGTACAGACCGGGAGTTCGTGGCTCTGTGCAAATCGGGAGTTGAGTCAGTGAGCGTAGAGGCCGGGAGTCAGTGTCTCTTTACAGACCGGAATCAGTGAATCTGTACAGACCGAGTGTCAGTGACTCTGTACAGACCTGGAGTCAGTGACTCTGTCCAGACCGGAATCAGTGAATCTGTACAGACAGGGAGTCAGTGAATCTGTATTGGCGGGGAGTCCGTGACTTTGTATGGACCGGAATCAGTGACTCTTTTCAGACAGTGAGTCAGTGAACCTGTGCAGACCTGGAGTCAGTGGCTCTCGACAGATCGGGTGTCAGTGACTCTGTACAGACCGGAAGTCAGTGACTCAGTAGAGACCGGGAGTCAGTGGCTCTGTAAGACCGGGAGTCAGTAACTCAGTGCAGACCGGGCGTCAGTGACTCCGTACAGACCCGGAGTCTGAGAGTCTGTACAGACAGGGAGTCAGTGACTCTGTACAGTCGGGGAGTCATTGATTCTGTATAGACCTGGAGTCGGTGACTTTGTACAGGCCGGGTGTCAGTGACTCTGTCCAGGCCGGAATCATTCATTATGTACAGACCTGGAGTCAACGACTCTGTCCAGACCGGGAGTCAGTGAATCTGCATCGACCGGAAGTCAATTACGATGTACAGAATGGGAGTCAGTGACTCTGTTCAGACCGGGAGTCAGTGACATTGTAGAGACTGGGTATCAATGACTCTCTGCAGACCGGGAGTCAGTGAGTCTTCATAGACCGGGAGTCAATAACGTTGAACGGAACGAGAGTTTGTGACTCTGTGCTGACCTGGAGTCAATGACACTGCACAGACCGGGAGTCAGTGACTGTGTACAGGCCACGAATCAGTGACTCTGTACAGACCTGGAGTCAGTGACTCTGTCCGGACCGGAATTCAGTGACTTTTTGCAGACGGGGTGTCAGTGCATCTGTTCATACCCAGAGTCAGTGAATCTGTTTCGACCGCGAGTCAGTGACTTTGTGGAACCGTGAGTCACTGACTCTGTACGGACCTGGAGTCATTGTCTCTGTACAGACAATTAGTCAGTGAATCTCTACAGGCCTGGCGTCAGTGGCTCTGTACAGACCTGGCGTCAGTGGCTCTGTACAGGCCGGGTGTCAGTGACTCTGTACAGACCGAGTGTTAGTGACTCTGTCCAACCGGGGGTCAGTGATGCTGTACTGACCTGGAGTAAGTGACTCGGCGCAGACCAGGTGTCAGTTACTCTGCACAGGCCGGGATTCAGCGACTCTGTGCAGTTCGGAATCATTGATTATGTGCAGACCTGGAGTCAGCGAATCTGTACAGAACGGAAGTCAGTGTTTCTGTACCGACCGGAAGTCTGTTGCTCTGTACAGACCGGAATCAGTGACTCTGTGCAGACAGTGAGTCAGTGAATCTGCACAGACCTGGAGTCAGTGGCTCTGTACCGGCCGGGTGTCAGTAACTCTGCACAGACTGGGTGTCAGTGAGTCTTCATAGATCGGGAGTCAGTAAGTCTGTGCAGACCGGGAGTCAGTAACTCGGTAAAGGGCGGGGAGTCAGTGACTCTGTACAGATCGGAATCATTGGCTCTGTACGCAGAGAGAGCCAGTGACCATGTACAGACCAATCGTCAGTGGCTCTGAAAGACCGGGAATCAGTAACTCTGTACTGTCGTGCAATCAATGACTCTGCACGGACCGGGAGTCAGTGACTTTGTACAGACGCTGTGTCAGTGACTCTGTACAGACCGGACGTCAGTGACTGTGTACACGCCGGGGAATCATGACTCTGTACGGAGCGGGAGTCGGTCACTTTTTACAGACCGCCTGTCAGTGACTCTCTGCAGAGTCATTTCCTTCCGGTCTGTACAGAATCACTGACACGGAGAGTTCGTGACTCTGTATAGACCCGAATCAGTGGCTCTCTGCAGACAGGGAATCAGTGAATCTGTACATACCGGAATCATTGAATCTGTACAGGCAGGGAGTCAGTGCATCTGGAAAGGCCGGGAGTCCGTTCCTCTGTATGGACCGGAATCAGTGACTCTGTTCAGACAGTGAGTCAGTGAAACTGTGCAAAGTGGGATTCAATGATTCCCTGCAGACCTGGAGACAGTGAATCTGTACAGACAGGGAGTTAGTGGCTCTGTGCAGACCGGGAGTCAGTGATTCTGTCCAGACCGGGTGTCAGTGAGTCTTTACAGACCGGGAGTCCGTCTCCCTGAACAGACCGAGTGTTAATGACTGTCCAACCGGGAGTCAGTGACGCTGTACGACCGGGAGTCAGTGATGCTGTGCAGACCTGGAGTCAGTGACTCTGCACAGAGCGGTAGTCTGTTACTCTTTATAGAACGGGAGTCAATTACTCTGTACAGGCCGGGAGTCAGCGACTCTGTGCAGTTCGGAATCATTGATTATGTACAGACCTGGAGTCAGCGACTCTGTGCAGACAGTGAGTCAGAGAATCTGCACAGACCTGGAGTCAGTGGCTCTGTACAGGCCGGGTGTCAGTTTCTCTGTACAGGCCGGGGTGTCAGTGACTCTGTGCAGACAGTGAGTCAGTGAATCTGCACAGACCTGGAGTCAGTGGCTCTCTACAGGCCGGGTGTCAGTGTCTCTGTACAGTCCGGGGTGTCAGTGACTCGGCACAGATCGGGAGTCAGTAAGTCTGTACAGACCGGGAGTCAGTGACTCGGTACAGGCCGGGGTGCCAGTGACTCTGTCCAGATCGGAATCATTGACTCTGTACAGAGAGGGAGTTAGTGACTCTGCACACAGCGGTAGTCAGTGGCTCTGTAAGACCGGGAATCAGTAACTCTGTACGGTCCTGCAGTCAGTGACTCTGTACAGAACGGGATCAGTGAATCTGTACGGACAGGGAGTCAGTGAATCTGTACAGGCCGGGATTCCTTGACTCTGTATGGACCGGAATCAGTGACTCTGTTCAGAGAGTGAGTCAGTGATTCTGTAAGAACGGGAGTATGTAACTCTGGACAGACCTTGAGTCAGTGACTCTGCACAGACGGGGAGTCAGTTACTCTGCAAAGACCGTGAGTCAATTACACTGTACAGGCCGGGAGTCAGCGACTATGTGCAGTTCGGAATCGTTGATTATGTGCAGACCTGGAGTCACCGAGTCTGTGCAGACAGTGAGTTAGTGAATCTGCGCAGACCTGGAGTCAGTGGCTCTCTACAGGCCGGAAGTCAGTGACTGTGTACAGCCCTGGAGTCAGTGAATCTCGACATACCGTGAGTCAGTGAATCTGCACAGACCGGGATTCACTGACTCTGGACGGACCTGGCGTCAGTGGCTCTGTGCAGACCGAGTGTCAGTGACTCTGTACAGACCTGGAATCAGTGAATCTGTACAGACAGGGAGTCAGCGAATCTGTATTGGCGGGGAGTCCGTGACTCTGTATGGACCGGAATCAGTGACTCTTTTCAGACAGTGAGTCAGTGAACCTGTGCAGACCGGGAGTCAGTGACTGTGTACAGACGAGAGTCAGTGAATCTCTACATTCCGAGAGTCAGTGAATCTGCACAGACCGGGAGTCACTGACTCTGTACGGACCTGGCGTCAGTAACTCAGTGCAGACCGGGCGTCAGTGACTCCGTACAGACCCGGAGTCTGTGAGTCTGTACAGACCGGGAGTCAGTGACTCTGTACAGTCGGGGAGTCATTGATTCTGTACAGACCTGGAATCAGTGACTCTGTACAGGCCGGGAGTCAGTGACTCTGTACAGTTCGGAATCAATGATTATGTACAGTCCTGGAGTCAACGACTCTGCACAGACCGGGAGTCAGTGATTCTGTACGTACCGCAAGTCGGTGACTGTGTACAGACCGGCAGTCAGTGATTCTGTCCGGCCCGGGAGTCACTTACTCTGTCCAGACTGGGAGTCAGTGACTCTGCATCAACCGGAAGTCAATTACTATGTGCAGACCGAGAGTCAGTGACTCAGTTCAGACCGGGAGTCGGTGATTCTGTACGGTCTTGAATTCGGTGACTCTGTGCAGACCGGAAGTCAGTGACTCTTTACAGACCGGGAGTCAGTGGCTCTGTGCATTGCGGGATTCAATGACTCCCTGCAGACCTGGACTCAGTGAATCTGTACAGACCGGGAGTTAGTGGCTCTGTGCAGACCGGGAGTCAGTGACTCTGTCCAGTTCGGAATCATTGATTATGTGCAGACCTGGAGTCAGCGACTCTGTACAGAGCGGAATCATTGACTCTGTACAGAGAGGGATCCAGTGACGCTGTACAGACCGGTCGTCAGTGGCTCTGTAAGACCGGGAATCAGTAACTCTGTACTGTCCTGCAATCAATGACTCTGCACGGACCGGGAGCCAGTGACTTTGTACAGGCCGGGAGTCAGTGACTGTGTACACGCCGGGGAGTCAGTGACTCTGTACGGACCGGGAGTCGGTCACTTTTTAGAGACCGGCTGTCAGTGACTCTCTGCAGAGCCAATTCCTTCCGTCCTGTCCAGGTTCACTGACACCGAGAGTTCGTGACTCTGTACAGACCCGAATCAGTGACTCTCTACAGGCAGGGTGTCAGTGAATCTGGACAGGCCGGGAATCCGTTACTCTGTATGGACCGGAATCAGTGACTCTGTTCATACAGTGAGTGTGTCCAGACACACTCTGGACACACTCACTGTATGAACAGACCTGGAGTCACTGGAGTTATGTGCAGACCTGGAGTCACTGGCTCTGTCCAGATCTGGTGTCAGTGACTCTGTGCAGACCGGAAGTCAGTGACTGTGTACAGACCTGGAGTCAGTGAATCTCTACATACCGAGAGTCAGTGAATCTGCACAGACCGGGACTCACTGACGCTGTACGGACCTGGCGTCAGTGGCTCTGTACAGACCGAGTGTCAGTGACTCTGTGCAGACCTGGAGTCAGTGACTCTGTCCAGACCAGAATCAGTGAATCTGTACAGACAGGTAGTCAGTGAATCTGTATTGGCCGCGAGTCCGTGACTCTGTATGGACCGGAATCAGTGACTCTTTTCAGACAGTGATTCAGTGAACCTGTGAAGTCCTGGAGTCAGTGGCTCTCTACAGATCGGGTGTCAGTGACTCTGTACAGACCGGAAGTCAGTGACTCTGTAGAGACCGGGAGTCAGTGGATCTGTAAGACCGGGAGTCAGCAACTCAGTGCAGACCGGGCGTCAGTGATTCCGTACACACCCGGAGTCTGTGAGTCTGTACAGACCGGGAGTCAGTGAATCTGTACTGTCGGGGAGTCAGTGATTCTGTACGGCCCGGGAGTCAGTTACTCTGTCCTGACCGGGAGTCAGTGAATCTGCATCGACCGGAAGTCAATTACGATGTACTTTATGGGGGTCAGTGACTCTGTTCAGACCGGGAGTCAGTGACATTGTAGAGACGGGGTATCAATGACTCTCTGCAGACCGGGAGTCAGTGAGTCTTCATAGACCGGGAGTCAATAACTTTGAACGGAACGAGAGTTAGTTACTCTGTGCTGACCTGGATTGAATGACACTGCACAGACCGGGAGTCAGTGACTGTGTACAGGCCAGGAATCAGTGACTCTGTCCGGACCGGAATTCAGTGACTTTTTGCAGACGGGGTGTCAGTGCATCTGTTCATACCGAGAGTCAGTGAATCTGTTTCGACCGCGAGTCAGTGACTTTGTGGAACCGTGAGTCACTGACTCTGCACGGACCTTGAGTCATTGTCTCTGTACAGACAGTTAGTCAGTGAATCTCGACAGGCCTGGCGTCAGTGGCTCTGTACAGACCGGGTGTCAGTGACTCTGTAGAGACCTGGAGTCAGAGTACCTGTGCAGACCGGGATTCAATGGCTCTGTGCAAACCGGGAGTCGGTGATTCTGTGCGGACTTGAAGTCGGTGGCTCTGTGCAGACCGGAAGTCAGTGACTCTGCATACACCGGAAGTCAGTTACTCTGCACCGACCGGGGTCAGTGACTCTGTGCATAGCGGGATCCAGTGACTCTCTGCAGACCTGGAGTCAGTGAATCTGCACAGACCGGGAGTTAGTGGCTCAGTGCAGACCAGGAGGCAGTGATTCTGTCCAGACCGGTTGTCAGTGAGCCTTCACAGACCGGGAGTCAGTAACTCTGAACAGACCGAGTGTTAGTGACTCTGTCCAACCGGGGGTCAGTGATGCTGTACAGTCCTGGAATCAGTGACTCGGCGCAGACCAGGTGTCAGTTACTCTGCACAGGCCGGGATTCAGCGACTCTGTGCAGTTCGGAATCATTGATTATGTGCAGACCTGGAGTCAGCGACTCTGTGCAGAACGGAAGGCAGTGATTCTGTACCGACCGGAGGTCGGTTGCTCTGTACAGACCGGAATCAGTGACTCTGTGCAGACAGTGAGTCAGTGAATCTGCACAGACCTGGAGTCAGTGGCTCTGTACCGGCCGGGTGTCAGTAACTCTGTACAGACCGGGTGTCAGTGAGTCTTCATAGATCGGGAGTCAGTAAGTCTGTGCAGACCGGGAGTCAGTAACTCGGTAAAGGGCGGGGAGTCAGTGACTCTGTGCAGATCGGAATCATTGGCTCTGTACGGAGAGGGAGCCAGTGACCATGTACAGACCAATCGTCAGTGGCTCTGCAAGACCGGGAATCAGTAACCCTGTACTGTCCTGCAATCAATGACTCTGCACGGACCGGGAGTCAGTGACTTTGTACAGACAGGGTGTCAGTAACTCTCTACAGACCGGACGTCAGTGACTGTGTACACGCCGGGGAATCATGACTCTGTACGGAGCGGGAGTCGGTCACTTTTTACAGACCGCCTGTCAGTGACTCTCTGCAGAGTCACTTCCTTCCGGTCTGTACAGAGTCACTGACACGGAGAGTTCGTGACTCTGTATAGACCCGAATCAGTGACTCTCTGCAGACAGGGAATCAGTGAATCTGTACACGCAGGGAGTCAGTGAATCTGGAAAGGCCGGGAGTCCGTTACTCTGTATGGACCGGAATCAGTGACTCTGTTCAGACAGTGAGTCAGTGAAACTGTGCATAGCGGGATTCAATGATTCCCTGCAGACCTGGAGACAGTGAATCTGCACAGACCGGGAGTTAGTGGCTCTGTGCAGGCCGGGAGTCAGTGATTCTGTCCAGACCGGGTGTCAGTGATTCTTTGCAGACCGGGAGTCCGTCTCCCTGAACAGACCGAGTGTTAGTGACTCTGTCCAACCGGGAGTCAGTGACGCTGTACGACCGGGAGTCAGTGATGCTGTGCAGACCTGGAGTCAGCGACTCTGTACAGAGCGGGAGTCAGTGATTCTGTACAGACCGGAAGTCGGTGACTCTGTACAGACCGGAGTCAGTGACTCGGTACAGGCCGGGGAGTTAGTGACTCTGCACACAGCGGTAGTCAATGGCTCTGTTAGACCTGGAATCAGTAACTCTGTGCAGTCCTGCAGTCAGTGACTCTGTACAGACCGGGATCAGTGAATCTGTACAGACATTGAGTCAGTGAATCTGTCGAGGCCGGGAGTCCGTGACTCTGTATGTACCGGAATCAGTGACTCTTTTCAGACAGTGAGTCAGTGAACCTGTGCAGACCTCGAGTCAGTGGCACTCTACAGATCGGGTGTCACTGACTCTGTACGGACCGGGAGTCAGTGGCTCTGTAAGACCGGGAGTCAGTAAATCTGTACAGACCGGGCGTCAGTGACTCCGTACAGACCGGGAGTCAGTGAGGCTGTACGGTCGGGGAGTCATTGAATCTGTGCAGACCTGGAGTCGGTGACTCTGTACAGGCCGGGAGTCAGTGACTCTCTCCAGTTCGGAATCATTGATTATGTACAGACCTGGAGTCAGCGACACTGTACAGACCGGGAGTCAGTGACTCTGCAGAGCGGGATTCAGTGACTCTCTGCAGACCTGGAATCAGTGAATCTGTACAGACCGGGAGTTAGTCGCTCTGTGCATACCGGGAGTCAGTAATTCTGTACAGACCGGTTGTCAGTGAGTCTTTGCAGACCGGGAATCAGTATCTCTGAACAGGCCGAGTGTTCGTGACTCTGTCCAACCGGGAGTCAGTGATGCTGTGCAGACCTGGAGTCAATGACTCTGCACAGACCTGGGGTCAGTTGCTCTGTATAGAACGGAAATCAATTACTCTGTACAGCCCGGGAGTCAGTAATTCTGTACGGCCCGGGAGTCAGTTACTCTGTCCAGAACGGGAGTCAGTGAATCTGCATCGACCGGAAGTCAATTACTATGTACAGACCGGGAGTCAGTGACTCTGTTCAGACCGGGAGTCAGTGACATTGTACCGACTGGGTATCAATGACTCACTGTCGACCGGGAGTCAGTGAGCCTTCATAGACCGGGAATCAATAACTTTGAACGGAACGAGAGTGAGTGAATCTGTGCTGACCTGGAGTTAGTGACACTGCACCGACCGGGAATCAGTGACTCTTTACAGACGGGGTGTCAGTGAATCTCTACCGACCGGGAGTCAGTGGCTCTGTAAGACCAGGAGTCAGTAACTCAGTGCAGACCGGGCGTCAGTGATTCCGTACAGACCCGGAGTCTGTGAGTCTGTGCAGACCGGGAGTCAGTGACTCTGTGCAGTCGGGGAGTCATTGATTCTGTGCAGACCTGGAGTAGGTGACTCTGTACAGGCCGAGAGTCAGTGACTCTGTACAGTTCGTAATCAGTGATTATGTACAGATCTGGAGTCAACGACTCTGTAGAGACCGGGAGTCAGTGATTCTGTACGTACCGCAAGTCGGTGACTGTGTACAGACCGGCAGTCAGTGATTCTGTACGGCCCGGGAGTCACTTACTCTGTTCAGACTGAGAGTCAGTGAATCTGCATCGACCGGAAGTCAATTACTATGTACAGACCGGGAGTCAGTGACTCAGTTCAGACCGGGAGTCGGTGATTCTGTGCGGACTTGAATTCGGTGACTCTGTGCAGACCGGAAGTCAGTGACTCTGCATAGACCGGACGTCAGTTACTCTGTACAGACCGGGAGTCAGTGACTCTGTGCATAGCGGGATTCAATGACTCCCTGCAGACCTGGAGTCAGTGAATCTGTCCAGACCGGGAGTTCGTGGCTCTGTGCAAATCGGGAGTCAGTGATTCTGTCCAGACCGGGTATCAGTGAGTCTTTACAGACCGGGAGTCCGTCTCTCTGAGCAGATCGAGCGTTAGTGACTCTGTCCAACTGGGAGTCAGTGATGCTGTACGACCGGGAGTCAGAGGCTCTGTCAGATCGGGAATCAGTAACTCTGTACATTCCTGCAATCAGTGAATCTGAACGTACCGGGAGTAAGTGACGTTGTACAGACGGGGTGTCAGTGACTCTCTACAGACCGGGAGTCAGTGACTCTGCATAGACCGGACGTCAGTTACTCTGTACATAGTGGGATTCAATGACTCCCTGCAGACCTGGAGTCAGTGAATCTGTACAGACCGGGAGTTCGTGGCTCTGTGCAAATCGGGAGTTGAGTCAGTGAGCGTAGAGGCCGGGAGTCAGTGTCTCTTTACAGACCGGAATCAGTGAATCTGTACAGACCGAGTGTCAGTGACTCTGTACAGACCTGGAGTCAGTGACTCTGTCCAGACCGGAATCAGTGAATCTGTACAGACAGGGAGTCAGTGAATCTGTATTGGCGGGGAGTCCGTGACTTTGTATGGACCGGAATCAGTGACTCTTTTCAGACAGTGAGTCAGTGAACCTGTGAAGTCCTGGAGTCAGTGGCTCTCGACAGATCGGGTGTCAGTGACTCTGTACAGACCGGAAGTCAGTGACTCAGTAGAGACCGGGAGTCAGTGGCTCTGTAAGACCGGGAGTCAGTAACTCAGTGCAGACCGGGCGTCAGTGACTCCGTACAGACCCGGAGTCTGAGAGTCTGTACAGACAGGGAGTCAGTGACTCTGTACAGTCGGGGAGTCATTGATTCTGTATAGACCTGGAGTCGGTGACTTTGTACAGGCCGGGTGTCAGTGACTCTCTCCAGTTCGGAATCATTCATTATGTACAGACCTGGAGTCAACGACTCTGTCCAGACCGGGAGTCAGTGAATCTGCATCGACCGGAAGTCAATTACGATGTACAGAATGGGAGTCAGTGACTCTGTTCAGACCGAGAGTCAGTGACATTGTACAGACTGGGTATCAATGACTCTCTGCAGACCGGGAGTCAGTGAGTCTTCATAGACCGGGAGTCAATAACGTTGAACGGAACGAGAGTTTGTGACTCTGTGCTGACCTGGAGTCAATGACACTGCACAGACCGGGAGTCAGTGACTGTGTACAGGCCACGAATCAGTGACTCTGTACAGACCTGGAGTCAGTGACTCTGTCCGGACCGGAATTCAGTGACTTTTTGCAGACGGGGTGTCAGTGCATCTGTTCATACCGAGAGTCAGTGAATCTGTTTCGACCGCGCGTCAGTGACTTTGTGGAACCGTGAGTCACTGACTCTGTACGGACCTGGAGTCATTGTCTCTGTACAGACAATTAGTCAGTGAATCTCTACAGGCCTGGCTTCAGTGGCTCTGTACAGACCGGGTGTCAGTGACTCTGTAGAGACCTGGAGTCAGAGTACCTGTGCAGACCGGGATTCAATGGCTCTGTGCAAACCGGGAGTCGGTGATTCTGTGCGGACTTGAAGTCGGTGGCTCTGTGCAGACCGGAAGTCAGTGACTCTGCATACACCAGAAGTCAGTTACTCTGTACCGACCGGGGTCAGTGACTCTGTGCATAGCGGGATTCAGTGACTCTCTGCAGACCTGGAGTCAGTGAATCTGCACAGACCGGGAGTTAGTGGCTCAGTGCAGACCAGGAGGCAGTGATTCTGTCCAGACCGGTTGTCAGTGAGCCTTCACAGACCGGGAGTCAGTAACTCTGAACAGACCGAGTGTTAGTGACTCTGTCCAACCGGGGGTCAGTGATGCTGTACTGACCTGGAGTAAGTGACTCGGCGCAGACCAGTTGTCAGTTACTCTGCACAGGCCGGGATTCAGCGACTCTGTGCAGTTCGGAATCATTGATTATTTGCAGACCTGGAGTCAGCGACTCTGTACAGAACGGAAATCAGTGTTTCTGTACCGACCGGAAGTCGGTTGCTCTGTACAGACCGGAATCAGTGACTCTGTGCAGACAGTGAGTCAGTGAATCTGCACAGACCTGGAGTCAGTGGCTCTGTACCGGCCGGGTGTCAGTAAATCTCCACATACCGGGTGTCAGTGAGTCTTCATAGATCGGGAGTCAGTAAGTCTGTGCAGACCGGGAGTCAGTAACTCGGTAAAGGGCGGGGAGTCAGTGACTCGGTACAGATCGGAATCATTGGCTCTGTCCGGAGAGAGAGCCAGTGACCATGTACAGACCAATCGTCAGTGGCTCTGCAAGACCGGGAATCAGTAACTCTGTACTGTCGTGCAATCAATGACTCTGCACGGACCGGGAGTCAGTGACTTTGTACAGACGCTGTGTCAGTGACTCTGTACAGACCGGACGTCAGTGACTGTGTACACGCCGGGGAATCATGACTCTGTACGGAGCGGGAGTCGGTCACTTTTTACAGACCGCCTGTCAGTGACTCTCTGCAGAGTCACTTCCTTCCGGTCTGTACAGAATCACTGACACGGAGAGTTCGTGACTCTGTATAGACCCGAATCAGTGGCTCTCTGCAGACAGGGAATCAGTGAATCTGTACATACCGGAATCAGTGACTCTGTTCAGACAGTGAGTCAGTGAAACTGTGCATAGCGGGATTCAATGATTCCCTGCAGACCTGGAGACAGTGAATCTGTACAGACAGGGAGTTAGTGGCTCTGTGCAGACCGGGAGTCAGTGATTCTGTCCAGACCGGGTGTCAGTGAGTCTTTACAGACCGGGAGTCCGTCTCCCTGAACAGACCGAGTGTTAATGACTGTCCAACCGGGAGTCAGTGACGCTGTACGACCGGGAGTCAGTGATGCTGTGCAGACCTGGAGTCAGTGACTCTGCACAGAGCGGTAGTCTGTTACTCTTTACGGAACGGGAGTCAATTACTCTGTACAGGCCGGGAGTCAGCGACTCTGTGCAGTTCGGAATCATTGATTATGTACAGACCTGGAGTCAGCGACTCTGTGCAGACAGTGAGTCAGAGAATCTGCACAGACCTGGAGTCAGTGGCTCTGTACAGGCCGGGTGTCAGTGTCTCTGTACAGGCCGGGGTGTCAGTGCCTCTGTGCAGACAGTGAGTCAGTGAATCTGCACAGACCTGGAGTCAGTGGCTCTCTACAGGCCGGGTGTCAGTGTCTCTGTACAGTCCGGGGTGTCAGTGACTCGGCACAGATCGGGAGTCAGTCAGTCTGTACAGACCGGGAGTCAGTGACTCGGTACAGGCCGGGGTGCCAGTGACTCTGTCCAGATCGGAATCATTGACTCTGTACAGAGAGGGAGTTAGTGACTCTGCACACAGCGGTAGTCAGTGGCTCTGTAAGACAGGGAATCAGTAACTCTGTACGGTCCTGCAGTCAGTGACTCTGTACAGAACGGGATCAGTGAATCTGTACGGAGAGGGAGTCAGTGAATCTGTACAGAGCGGTAGTCTGTTACTCTTTATATAACGGGAGTCAATTACTCTGTACAGGCCGGGAGTCAGCGACTCTGTGCAGTTCGGAATCATTGATTATGTACAGACCTGGAGTCAGCGACTCTGTGCAGACAGTGAGTCAGTGAATCTGCACAGACCTGGAGTCAGTGGCTCTCGACAGGCCGGGTGTCAGTGTCTCTGTACAGGCCGGGGTGTCAGTGACTCGGCACAGATCGGGAGTCAGTAAGTCTGTACAGACCGGGAGTCAGTGACTCGGTACAGGCCGGGGTGCCAGTGACTCTGTCCAGATCGGAATCATTGACTCTGTACAGAGAGGGAGTTAGTGACTCTGCACACAGCGGTAGTCAGTGGCTCTGTAAGACCGGGAATCAGTCACTCTGTACGGTCCTGCAGTCAGTGACTGTACAGAACGAGATCAGTGAATCTGTACGGACAGGGAGTCAGTGAATCTGTACAGGCCGGGATTCCTTGACTCTGTATGGACCGGAATCAGTGACTCTGTTCAGAGAGTGAGTCAGTGACTCTGTAAGAACGGGAGTAAGTAACTCTGTACAGACCTGGATTCAGCGACTCTGTGCAGACAGTGAGTCAGAGAATCTGCACAGACCTGGAGTCAGTGGCTCTGTACAGGCCGGGTGTCAGTGTCTCTGTACAGGCCGGGGTGTCAGTGACTCTGTGCAGACAGTGAGTCAGTGAATCTGCACAGACCTGGAGTCAGTGGCTCTCTACAGGCCGGGTGTCAGTGTCTCTGTACAGTCCGGGGTGTCAGTGACTCGGCACAGATCGGGAGTCAGTAAGTCTGTACAGACCGGGAGTCAGTGACTCGGTACAGGCCGGGGTGCCAGTGACTCTGTCCAGATCGGAATCATTGACTCTGTACAGAGAGGGAGTTAGTGACTCTGCACACAGCGGTAGTCAGTGGCTCTGTAAGACAGGGAATCAGTAACTCTGGACGGTCCTGCAGTCAGTGACTCTGTACAGAACGGGATCAGTGAATCTGTACGGAGAGGGAGTCAGTGAATCTGTACAGAGCGGTAGTCTGTTACTCTTTATATAACGGGAGTCAATTACTCTGTACAGGCCGGGAGTCAGCGACTCTGTGCAGTTCGGAATCATTGATTATGTACAGACCTGGAGTCAGCGACTCTGTGCAGACAGTGAGTCAGTGAATCTGCACAGACCTGGAGTCAGTGGCTCTCGACAGGCCGGGTGTCAGTGTCTCTGTACAGGCCGGGGTGTCAGTGACTCGGCACAGATCGGGAGTCAGTAAGTCTGTACAGACCGGGAGTCAGTGACTCGGTACAGGCCGGGGTGCCAGTGACTCTGTCCAGATCGGAATCATTGACTCTGTACAGAGAGGGAGTTAGTGACTCTGCACACAGCGGTAGTCAGTGGCTCTGTAAGACCGGGAATCAGTCACTCTGTACGGTCCTGCAGTCAGTGACTGTACAGAACGAGATCAGTGAATCTGTACGGACAGGGAGTCAGTGAATCTGTACAGGCCGGGATTCCTTGACTCTGTATGGACCGGAATCAGTGACTCTGTTCAGAGAGTGAGTCAGTGACTCTGTAAGAACGGGAGTAAGTAACTCTGTACAGACCTGGATTCAGCGACTCTGTGCAGACAGTGAGTCAGAGAATCTGCACAGACCTGGAGTCAGTGGCTCTGTACAGGCCGGGTGTCAGTGTCTCTGTACAGGCCGGGGTGTCAGTGACTCTGTGCAGACAGTGAGTCAGTGAATCTGCACAGACCTGGAGTCAGTGGCTCTCTACAGGCCGGGTGTCAGTGTCTCTGTACAGTCCGGGGTGTCAGTGACTCGGCACAGATCGGGAGTCAGTAAGTCTGTACAGACCGGGAGTCAGTGACTCGGTACAGGCCGGGGTGCCAGTGACTCTGTCCAGATCGGAATCATTGACTCTGTACAGAGAGGGAGTTAGTGACTCTGCACACAGCGGTAGTCAGTGGCTCTGTAAGACCGGGAATCAGTAACTCTGTACGGTCCTGAAGTCAGTGACTCTGTACAGAACGGGATCAGTGAATCTGTACGGAGAGGGAGTCAGTGAATCTGTACAGGCCGGGATTCCTTGACTCTGTATGGACCGGAATCAGTGACTCTGTTCAGAGAGTGAGTCAGTGACTCTGTAAGAACGGGAGAAAGTAACTCTGTACAGACCGGGCGTCAGTGACTCTGTGCAGTCGGCGAGCCAGTGATGCTGGACAGACCTTGAGTCAGTGACTCTGCACAGACGGGGAGTCAGTTACTCTGCAAAGACCGTGAGTCAATTACACTGTACAGGCCGGGAGTCAGCAACTCTGTGCAGTTCGGAATCGTTGATTATGTGCAGACCTGGAATCAGTTACTCTGTACAGACACTGCGTTAGTGAATCTGCACAGACCTGGAGTCAGTGTCCCTGTGCAGACCGGGATTCAATGGCTCTGTGCGGACCCGGAGTCTGTGATTCTGGACGGACTTGAACTCGGTGACTCTGTGCAGACCGGAAGTCAGTGACTCTCTTTTGACCGGAAGTCAGTTAATCTGAACAGACCGGGAGTCAGTGAATGCAGACCTGGAGTGAGTGAATCTGTCCAGACCGGGAGTTAGTGGCTCTGAGCAAACCCGGAGTCAGTGATTCAGTCCACACCGGGTGTCAGTGAGTCTTTCCAGACCGGGAGTCAGTAACTCTGAACAGACCGAGTGTTCGTGACTCTGTCCAACCGGGAGTAAGTGACGCTGCACAGACCTGTAGTCAGTGACTCTGCACAGACCGGGAGTCAGTTGCTCTGTAGAAAACGGGCGTCAATTACTCTGTACAGGCCTGGAGTCAGCGAATCTGTGCAGTTCGGAATCATCGATTATGTACAGACCTGGAGTCAGTGACTCTGTACAGAGCGGGAGTCAGTGATTCTGTACCGACCGGAAGTCGGTTGCTCTGTCCAGACCGGAATCAGTGACTCTGTGCAGACAGTGAGTGAGTGAATCTGCACAGACCTGGAATCAGTGGCTCTGTGCAGGCCGGCTGTCTGTGACTCGGTGCAGACCGGGTGTCAGTGAGTCTTCATCGATCAGGAGTAAATAAGTCTGTACATGCCGAGAATTAGTGACTCGGTACAAGCCGGGGAGTCAGTGACTCTGTACAGATCGGCGTTATTGACTCTGTACAGAGAGGTAGTCAGTGACTCTGTACAGACCGGTAGTCAGTGGCTCTGTCAGATCGGGAATCAGTCACTCTGTACATTCCTGCAATCAGTGACTCTGAACACACCGGGATTAAGTGATGTTGTACAGACGGGGTGTCAGTGACTCTCTACAGAATGGGAGTCAGTGACTTCAGAGGCCGGGATTCAGTGTCTCTGCACAGACCGGAATCAGTGAATCTGTACAGACAGGGAGTCAGTAAGTCTGCACAGACCGGGACTCAGTGACTCGGTACAGGCCGGGGAGTCAGTGACTCTGTAAAGATCGGAATCTTTGACTCTGTACAGAGAGGGAGTGAGTAACTCTGTACACAGCGGTAGTCAGTGGCTCTGTAAGACCGGCAGTCAGTGACTCTGTACAGACCGGGATCAGTGAATCTGTACAGATATTGAGTCATTGAATCTGTCGAGGCCGGGAGTCCGTGACTCTGGATGTACCGGAATCAGTGACTCTTTTCATAGAATCACAGAATCATAGAAGTTACAACATGGAAACAGGCCCTTCGGCCCAACATCTCCATGTCGCCCAGTTTATACCACTAAGCTAGTCCCAATTGCCTGCACTTGGCCCATATCCCTCTATACCCATCTTACCCATGTAACTGTCCAAATGCTTTTTAAAAGGCAAAATTGTACCCGCCTCTCCTACTGCCTCTGGCAGCTCGTTCCAGACACTCACCACCCTTTGAGTGAAAAAATTGCCCCTCTGGACCCTTTTGTATCTCTCCCCTCTCACCTTAAATCTATGCCCCCTCGTTATAGACTCCCCTACCTTTGGGAAAAGATTTTGACTATCGACCTTATCTATGCCCCTCATTATTTTATAGACTTCTATAAGATCACCCCTTAACCTCCTACTCTCCAGGGAAAAAAGTCCCAGTCTGTCTAACCTCTCCCTATAAGTCAAACCATCAAGTCCCGGTAGCATCCCAGTAAATCTTTTCTGCACTCTTTCTAGTTTAATAATATCCTTTCTATAATAGGGTGACCAGAACTGTACACAGTACTCCAAGTGTGGCCTCACCAATGCCCTGTACAACTTCAACAAGACATCCCAACTCCTGCATTCAATGTTCTGACCAATGAAACCAAGCATGCCGAATGCCTTCTTCACCACCCTATCCACCTGTGACTCCACTTTCAAGGAGCTATGAATCTGGACTCCCAGATCTCTTTGTTCTATAACTCTCCCCAACGCCCTACCATTAACGGAGTAGGTCCTGGCCCGATTCGATCTACCAAAATGCATCACCTCACATTTATCTAAATTAAACTCCATCTGCCATTCATCGGCCCACTGGCCCAATTGATCAAGATCCCGTTGCAATCCCAGATAACCTTCTTCACTATCCACAATGCCACCAATCTTGGTGTCATCTGCAAACTTACTAACCATGCCTCCTAAATTCTCATCCAAATCATTAATATAAATAACAAATAACAGCGGACCCAGCACCGATCCCTGAGGCACACCGCTGGACACAGGCATCCAGTTTGAAAAACAACCCTCTACAACCACCCTCTGTCTTCTGTCGTCAAGCCAATTTTGTATCCAATTGGCTACCTCACCTTGGATCCCATGAGATTTAACCTTATGTAACAACCTACCATGCGGTACCTTGTCAAATGCTTTGCTGAAGTCCATGTAGACCACGTCTACTGCACAGCCCTCATCTATCTTCTTGGTTACCCCTTCAAAAAACTCAATCAAATTCGTGAGACATGATTTTCCTCTCACAAAACCATGCTGACTGTTCCTAATTAGTCCCTGCCTCTCCAAATGCCTGTAGATCCTGTCCCTCAGAATACCCTCTAACAACTTACCCACTACAGATGTCAGGCTCACTGGTCTGTAGTTCCCAGGCTTTTCCCTGCCGCCCTTCTTAAACAAAGGCACAACATTTGCTACCCTCCAATCTTCAGGCACCTCACCTGTAGCGGTGGATGATTCAAATATCTCTGCTAGGGGACCCGCAATTTCCTCCCTAACCTCCCATCACGTCCTGGGATACATTTCATCAGGTCCCGGAGATTTATCTACCTTGATGCGCGTTAAGACTTCCAGCACCTCCCTCTCTGTAATATGTACACTCCTCAAGACATCACTATTTATTTCCCCAAGTTCTCTAACATCCATGCCTTTCTCAACCGTAAATACCGATGTGAAATATTCATTCAGGATCTCACCCATTTCTTGTGGTTCCGCACATAGATGACCTTGTTGATCCTTAAGCGGCCCTATTCTCTCCCTAGTTACCCTTTCGCCCTTTATGTATTTGTAGAAGCTCTTTGGATTCACCTTTGCCTGATCTGCCAAAGCAATCTCATATCCCCTTTTTGCCCTCCTGATTTCTCTCTTAACTCTACTCCGGCAATCTCTATACTCTTCAAGGGATCCACTTGATCCCAGCTGCCTCTGCATGTCATATGCCTCCTTCTTCTTTTTGACCAGTGCCTCAATCTCCCGAGTCATCCAAGGTTCCCTACTTCTACCAGCCTTGCCCTTCACTTTATAAGGAATGTGCTTACCCTGAACCCTGGTTAACACACTTTTGAAAGCCTCCCACTTACCAGACGTCCCTTTGCCTGCCAACAGACTCTCCCAATCAACTTCTAAAAGTTCCTGTCTAATACCATCAAAATTGGCCTTTCCCCAATTTAGAATTTTAACTTTTGGGCCAGACCTATCCTTCTCCATAGCTATCTTAAAACTAATGGAATTATGATCACTTGTCCCAAAGTGATCCCTCACCAACACTTCTGTCACCTGCCCTTCCTTATTTCCCAAGAGGAGGTCAAGTTTTGCCCCCTCTCTAGTCGGGCCATCCACATACTGAATGAGAAATTCCTCCTGAATACACTCAACAAATTTCTCTCCATCCAAGCCCCTAATGCAATGGCTGTCCCAGTCAATGTTGGGAAAGTTAAAGTCCCCTACTATTACCACCCTATTTTTCTTGCAGCTGTCTGTAATCTCCTTACATATTTGCTCCTCAATTTCCCGTTGACTATTTGGGGGTCTGTAGTACAATCCTATCAAAGTGATCTCTCCCTTCTTATTTTTCAGTTCTACCCATATAGACTCAGTGGGCGAACCCTCGGATATATCCCCTCTCACTACTGCCGTGATGTTCTCCCTAATCAAGAACGCAACTCCCCCTCCTCTCTTACCTCCTGCTCTATCTTTCCTATAGCATCTGTACCCTGGAACATTGAGCTGCCAGTCCTGCCCCTCCCTTATCTATGTTTCAGTAATAGCTATAACATCCCAGTCCCATGTACCCATCCATGCCCTGAGTTCATCTGCCTTGCCCATCAGACTTCTTGCATTGAAATAAATGCAGTTTAATCTAGACTTCCCTTGGTCTTTGCCCTGCTTTCTCAGACCATCTGTCCGGTCATGTTCTGTACACTCTCCCTTACTGCCTTTTGTTTCTGTCACCATTTTATTTCCCACTGACTTCCTGCATCGGTTCCCATCCCCCTGCCACATTAGTTTAAACCCTCCCCAACAGCACTGGCAAACACTCCCCCTAGGACATTGGTTCCAGTCCTGCCCAGATGCAGACCGTCCAATTTGTACTGGTCCCACCTCCCCCAGAACCGGTTCCAATGGCCCAGGAATTTGAATCCCTCCCTCTTGCACCATCTCTCAAGCCACGTATTCATCTTAGTTATCCTGTCATTCCTACTCTGACTTGCCCGTGGCACTGGTAGCAATCCTGAGATTACTACCTTTGAGGTCCTACTCTTTAGTTTAACTCCTAACTCCCTAAATTCAGCTTGTAGGACCTCATCCTGTTTTTTACCTATATCGTTGGTGCCTATATGCACCACGACAACTGGCTGTTCACCCTCCCCCTCCAGAATGTCCTGCAGCCGCTCCGAGACATCCTTGACCCTTGCACCAGGGAGGCAACATACCATCCTGGAGTCTCGGTTGCGTCCGCAGAAACGCCTATCTATTCCCCTTACAATCGAGTCCCCTATCACTATAGCTCTGCCACTCTTTTTCCTGCCCTCCTGTGCAGCAGAGCCAGCCACGGTGCCATGAACCTGGCCACTGCCACCTTCCCCTGGTGAGCCATCTCCCCCAACAGTATCCAAAACGGTATACCTGTTTTGGAGGGAGATGACCGCAGGGGACCCCTGCACTGCCTTCCTACTCTTCCTCTGTCTGTTGGTCACCCATTCACTATCTCCCTCAGTAATTTTTATCTGCGGTGTGACCAACTCACTGAACGTGCTATCCACGACTTTCTCAGCATCGCGGATGCTCCAAAGTGAGTCCATCCGCAGCTCCAGAGCCGTCAAGCGGTCAAACAATAGCTGCAGCTGGACACACTTCCCGCAGGTGAAGGAATCAGGGATACAGGAAGGAGCCCTGAATTCCCACATCTCACAAGAGGAACATGACACGGCTCTGGGATCTCCTGCCATGACTTAACCCTTAAGTTAGCTTAACAACAACTGCAATGTCAAGAGAAAAAAAGGAAAGAAAAACTACTTACCACTCCCTTTAAGGAGTTTACTCCTTTAAATTGTTCTCAATTTAGAGAATGTTAACTGCACTAGGGACCTTGATTCACTAAAAAAGAAACGCAACTTCCTTTTAGACCAGCAGACCTTCCCTTTCTTTTTACTTTCGTTACTGTCGATAAGTGGAAATACTCACCTGAACCTACTCACCAATCAGGTGCCTCCCCTGTGTCGCGTCCCGATCTGATTCCTGACGTCACTTCGAACTCGGTCGCTGCTCCGCTCGGCTCCTCTCAGCTGTTCTCAGCGCTCTGAAATCCCGCCTTTTATCGGACGCTCCCTCAAATTAAATGAATCCCACCAATTTCACTTCAATTAAAAAGGTATACTCAAGGGCCCTTGCTGAACAGCAGTCCCCCACTACACAACAGAGACCAGAGAATCCACAAACTCTAACCTTGGACAAATTCAGCAGGAAAATACTCACCAGCCAATCACTTACCTCTTCCTTGGTGACGTCCCACTTGGATTACTTTTTGCTTCTTATTTATCTCAGGTCCAGGAGTTAAGTCCCTGTGATGTCGCACAGTAGTTGTCTCTTGTTGCAGGTCTGCTGCTGCTTTTATTCAACAATCTCAGTCTTCTACTCTCAGGTCCACTACCGCTCTGCAGGAAAAGCAAGGCAAAGCAGCACCTCCTTCCCCCACTTCACCAAACTCCCACACTGATTCCCGATCTCTCAAGACTCACTTACACCCGGTCTGTACAGAGCCACTGACTCCAGATCTTCGCAGATTCACTAACTCACTGTCTGTACAGAGTCACTGATTCCAGTCTGTTCAGAGTCACCGACTTCTGGTCGGTACAGAAACACTGACTCCCGCTCTGCACAGAGTCGCTGACTCCAGGTGTGTCCATAATCAATGATTCCGAACTGCACAGAGTCGCTGACTCCCGGCCTGTACAGAGTAATTGACTCCCGTTTTATACAGAGTAACTGACTCCCGGTCTGTGCAGTCACTGACTCCAGGTCTGTACAGCATCACTGAATCCGGTCTGTACAGAGGGACTGACTCCAGGTCTGTACAGAGTCACTGACTCCCGGTCAGTACAGAGCCACTGACTCTCGGCATGTTCAGATTCACGGACTACCTGTCTATACAGAGTCACTGATTCCGGTCTGCACAGAATCACTGACTCTCGGTATTCACAGTGTCACTGACTGCCGGTCTGTGCAGAATCACTGACTCAGGTCTGTACAGAGTCAGTGACTCACTGTCTAAAAAGAGTCGCTGATTCCGGTCCATAGAGAGCCACGGACTCCAGGCCTGTACAGATTCACTGACTCCCTGTCTGTACAGATTCACTGATTCCATTCTGTACAGAGACACTTACTCCAGGCCTGTACAGTCACAGACACCCCGTCTGTACAAAGTCACTGAGTCCCGGTCTGGACAGAGTCACTGACTGCAAGACTGTACAGAGTTACTGATTCCCGGTCTTACAGAGCCACTGACTACCGGTCTGTACAGAGTCACCGACTCCCTCTCTGTACAGAGTCAATGATTCCGATCTGTACAGAGTCACTGAATCCCCGGCCTGTACCGTGTAACTGACTCACGGTCTGTACAGAGTCACTTATAACCGGTCTGAACAGAGTAACTGACACTCGGTCTGGAGAGAGTTTCTGACTCCCAGTCAGTGATTCCCGATCTGTGAAGACTCACTGACACCCGGTCTGTACAGTGTCACTGACACCCGGTCTGTACAGAGCCACTGGCTCCAGGTCTGTGCAGATTCACTAACTCACTGTCTGCACAGAGTCACTGATTCCGATCTGTGCATGGTCAACGACTTCCGTTTGGTACAGAATCGCTGACTCCAGGTGTGTACATAATCAATGATTCCGAACTGCACAGAGTCGCTGACTCCCGGCCTGTACCGAGTAATTGACTACCATTCTGTGCAGATTAACTGACTCCAGATCTGTGCAGAGTCACTGACTCCCGGTCAGTACAGAGTCAATGACTGCAGGTCTGTTCAGAGTTACTGACTCTCGGCCTGTAAAGACTCACGGACACCCGGTCTAGACAGAGTCACTGACTTCCGGTCTGCACAGAATCAGCGACTTCAAGTTCTTACAGAGTTACCGACATGGGCACTGATTCCAGGTCTGTACAGAGTCAACGACACCCGGTCTGTACCGTGCCACTGACGCCAAGTCTGTACAGATTCACTGACTAATTGTCTGTACAGAGACACTGACTCCAGGTCCGTACAGAATCAGTGACTCCCTGTCGTACAGAGTCACTGACTCCAGGTCTGTACAGATTCACTGATTCTCGGTATGTACAGATTCACTGACTTCCTGTCTGTACAAAGTCACTGATTCCGCTCTGTACAGAGTCAGCAACTCTCGGTGTCAGTGACTCTGTGCAGACCGGAAGGCAGTGACTCTGCAGAGAGTCACTGACAACCGGTCTGTAAAAAGTCACTGACTCCTCGGCCTGTACACAGTCACTGACTTCCTGCTTGTGCAGAGTCAATGACACCCGATCTGTACAGAGCCACTGATTCCAGGTCTGCATAATTTCACTGACTCACTGTCTGAACAGAGTCACTGATTCCGGTCCATATAGAGTCACGGACTCCGGGCCTGTACAGATTCACTGACTCCCTGTCTGTACAGATTCATTGATTCCGGTCTGTACGGAGACACTGACTCCGGGCCTGTACAGTCACTGACTCCCGGTCTGTGCAGAGTCACTGACTCCAGTTATGCACATAGTCACGAACTCACGGTGTCATTGACTCTGTAGAGACCGGAAGGCAGTGACTTTGTGGACAGTCATTAACACCCCGTCTGTACCAAGGCACTGACTACCGGTCCATACACAGTCACTGACTGCAAGACTGTACAGAGTTACTGATTCCCGGTATTACAGAGTCACTGACTACCGGTCTGTACAGAGTCATTGACTCCCTCTCTATACAGAGTCAATGATTCCGATGTGTCCAGAGCCACTGACACCAGGTCTGTGCCGATTCACGAACTCACTGTCTGTACAGAGTCACTGATTCCCGATCTGTGAAGGCTCACTGACACCCGGTCTGTGCAGAGTCACTGACACCCGGTCTGGACAGAGCCACTGACTCCAGGTGTGTGCAGATTCACTCACTCACTGTCTGCAGAGTCACTGATTCCTGTCTGTACAGAGTCACTGACTTCCGGTCGGTACAGAATCACTGACTCCCGCTCTGTACAGAGTCGCTGACTCCAGGTCTGCACATAATCAATGGTTCCGAACTGCACAGAGTCGCTGACTCCCGGCCTGTACAGAGGAATTGACTCCCGTTCTATTCAAAGTAACAGACTACCGGTCTGTGCAGAGTCACTGACTCCAGATCTGTACAGTTTCACTGACTCCCGGTCGGACAGCATCACTGACTCCCAGTTGGACAGAGTCACTAACACTCGGTCTGTTCAGAGTTACTGACTCCCGGTCTGTAAAGACTTACTGACTCCCGGTCTAGACAGAATCACTGACTCCCGGTCTGCACAAAGCGACTAACTCCCGGACTGCACAGTTTCACTGACTCACTGTCTGAACAGAGTCACTGATTCCGGTCCTTACAGAGTCACGGACTCCTGGCCTGTACAGATTCACTGACTCCCTGTCTGTACAGATTAACTGATTTCGGTCTGTACAGAGACACTGACTCTCGGTGTCAGTGACTCTGCACGGACCGGAAGGCAGTGACTCTGTTGAGAGTCACCCACACCCCGTCGGTACAAAGTCACTGACACCCGGTCCGTACAGAGTAACTGACTGCAGAACTGTACAGAGTTACTGATTCCCGGTCCTACAGAGCCACTGACTACCGGTCTGTACAGAGTCACTGACTCCCTCTCTGTACAGAGTCAATGATTCCCATATGCAAAGAGTCAGTGACTCCACGTCTGTGCAGATTCACGAACTCACTGTCTGTACAGAGTCACTGATTCCCGATCTGTGAAGATTCACTGACACCCGGTCTGTCCAGAGTCACTGATTCCCGGTCTGTACAGAGCCACTGAATCCCGGTCCGTACAGAGTCACGAACTCTCGGTGTCTTTGACTCTGTACAGACCGGAAAGCAGTTACTCTGCAGAGATTCACTGACACCCCGTCTGTACAAAGTCACTGACTCCCGGTCCGTACAGAGTCACTGACTCCAGGTCTGTACAGAATCACTGACTCCCCGGCCTGCACACAGTCACTGACTTCCGATCTGTACAGAGCCACTGACTCCAGGTCTGTGCAGATTCACAAACTCACTGTCTGTACAGAGTCACCGACTTAAAGTCGGTACAGAATCATTGACTCCCGCTCTGCACAGAGTCGCTGACTCCAGGTGTGTACATAATCAATGATTCCGAACTGCACAGGGTCGCTGACTCCCGGTCTGTACAGAGTAATTGACTCCCGTTCTATACAGAGTAACTGCCTCCCGGTCTGTGCAGAGTCACTGACTCCAGGTCTGTGCAGCATCACTGACACCCCGAATGCACAATGTCACTGACTCCCGGTCTGTACAGGCTGACAGACTCAGGGTTTGTACGGAATCACTGACGCCCGGTCAGTACAGAGTTACTGACTCCTGGTCTTACAGAGCCACTGACTCCCGGTCTCCACAGAGTCAATGGCTTCCGGTCTGTACAGAGTCACTGACACCCGATCTGTGGAGAGCCACTGAATCCAGGTCTGCACAGGTTCACTGACTCAGTGTCTGAAAAGAGTCACTGATTCCGGTCCATACAGAGTCACGGACTCCCGGCCTGTAGCGATTCACTCATTCCCTGTCTGTGCAGATTCACTGATTCCGGTCTGTGCCGAGCCACTGACTCCAGATCTGCGCAGATTCACGAACTCACTGTCTGTACAGAGTCATTGATTCCGGTCTGTACAGAGTCACCGACTTCCGGTCGGTACAGAATCACTGACTCCCGCTCTGTGCAAAGCCAATCATTCCAGGTCTGTACATAGTCACGAACTCACGGTGTCATTGACTCTGTACAGACCGGAAGGCAGTGACTCTGTAGAGAGTCATTAACACCCCGTCTGTAACAAGTCACTGACTACCGGTCCGTACACAGTCACTGACTGCAGGACTGTGCAGAGTTACTGATTCCCGCTCTTACAGAGCCACTGAATACCGGTCTGTACAGCATCACTGACTCCCGGTCGTACAGCGTCACTGACTCCCGGTTGGACAGAGTCACTAACACACGGTCTGTTCAGAGTTCCTGACTGCCGGTGTGTAAAGATTCACTGACACCCGATCTGTACAGATTCACTGACTCCAGGTCTGCAGAGAGTCACTGACTCCCGGTCCTTTCAGAGTAACTGACTTCCGGTCTATGCAGAGTCACTGACTTCCGGTCTGCACAGAGTCACCGACTACAAGTCCGCACAGAATCACCGTCACCCGGTCTGCACAGAGCCGTTGAATCCCGGTCTGCACAGGGACACTGACTCCAGGCCTGTACAGAGTCACTGACACCCGGTCTGTACAGAGCCACTGAGGCCACGTCTGTACAGTATCAGTGACTCCCGGTCCTACATAGTCACTGACTGTCGGTAGGTACAGATTCACTGACTCCTTGTCTGTACAGCGTCACTGATTCCGGTCTGTACAGAGTCACGAACTCTCGGTGTCAGTGACTCTGTACAGACCGGAAGGCAATGACTCTGCAGAGAGACACTGACACCCCGTCTGTACAAAGTCACTGACTCCAGGTCTGTACAGAGTCACTGACTCTCCGGCCTGTACACAGTCACTGACTTCCGGTCTGTACAGAGTCACTGACACCCGATCTGTACAGAGCCACTGAATCCAGGTCTGCACAGTTTCACTGACTCACTGTCTGAACAGAGTCACTGATTACGGTCCATACAGAGTCACGGACTCGCGGTCTCTACAGATTCACTGACTCCCTGTTTGTACAGTCACTCACTGCCGGTCTGCACAGAGACACAAACTCCCCGTCTGTACAGAGGCACTGACTCCAGGTCTGCACAAAGTCACTGACACCCCGTCTGTTCAAAGTCACTGAATCCCGGTCCTTACAGAGTCACTGATTGCAGGACTGTACAGAATTACTGATTCCCGGTCTTACAGAGCCGCTGACTACCGGTCTGTACAGAGTCACTGACTCCCTCTCTGTACAGAGTCAATGATTCCGATCTGCACAGAGTCACTGACTCCCTGGCCTGCACAGAGACACTGACTCCCGGTTTGTGCAGAATCACTGAATCCAGTATGCACAGAGACACTGACTCCCGGTCTGCACAGAGGCACTAACTCCCGGTCTGTACAGAGTCACTGACTCGCGTTCTGCACAGAGTCGCTGATCCCAGGTTTGCACATAATCAGTAATTCCCCATCTGTGCAGAATCACTGAATCCGGTCTGGACAGAGGGACTGACTCCAGGTCTGTACAGAGGCAATGACTCCAGGTCTGTACAGAATCACTGTATCCGGTCTGCACAGAGACACTCACTCCCGGTCTGCACAGAGACACAAACTCCCCGTCTGTACAGAGGCACTGACTCCGGGTCTGTGCAGAGTCACTGACTACCGGTCCGACAGGCAAACTGACACCCGGTCTGTACAGAGCCACTGACTCTCCGCATGTTCAGATTCACGGGCTCCCTGTCTATACAGAGTCATTGATACCGGTCTGTACAGAGTCACTCTCTCCCGGTCCTACAGAGATACTGAAAACCAATCTGTACAGAGCCACTGACTGTCGGTATGTTCAGATTCACTGAATCCCTATCTGCACAGAGTCACTGATTCCGGTCTGCACAGAGTCACAGACTCCCGGTCCACACAGTGTCACTGACTCCCGGTCTGTGCAGTGTCACTCTCTCCAGGTCTGTACAGAGTCATTGACTCCCGGTCGTAGAGAATCACTGACTCCCAGTCTGCATAGAGTCACTGACTTCCGGTCCGTGCAGCGAAACTGACTTCCGGTCTAAGCACTGTCACTGACTCCGGTCTGTGCAGACTCAATGATTGCTGGTCTGCACAGAGTCAATGACACACGGTCTAAAGAAGTCACTGACTCCCTGTCTGTGCAAAGTCACTAACTCTCCGTCTGTGCAGGTTCAATAATTCCCTGGCTGTACAGGTTCAGTGATTCCCGGTCTGGACAAACTCACTGAATCCCAGTCTGTGCATCGTCACTTGCTCCAGGTCTGCACAGATTCACTGACTCCAGGTCTGCACGGAGTCACTGAATCCCGGTCTGCACAGCGTCACTGACTCCAGGTTTTGTACAGATTCACTGACTCCAGGTCTGAACAGAATCAATGACTCCCCGTCTGTCCCGATTGACTGACTCCCAGTCCGTACAGAATCACAGACTACCGTTCTGTACAGAACAATTGACTCCCGGTCTGTACAGAGAACCCGACTCGAGGTCTGTACAGAGACATGGACTCCCGGTCAGTACAGTGCCACTGACTCTCGGCATATTAAGATTCACGGACTCCCTCTCTGCACAGAGTCACTGACTCTCGGTCTACACAGTGTCACTGACTCCCGGTCTGTGCAGAGTCACTGACTCCAGGTCTGTACAGAGTCACTGACTCACTGTCTGCAAAGAGTCAATGATTCCGGTCCATACAGAGTCACGGACTCCCGGCCTGTACAGATTCACTGACTCCCTGTCTGTACAGATTCACTGATTCCGGTCTGCACAGAGTCACTGATTCCCGATCTATGAAGACTCAGTGACACCCGGCCTGTAAAGAGTCAGTAACACCCGGCCTGTACAGAGCCACTGACCCCAGGTCTGTGCAGATTCACTAACTCACTTTCTGCACAGAGTCACTGTTTCCGGTCTGGAAGAGTAACCGACTTCCGGTCGGTACAGAATCACTGACTCCCGCTCTGTACAGAGTCGCTGACTCCAGGTCTGCACAGGGACACTGACTCCAGGTCTGTACAGAGTCACTGTCACCCGGTCGTACAGAGTCAGTAACTCTCGGTCTGTTCAATGTTACTGACTCTCGATCTGTACAGAGTCACTGACTCCCGGTCTGTGCAGAGTCACTGACTCCAGGTCTGCACAGAGTCGCTGACTCCAGGTTTGCACATAATCAATAATTCCCCGTCTGTACAGAGTCACTGACTCCTGGTCTGTACAGAGTCACTGACTCCCGGTCTGCACAGAGACACTAACTCCCGGTCTGTACAGAGGCACTGACTCCAGGTCTGCACAGCATCACTGACTCCCGGTCGTTGAGCGTCACTGACTCCCGGTCTGTACAGAGTCACTGACTCGCGTTCTGCACAGAGTCGCTGATCCCAGGTTTGCACATAATCAGTAATTCCCCATCTGTGCAGAATCACTGAATCCGGTCTGGACAGAGGGACTGACTCCAGGTCTGTACAGAGGCAATGACTCCAGGTCTGTACAGAATCACTGTATCCGGTCTGCACAGAGACACTCACTCCCGGTCTGCACAGAGACACAAACTCCCCGTCTGTACAGAGGCACTGACTCCGGGTCTGTGCAGAGTCACTGACTACCCGTCCGACAGGCAAACTGACACCCGGTCTGTACAGAGCCACTGACTCTCCGCATGTTCAGATTCACGGGCTCCCTGTCTATACAGAGTCATTGATACCGGTCTGTACAGAGTCACTCTCTCCCGGTCCTACAGAGATACTGAAAACCAATCTGTACAGAGCCACTGACTGTCGGTATGTTCAGATTCACTGAATCCCTATCTGCACAGAGTCACTGATTCCGGTCTGCACAGAGTCACAGACTCCCGGTCCACACAGTGTCACTGACTCCCGGTCTGTGCAGTGTCACTCTCTCCAGGTCTGTACAGAGTCATTGACTCCCGGTCGTAGAGATTCACTGACTCCCAGTCCACACAGTGTCACTGACTCCAGGTCTGCACAGCATCACTGACTCCCGGTCGTTGAGCGTCACTGACTCCCGGTCTGTACAGAGTCACTGACACCCGGTCTGTGCAGAATCAATGAATCCGGACTGCACAGAGACACTGACTCCCGGTCTGCACAGAGACACTAACTCCCTGTCTATACAGAGTCACTGATTCCGGTCTGCACAGAGTCACTGACTCTCGGTCTACACAGTGTCACTGACTCCCAGTCTGTGCAGAGTCACTGACTCCAGGTCTGTACAGACTCACTGACTCACTGTTTGAAAAGAGTCACTGATTCCGGACTGCACAGAGAAACTTACTCCAGGCCTGTACAGTCACAAACACCCCGTCTGTACAATGTCACTGACTGCCGGTCCGTACAGAGTCACTGACTGCAGGACTGTACAGAGTTACTGATTCCCGGTCTTACAGAGCCACTGACGACCGGTCTGTACAGAGTCACTGACTCCTTCTCTGTACAGAGTCAATGATTCTGATCTGGACAGAGTCACTGGCACCCCGGCCTGTACCGAATCACTGACTCCCGGTCTGTACAGAGTCACTGATACCCGGTCTGAACAGAGTAACTGACACTCGGTCTGGAGAGAGTTTATGACTCCCGGTCTATGGAGAATCACTGACTCCCAATCTGTATGGAATCATTGCCGCCCGGTCTGTAGAGAGTCACTGACAGCCCGTCTGTACAGAGTCACTGACTCTCGGTCTGTACAGAGCCAGTGACTCCAGGTCTGTGCAGATTCACTAACTCACTGACTGTACAGAGTCACTGATTCGCAATCTATGAAGACTCACTGACACCCGGTCTGTAAAGAGTCACTAACACCCGGCCTGTACAGAACCACTGACTCCAGGTCTGTGCAGATTCACTAACTCACTGTCCGTACATGATCAATGATTCCGAACTGCACAGAGTCGCTGACTCCCGGCCTGTACAGAGTAATTGACTCCCGTTCTATGCAGAGTAACTGACCCCCGGTCTGTGCAGAGTAATTGACTCCAGGTCTGTACAACATCACTGACTCCCGGTCGTACAGCGTCACTGACTCCCGGTCTGCACAGAGCCACTAACTCGCGGTCTGCACAGATTCACTGACTCCCGTTCGGTACAGAGTAACTGACTTCCGGTCGATGCAGAGTCGCTGACTCCCGGTCTGCACAGGGACACTGACTCAAGGTCTGTACAGAGTCACTGACACCCGGTCGTACAGAGTCAGTAACTCTCGGTCTGTTCAGAGTTACTGACTCTCGGTCTGTACGGAGTTACTGACTCCCGGTCTGTGCAGAATCACTGAATCCGGTCTGCACACACACACTGACTCCCGGTCTGCACAGAGAAACTAACTCCTGGTCTGTACAGAGGCACTGACTGCAGGTCTGCACAGCATCACTGTCTCCCGGTCGTACAGCGTCGACTCCCGGTTGGACGAAGACACTAACACTCGGTCTGTTCACAGTTACTGACTCCCGGTCTGTGAAGACTTGCTGACACCCGGTCTGAACAGAATCACTGACTCCCGGTCTGCACAGAGCCACTAACTCCCAGTCTGTACAGAGTAACTGACTTCCGGTCCTGCAGAGTCACTGACTTCCGGTCTGCACAGAGTCACCGACTTCAAGTCAGTTTCGGATCACCGACTCCCGGTCTGCACAGCGACACTGACTCCACGCCTGTACAGAGCCACTGACGCCAGGTCTGTACAGATTCACTGAGTCTTGGTATGTACAGATTCACTGACTCCCTGTGTGTACAGAGTCACTGATTCCGGTCTGTACAGAGTCACGAACTCTCGGTGTTAGTGATCCTGCACAAACCGGAAGGCAGTGACTCTGCAGAGAGACACTCACACCCCGTCTGTAAAAAGTCACTGACTCCCGGTCCGGACAGAGTCACTGACTCCAGGTCTGCACAGAGTCACTGACACCCCGTCTGTGCAAAGTCTCTGATTCCCGGTCCGTACAGAGTCACTGATTGCAGGACTGTAGAGAGTTACTGATTCCCGGTCTTACAGATCCACTGACTACCGGTCTGTACAGAGTCACTGACTCCCTCTCTGTACAGAGTCAATGATTCCGATCTGCACAGAATCACTGACTCCCCGGCCTGCACCGAGTCACTAAATCCCGGTCTGTACAGACTTAATGGTTCCCGATCTATGAAGACGCTTGATACCCGGTCTGTAAAGAGTCACTGACACCCGGCCTGTACAGAGTCGCTGACTCCAGGTCTGCACATAATCAATGATTCCGAACTGCACAGATTCGCAGACTCCCAGTCTGTACAGAGTAATTGACTCCCGCTCTATACAGAGTAGCTGACTCCCGGTCTGTGCAGAGTCACTGACTCCAGATCTGTACAGCATCACTGAATCCCGGTTGTACAGCGTCACTGACTCCCGGTTGGACAGAGTCACTAACACTCGGTCTGTTCAGAGTTACTGATTCCCGGTCTGGACAGAATCACTGACTCCCGGTCTGTACAGAGTAACTGACTTCCGGTCTATGCAGAGTCACTGACTTCCGGTCTGCACAGAGTCACCGAATTCAAGGCCGTCCAGAATCACTGAATGGGGTTTGCACAGAACCATTGAATCCCGAACTGCACAGGGACACTGAATCCACGTCTGTACAGAGTCACTGACACCCGGTCTTTACAGAGCCACTGACGCCAGGTCCGCTCAGTTTCACTGACCCACTGTCTGAACAGAGTCATTGATTCCGGTCCAAACAGAGTCACGGACTCCCGGCCTGTACACAGTCACTGACCTCCGGTCTGTACAGAGTCACTGACACCCGATATGTGAAGAGCCACTGACTCCAGGTCTGCATAGTTTCACTGACTCACAGTGTGAACAGAGTCACTGATTCCGGTCCATACAGAGTCACGGACTCTCGGCCTGTACAGATTCACTGACTCCCTGTCTGCACAGTCACTGACTTCCGGTCTTTGCAGAGTCACTGACTCCAGGTCTGTATAGAGTCACGAACTCGGTGTCAGTGACTCTGCACTGACCGGAAGGCAGTGACTCTGTACAGATTTACTGACACCCCGTCTGTACAAAGTCACTCACTCCCGGTCCGTACAGAGTCACTGACTCCAGGTCTGTACAGAGTCACTGACTCCGCGGCCTGTACACTGTCACTGACCCCCGGTCTGTACAGATTCACTGACTCCAGGTCTGCAGAGAGTCACTGAATCCTGCTATGCACACAGTCACTGAATCCTGGTCGATACAGAGTCACTGACACCCGGTCTCCGCAGCTTCACTGACTCCAGGTCTCTACAGAATCACTGACTCCCGGTCTGGACGGAGTCACGGACGCCCGGTCTGTACAGAATTACTGACTCCCTGTCTGTACAGATTCACTGATTCCGGTCTGCACAGGGTCGCTGACTGCAGGACTGCACAGAGTTCCTGATTCCCGGTCTGTAGAGAGTAACCGAATTCCGGTCGGTACAGAATCACTGACTCCCGCTCTGTACAGCATCGCTGACTCCAGTCTGCACATACTCACTGATGCCGAACTGCACAGAGTCGCTGACTCCCGGCCTGCTCAGAGTAATTGACTCCCATTCTTTTCAGAGTATCTGACTCCCAGTCTGTGCAGAGTCAATGACTCCAGGTCTGTACAGCATCACTGACTCCCGGTCGTACAGCGTCACTGAATTCCGGTTGGACAGAGTCACCAACACTCGGTCTGTTCAGAGTTACTGACTCCCGGTCTGTGAAGGCGCACTGACACCCGGTGTGGACAGAATCACTGACTCCCGGTCTGCAGAGAGCCACTAACTCCCGGTCTGTACAGATTCACTGACTCCAGGTCTGCAGAGAGTCACTGAATCCCGCAATGCACAGAGTCACTGACTCCCGGTCTGTACTGAGTAACTGACTTCCGATCCATGCAGAATCACTGACTTCGGCCAGAGTCACCGACTTCAAGTCCGTACAGAATCACCGAATCCCTGTCTGCACAGGGACACTGAATCCAGGTCTGTACAGAGTCACTGACACCCGGTCTGTACAGAGCCACTGACGCCAGGTCTGTACAGATTCACTGACTCACTATCTGTACAGAGTCACTGACTCCCGGTCTGTGCAGTGTCATTGACTCCAGGTCAGCACAGAGTCACAAACTCTCGTTCCGTTCAACGTTATTGACTCCCGGTCTATGAAGACTCACTGACTCCCGGTCTGCAGTGCGTCATTGATACCCAGTCTCGACAATGTCAATGACTCCCGGTCTGAACAGAGTCGCTGACTAACATTCTGTGCAACATAATTGACTTCCGGTCGATGCAGATTCACTGACTCCCGGTCTGGACAGATGAACTGGCTCCCGGGCCGTACAGAATCACTGACTCCCGGTCTGTACAGTGTCGCTGACTCCAAGTCTGTACATAATCAATGATTCCGAACTGTACAGAGTCACCGACTCCAGGTCTGCACAGAATCAATGACTCCCCGACCGTACAGCGTCACTGACTCCCGGTCTGTACAGACTCACAGACTCCGGGTTTGTACGGAGTCACTGACGCCCGGTCTGTACAGATTTACTGACTCCCGGTCTTACAGAGCCACTGACTCCTGGTCTCTGCAGAGTCACTGACTCCCTGACTGTACAGAATAATTGACACCCATTCTATTCAGAGTTACTGACTCCCAGTCTGTGCAGAATCATGGACTCCAGGTCTGAACAGCATCACTGACTCCCGGTCGTACAGCGTCACTGACTCCCGGTTGGACAGTCACCAGTACTCGGTCTGTTCAGAGTTACCGACTCCCGGTCTGTAAAGGCTCACTGACACCCGGTCTGGACAGAATCACTGACTCCCGGTCTGCACAGAGCCACTAACTCCCGGTCTGTACAGATTCACTGACTCCAGGTCTGCAGAGAGTCACTGAATCCCGCTATGCACAGAGTCACTGACTCGAGGTCTGTACAGAGTAACTAACTTCCGATCTATTGCAGAGTCACTGACTTCGGTCAGAGTCACCGACTTCAAGTCCGTAGAGAATCACCGACTCCCGGTCTGCACAGAGCCATTGAATCCCTGTCTGCACAGGGACACTGAATCCAGGTCTGTACAGAGTCACTGACACCCGGTCTGCACAGAGCCACTGACGCCAGGTCTGCACAGATTCACTGACTCACAATCTGCACAGAGACACTGACTCCCTGTCTTTACAGAGTCACTGATTCCTGCCTGTACAGAGTCACGAACTCTCGGTGTCAATGACTCTGTACAGACCGGAAGGCAGTGACTCTTCCGAGAGTCACTGACATCCCGTCTGTAAAAAGTCACTGACTCCCGGTCCATACAGAGTCACTGACTTCCGGCCTGTACAGAGGCACTGACTCCCCGGCCTGTACACAGTCACTGACTTCGGTCTGCACAGAGACACTGACTCCCGGCCAGCGCAGTCACTGACTCTCGGTCTGTGGAGAGTCATTGACACCCCGTCTGTGAAGAGTCACTGACTCCCGGTCTATGAAGACTCACTGACTCCCGGTCTGCGGAGAGTCATTGATACCCATTCTGTACAATGTCACTGACTCCCGGTCTGAACAGAGTCACTGACTATCATTCTGTACATCGTAATTGACTTCCGGTCGATACAGATTCACTGACTCCCGGTCTGGACAGAGTAACTGACTCCCGGGCCGTACAGAATCACTGACTCCCGGTCTGCACAGAGTCGTTGAGTCCAGGTCTGTACATAATCAATGATTCCGAACTGGAGAGAGTCACTGACTCCCGGCATGTACACAGTCAACGACTCCAGGTCTGTACAGAATCAATGACTCCCCGACTGTGCAGAGTCACTGACTCCCTGTCTGTACAGACTCACAGATTCCGGGTTTGTACGGAGTCACTGACGCCCGGTCTGTACTGAGTTACTGACTCCCGCTCTGACAGAGCCACTGACTCCCGGTCTCTACAGAGTCACTGACTTCCGGTCTATACAGAGTCACTGACACCCGATCTGTAGAGAGCCACTGACTCCAGGTCTGCACAGGTTCACTGACTCACTGTCTGAAAAGAGTCACTGATTCCGGTCCATACAGAATCACGGACTCCCCGCCAATACAGATTCACTGACTCCCTGTCTGTACAGATTCACTGATTCCGGTTTGGACAGAGTCACTGACTCCAGGTCTGTACACAGTCACTGACGTCCGGTCTGTACAGAGTCACTGACACCCCGTCTGTACAAAGTCACTGACTCCCGGTCCGTACAGCGTCACGGATTCCCGGCCTGGACAGAGTTACTGATTCCCGGTCTCACAGAGCCACTCACGGCCGGTCTGTCCAGAGTCACTGGATCCCTCTCTGTACAGAGACAATGATTCCGATCTGTACAGAGACACTGACTCCCCGGCCTGTACCGAGTTACTGACTCCCGGTCTGTACAGACTTACTGACTCCAGATCGATGAAGAGTCACTGACACCCGGTCTGGACAGAGTCACTGACACCAGGTCTGTGCAGATTCACTGACTGACTGTCTGCACAAGAGTCACTGATTCCTGTCTGTACAGAGCAACCGACTTCCGGTCGGTACAGAATCACTGACTTCCGCTCTGTACAGAGTCGCTGACTCCAGGTCTGCACATAATCAATGATTCCGAACTGCACAGAGTCGCTGAATCCCGGCCTGTGCAGAGTAACTGACTCCCGGTCTGTGCCGAGTCACTGACTCCAGGTGTGCTCAGCATCACTGGCCCCCGGTTGGACAGAGTCACTAACACTCAGCGTGTTCAGAGTTACTGACTCCCGGTCTGTGAAGGCTCACTGACAACCGGTCTGGACAGAATCACTGCCTCCTGGTCTGCACTGAGCCACTAACTCCCGGTCTGTACAGATTCACTGACTCCAGGTCTGCAGAGAGTCAATGAAACCCGCTATGCACAGAGTCACAGACTCCCGGTCAGTACAGAGTAACTGACTTCCGGTCTGCACAGAGCCACCGACTTCAAGTCCGCACAGAATCACCCTCTCCCGGTCTGCACAGAGCCATTGAATCCCGGTCTGCACAGGTACTCTGACTCAAGGTCTGTGCAGTGTCACTGACACCCGGTCTGTACAGAGATACTGACTCCCGGCCTGTGCAGTCACTGACTCCCGGTCTGTGGAGAGTCATTGACACCCCGTCTGTAAAGAGTCACTGACTCCCGGTCTGTGCAGTGTCAGTAACTCCATTTCAGCACAGAGTCACTAACTCTCGTTCCGTTCAAAGTTATTGACTCCCGGTCTCTGAAGACTCACTGACTCCCGGTCTGCAGAGAGTCATTGATACCCCGTCTGTACAATGTCACGGACTCCCGGCCTCGACAGATTCACTGACTCAATGTCTGTACAGATTCACTGATCCTGGTCTGTACAGAGTCACTGATTCCCGGTCTTACAGAGCCACTGACTACCGCTGTGTACAGAGTTACTGACTCCCTCTCTGTACAGAGTCAATGATTCCGATCTTTACAGAGTCACTGACTCCCCGGCCTGTACCGAGTCACTGACTCCCGGTCTGTACAGACTTACTGACTCCCTGTTTGTACAGATTCACTGATTCCGGTCTGTACAGAGACTCTGACTCCCGGCCTCTACAGTCACTGACTCCCGGTCTGCAGAGAGTCACTGAAACCCCGTCTGTACGTCACTTACTCCCGGTCCGTTCAGAGTCACTGATTGCAGGAATGTACAGAGTTACTGACTCCCTCTGTGTACAGAGTCACTGACAACCTCTCTGTACAGAGTCAATGACCCCGATCTGTACAGAGTCACTGACTCCCCGGCTTGTACCGAGTCGCTGATTCTCGGACTGTACAGACTTATTGACTCCTGATCTATGAAGACTCACTGACACCCGGTCTGCACCGAGTCACAGACACCCGGCCTGCACAGAACCACTGATTCCAGGTCTGTGCAGATTCACTCACTCACTGTCTGCACAGAGTCACTGATTCCGGTCTGTACAGAGCAACCGACTTCCGGTCGGTACAGTATCGCTGACTCCCGCTCTGCAAAGAGTCACTGACTCCCGGTCTGTGCAGTGTCAGTAACTCCATGTCAGCACAGAGTCACTAACTCTCGTTCCGTTCAAAGTTATTGACTCCCGGTCTCTGAAGACTCACTGACTCCCGGTCTGCAGAGAGTCATTGATACCCAGTCTGTACAATGTCACGGACTCCCGGCCTCGACAGATTCACTGACTCAATGTCTGTACAGATTCACTGATCCCGGTCTGTACAGAGTCACTGATTCCCGGTCTTACAGAGCCACTGACTACCGCTGTGTACAGAGTTACTGACTCCCTCTCTGTACAGAGTCAATGATTCCGATCTTTACAGAGTCACTGACTCCCCGGCCTGTACCGAGTCACTGACTCCCGGTCTGTGCAGACTTACTGACTCCCTGTTTGTACAGATTCACTGATTCCGGTCTGTACAGAGACACTGACTCCCGGCCTCTACAGTCACTGACTCCCGGTCTGTAGAGAGTCACTGACACCCCGTCTGTACGTCACTTACTCCCGGTCCGTTCAGAGTCACTGATTGCAGGAATGTACAGAGTTACTGATTCCGGGTCTGTACAGAGTCACTGACTACCTCTCTCTACAGAGTCAATGACCCCGATCTGTACAGAGTCACTGACTCCCCGGCTTGTACCGAGTCACTGATTCTCGGACTGTACAGACTTCCGGTCTGTACAGAAACACTGACTCCGGCTCTGTACATTGTCGCTGACTCCAGGTCTGTACAGAGCTGGTGTCAATGACTCTGTACAGAGAGGGATTCAGTGACTCTGTACAGACTTGGAGTCAGTGACTCTGCACAGACCGGGAGTCAGTCCGTGACTCTGTGTGGACCGCAATCAGTGACTCTGTTCAGATAGTGAGTCAGTGAAACTGTGCAGAGCTGGAGTCAGTGACTCTGTGCAGATCGGGTGTCAGTTACTCTGTACAGACCGGAAGTCAGTGACTGTTTACAGGCCAGAGAGTCAGTGACTCTGTACAGACAGGGAGTTAGTGAATCTGTACATACCGAGAGTCAGTGAATCTGTATAGACCGGGAGTCAGTGACTCTGTCGGACTGGAAGTCACTGACTCTGTACGGAACTGGAGTCCGTGTCTCTGTACAGACAGTTAGTCAGTGAATCTGTACAGACCGGGTGTCAGTGACTCTGTACAGACCTGCAGTTAGTATCCCTGTGCAGACCGGGATTGAATGGCTCTGTGCTGACCGGGAGTCGGTGATTCTGTACGGTCTTGAAGTCGCTGACACTGTGCAGACCGGATGTCAGTGACTCTGCATAGACCGGACGTCAGTTACTCTGTCCAGATCGGGAGTCAGTGACTTTGTGCATAGCGGGATTCAGTGACCCTCTGCAGACCTGGATCCAGTGAATCTGCACAGAACGGGAATTCGTGGCTCTGTGCAGACAGGGAGTCGGTGATTCTGTCCAGACCGGGTGTCAGTGAGCCATTGCAGACAGGGAGTCAGTCACTCTGAACAGACCGAGTGTTCGTGACTCTGTCCAACCTGGAGTCAGTGACGCTATACGACCGGCAGTCAGTGATGCTGTGCAGACCTGGAGTTAGTGACTCTGGACAGACCGGGAGTCAGTTACTCTGAAAAGAACGGGAGTCAATTACTCTGTACTGGCCGGGAGACAGCGACTCTGTGCAGTTCGGAATCATTGATTATGTACAGACCTGGAGTCAGCGGCTCTGTACAGTGCGGAAGTCAGTGATTCTGTATCGACCGGAAGTCGGTTACTCTGTACAGCCCGGAATCAGTGACTCTGTGCAGACAGTGAGTCAGTGAATCTGCACAGACCTGGAGTCAGTGGCTCTGTACAGGCCGGGTGTCAGTGTCTCTGTGCAGACCGGGTGTCAGTGAGTCTTCATGGATCGGGAGTCAGTAAGTCTGTACAGACCGGGAGTCAGTGACTCTATACAGATCGGAATAATTGAATCTGTACAGAGATGGAGCCAGTGACTCTGTACAGACCGGTAGCTAATGGCTCTGTAAGACCGGGAATCAGTAATTCTCCACAGTGCTGCAATCAGTGACGCTGTACGGACCGGGTGTCAATGACTCTCTACAGACCGAGAGTCAGTGACTGTACAGGCCGGGAGCCCGTGACTCAGTATGGACCGGAATCAGTGACTCTGTTCAGACAGTGAGTCACTGAAACTGTGCAGACCTGGAGTCAGTGGCTCTGTCCAGATCGGGTGTCAGTTACTCTGTGCAGACCGGAAGTCAGTGACTGTGTACAGGCCGGGGAGTCAGTGACTCTGTACAGACCTGGAGTCAGTGATTCTGTACGGACCGGGAGTCAGTGACTTTTTACAGACGGGGTGTCAGTGACTCGCTGCAGAGTCACTTCCTCCGGTCTGTACAGAGTCACTGACACCGAGAGTTCGTGACTCTGAACAGACCGGAATCAGCGACTCTGTGCAGACCTGGAGTCAGTGAATCTGTACAGACCGGGAGTTAGTGGCTCTGTGAAGACCGGGAGTCAGTGATTCTGTCCAGACCGGGTGTCAGTGAGTCTTTTAAGACCGGGAGTCAGTAACTCTGAACCGACCGAGTAGTTAGTGACTCTGTCCAACCGGGAGTCAGTGACGCTGTACGACCGGGAGTCAGTGGTGCTGTGCAGACCTGGAGTCAGTGACTCTGCACAGAGCGGGAGTCAGTTACTCTTTATATAACGGGAGTCAATTACTCTGTACAGGCCGGGAGTCAGCGACTCTGTGCAGTTCGGAATCATTGATTATTTACAGACCTGGAGTCAGCGACTCTGTGCAGAGCGTGAGTCAGTGAATCTGCACAGACCTGGAGTCAGTGGCTCTGTACAGGCCGGGTCTCAGTGACTCTGTACAGGCCGTGGGTGCGTGACTCTGTATGGACCGGAATCAGTGACTCTTTTCGGACAGAGAGTCAGTGAACCTGTGCATTCCTGGATTCAATGGCTCTCTACAGATCGGGTGTCAGTGACTCTGTACAGACCGGAAGTCAGTTACTCTGTAGAGACCGGGAGTCAGTGGCTCTGTAAGACCGGGAGTCTGTGAGTCTGTACAGACCGGGAGTCAGTGACTCTGTACAGTCGGGGAGTCATTGATTCTGTACAGACCTGGAGTCGGTGACTCTGTACAGGCCGGGAGTCAGTGACTCTGTACAGTTCGGAATCATTGATTATGTACAGATCTGGAGTCAGCGACTCTGCACAGACCGGGAGTCAGTGATTCTGTACGTACCGCAAGTCGGTGACTCTGTACAGACCGGCAGTCAGAGATTCTGTCCGGCCCGGGAGTCAGTTACTCTGTCCAGACCGGGAGTCAGTGAATCTGCATCGACCGGAAGTCAATTGCTATGTTCAGACCGGGAGTCAGTGACTCTGTTCAGACAGGGATCAGTGAGTCTTCATAAACCGGGAGTCAATATCTTAGAACGGAACGGAACGAGAGTTAGTGACTCTGTGCTGACCTGGAGTCAGTGACACTGCACAGACCGGGAGTCAGTTACTCTTTACAGACGGGTTGTCAGTGAATCTGTAAAGACAGGGAGTCGGTGAATCTGGACAGTCCGCGAGTCCGTGTCTCATTATCGACCGGAATCAGTCACTCCGTTCCGACAGTGAGTCAGTGAAACTGTACAGACCTGGAGTCAGTGTCCCTGGGCAGACCGGGATTCAGTGACTCTCTGCAAACCTGGAGTCAGTGAATCTGTACAGACCGGGAGTTAGTGGCTCTGTGCATACCGGGAGTCAGTTATTCTGTCCAGACCGGGTGTCAGTGAGTCTTTACAGACCGGGAGTCAGTAACTCTGAACAGACCGAGTGTTAGTGACTCTGTCCAACCGGGAGTCAGTGACGCTGTACGACCGGGAGTCAGTGATGCTGTACAGACCTGGAGTCAGTGAATCAGCACAGACCGGGAGACAGTTACTCTGTAAAGAATGGGAGGCAATTACTCTGAACAGTCCGGGAGTCAGCGACTCTGTGCAGTTCGGAATCAATGATTATGTACAGACCTGGAGTCAGCGAATCTGTACAGAACGGGAGTCATTGATTCTGTACAGACCGGAGGTCGGTGACTCTGTCCAGACCGGAATCAGTGACTCTGCACAGACAGTGAGTTAATGAATCTGCGCAGATCTGGAGTCAGCGGCTCTGTGCAGACGGGGAGTCAGGGATTCTGTCCAGACCGGGAGTCAGTGATTCTGTCCAGACCGGGAGTCAGTCAGTCTTTACAGACCGGGAGTCAGTAACTCTGAACAGACCGAGTGTCAGAGACTCTGTCCAACCGGCAGTCAGTGACGCTGTACGACCGGCAGTCAGTGATGCTGTACAGACCTGGAGTCAGTGATTCTGCACAGACCGGGAGTCAGTTACTCTGTAAAGACCGGGTGTCAGTGAGTCTTCATAGATCGGGTGTCAGTGACTCTGTACAGACCGGAAGTCGGTGACCATGTACAGGCCGGGGAGTCAGAGACTCTGTGCAGACCTCGAGTCAGTGACTCTGTACGGACCGGGAGTCAGTGTCTTTGGACAGACGGAGTATCAGTGACTCTCTGCAGAGTCACTGCCTTCCGGTCTGTACAGAGTAACTGACACCGAGAGTTCGTGACTCTGCACAGACAGGGAGTTAGCGAATCTGTAAATACCGACAGTCAGTGAATTCTGCACAGACCGGGAGTCAGTGACTCAGTGGGACCTGGAGTCAGTAACTCTGAACAGACCGAGTGTCAGTGACTCCGTCCAACCGGGAGTCAGTGACGCTGTACGACCGGGAGTCAGTGATGCTGTGCAGAACTGGAGTCAGTGATTCTGCACAGACCGGGAGTCAGTTACTCTATATAGAGCGGGAGTCAATTACTCTGTACAGGTCGGGGGTCAGCGACTCTGTGCAGTTCGGAATCATTGATTCTGTACAGACCTGGAGTCAGCGAATCTGTGCAGAGCGGGAGTCATTGATTCTGTACCGAACGGAAGTCGGTGATTCTGTACAGACCGGAGTCAATGACTCTGTACAGACAGTGAGTTAATGAATCTGCGCAGATCTGGAGTCAGTGGCTCTGCACAGACCGGATGTAAGTTACTCTGTAAAGACCGGGTTTCAGTGAGTCTTCATAGATCGGGTGTCAGTGACTCTGTACAGACCGGAAGTCGGTGACCATGTACAGGCCGGGGAGTCAGAGACTCTGTGCAGACCTCGAGTCAGTGACTCTGTACGGACCGGGAGTCAGTGTCTTTGGACAGACGGAGTATCAGTGACTCTCTGCAGAGTCACTGCCTTCCGGTCTGTACAGAGTAACTGACACCGAGAGTTCGTGACTCTGCACAGACAGGGAGTTAGCGAATCTGTAAATACCGACAGTCAGTGAATTCTGCACAGACCGGGAGTCAGTGACTCAGTGGGACCTGGAGTCAGTAACTCTGAACAGACCGAGTGTCAGTGACTCCGTCCAACCGGGAGTCAGTGACGCTGTACGACCGGGAGTCAGTGATGCTGTGCAGAACTGGAGTCAGTGACTCTGCACAGACCTGGAGTCAGTTACTCTGTATAGAGCGGGAGTCAATTACTCTGTACAGGCCGGGTGTCAGTGACTCTGTACAGACCGGGTGTCAGTGAGTCTTCATCGGTCGGGTGTCAGTGACTCTGTACAGACTGGAAGTCAGTGACTATGTACAGGCCGGGAGTCAGTGACTTTGGACAGACGGGGTATCAGTGACTCTCTGCAGAGTTCGTGACTCTGTACAGACCGGAATCAGTGACTCTGCACAGACAGGGAGTTAGCGAATCTGTAAATACCGAGAGTCAGTGAATTCTGCACAGACAGGGAGTCAGTGACTCAGTGGGACCGGGAGTCATTGACTCTGTACAGTCCTGGTGTCAGTGTCCCTGTGCTGACCGGGATACAATGGCTCTGTGCAGACGGGGAGTCAGTGATTCTGTACGGACTTGAAATCGGTGACTCTGTGTAGACCGGAAGTCAGTGACTCTGCATAGACCGGAAGTCAGCTACTCTGTTCAGACGGGGAGTCAGTGACTCTGTGCATAGCGGGATTCAGTGACTCTCTGCAGACCTGGAGTCAGTGAATCTGTACAGACGGGAGTTAGTGGCTCTGTGCAGACCGGGAGTCAGTGATTCTGTCCAGACCTGGAGTCACTGAGTCTTTACAGACCTGGAGTCGGTAACTCTGAACAGACCGAGTGTCAGTGACTCCGCCCAACCGGGAGTCAGTGACGCTGTACGACCGGGAGTCAGTGTTGCTGCACAGACCTGGAGTCAGTGATCTGCACAGACCTGGAGTCAGTTACTCTGTATAGAGCGGGAGTCAATTACTATGTACAGGCCGGGGAGTCAGAGACTCTGTGTCGACCTGGAGTCAGTGACGCTGTACGGACCGGGAGTCAGTGTCTTTGGACAGACGGGGTATCAGTGACTCTGCAGAGTCACTGCCTTCCGGTCTGTACAGAGTAACTGACACCGAGAGTTCGTGACTCTGCACAGACAGGGAGTTAGCGAATCTGTAAATACCGAAAGTCAGTGAATTCTGCACAGACCGGGAGTCAGTGACTCAGTGGGACCTGGAGTCAGTAACTCTGAACAGACCGAGTGTCAGTGACTCCGTCCAACCGGGAGTCAGTGACGCTGTACGACCGGGAGTCAGTGATGCTGTGCAGAACTGGAGTCAGTGACTCTGCACAGACTTGGAGTCAGTTACTCTGTATAGAGCGGGAGTCAATTACTCTGTACAGGCCGGGTGTCAGTGACTCTGTACAGACCGGGTTTCAGTGAGTCTTCATCGGTCGGGTGTCAGTGGCTCTGTACAGACTGGAAGTCAGTGACTATGTACAGGCCGGGAGTCAGTGACTTTGGACAGACGGGGTATCAGTGACTCTCTGCAGAGTTCGTGACTCTGTACAGACCGGAATCAGTGACTCTGCACAGACAGGGAGTTAGCGAATCTGTAAATACCGAGAGTCAGTGAATTCTGCACAGACCGGGAGTCAGTGACTCAGTGGGACCGGGAGTCATTGACTCTGTACAGTCCTGGTGTCAGTGTCCCTGTGCTGAACGGGATACAATGGCTCTGTGCAGACGGGGAGTCAGTGATTCTGTACGGACTTGAAGTCGGTGACTCTGTGTAGACCGGAAGTCAGTGACTCTGCATAGACCGGAAGTCAGCTACTCTGTTCAGACGGGGAGTCAGTGAATCTGTACAGACGGGAGTTAGTGGCTCTGTGCAGACCGGGAGTCAGTGATTCTGTCCAGACCTGGAGTCACTGAGTCTTTACAGACCTGGAGTCGGTAACTCTGAACAGACCGAGTGTCAGTGACTCCGCCCAACCGGGAGTCAGTGACGCTGTACGACCGGGAGTCAGTGTTGCTGCACAGACCTGGAGTCAGTGATCTGCACAGACCTGGAGTCAGTTACTCTGTATAGAGCGGGAGTCAATTACTCTGTACAGGCCGGGTGTCAGTGACTCTGTACAGACCGGGTGTCAGTGAGTCTTCATAGATCGGGTGTCAGTGACTCTTTACAGACCGGAAGTCAGTGACTATGTACAGGCCGGGGAGTCAGAGACTCTGTGTAGACCTGGAGTCAGTGACGCTGTACGGACCCGGAGTCAGTGACTTTGGACAGACGGGGTATCAGTGAATCTGTACAGACAGGGAGTTAGCGAATCTGTAAATACCGAGAGTCAGTGAATCTGCACAGACCGGCAGTCAGTGACTCAGTAGGACCGGGAGTCATTGACTCTGTACGGACCTCGAGTCAGTGTCTCTGTACAGACCGGGTGTCAGTGACTCTGTACAGACAGTGAGATAGTGAATCTGCACAGACCTGGAGTCAGTGGCTCTGTACCGACCGGGTTTCAGTGACTCTGTACAGACTGAGTATCAGTGTCTCTGTACAGACCTGGAGTCAGTGGCTCTGTATCGACCTGGTGTCAGTGACTCTGTGTGGACCGGGAGTAAGTGACACTGTGCAGACCGGAATCAGTGTCTCTGTACAGACCCGCTGTTCGTGTCTCTCTTGGACCGGGAGTCAGTGACTCTGTACAGACCGGGAATCAGTGACTCTCTACAAACCTGGAGTCAGTTTCTCTGTGCAGACCGGGAGTCAGTGGCTCTGCACAGTCCGGGAGTCACTGAGTCTGTACAGAACGGATTCAGTTACTCTGTGCAGACCAGGAGTTAGTGACTCTGTTCAGATGGGGAATTATTGATTATGTACAGACCTGGAGCCAGTGACGCTGTATCGATCTTGAGTCAGTGTTTCGGTGCAGACCGAGAGTCAGTAACTCTGAACAGACCGAGAGTTACTGACTCTGTAAGACCGGGAGTCAGTGAAGCTGTGCGACGGGGAGTCAGTGACTCTGTTCAGACCTGGGGTCAGTGACTTTGCACAGACCAGGAGTCAGTAAATCTGTATAGAACCGCAGTCAGTGAGTCTGTACAGGCCGGTCTGTTCAGAGTTACCGACTCCAGGTCTGTAAAGACTCAGTGACTCCAGGTCTGGACAGAATCACTGACTCCCGGTCTGCACAGAGCCACTAACTCCCGTCTGTACGGACCGGAATCAGTGATTCTGTACAGACAGGGATTCATTGAATCTGTACAGGACGGGAGTCAGTCACTCTGTACAGACCTGGAGTCAGTTACTCTGTTCAGAACGGGAATCGTGACTCTGTACAGGACGGGCGTTAGTGACTCTGTACGGACCGGAATCAGTGATTCTTTACACAAAGGAAGTCAGTGGCTCTGTACAGACCGGGAGACAGTAATTCTGTACAGACCGTGCGTCAGTGACTCCGTACAGACCGGGAGTCAGCGATTCTGTACAGACCTGGAGTCAGTGACTCTATGCAGACCGGGAGTCAGTGAGTCTGTAGATACCGGGAGTCAGTGACTCTGTACAGTCGGGGAGTCTTTGAATCTGTGCAGACCTGCAGTAAGTGACGCTGTCCAGAACGGGTGTCAGTGATACTGTACACACTGGGAGTCAGTGACTCTGTACAGACCGGGAGTCAGTGATTCTGTACGGACCGGGAGTCGGTGACTCTGTACAGACCAGGAGTCAGTGTTTCTGTACAGACCACGAGTCAGTGACTCTGTACAAGTCGGTAGTCAGTGATTCTGTACAGAGGAGGAGTCATTGATTCTGTACAGTCGGGGAGTCATTGATTCTGTGCAGACATGAAATCAGTGACGCTGTGCAGACGGGGAGTCAATAACTCTGTGCAGACCTTGAGTCAGTATCTCTGTACAGAACGGGAATCAGTGGCTCTGCCTAGACTGGGAGTCAGTGACACTCTACAGACGGGGAATTATTGATTTTGTACAGACCTGGAGTCAGCAACTCTGTACAGACCTGGAGTCAGTGTCTCTGCAAAGACCGAGATTCAGTAACTCTGAACAGACCGAGAGTTACTGACTCTGTACGGCCGGGAGTCAGTGACGCTTTGCGACGTCGAGTCAGTTAGTCCCTATAGGACGGGAGTCATTGAATCTGTACAGGCCGGGAGTTCGTGACTCCGTACTGACCGGAATCAGTGACTGTGTACAGACCGGGAGTCAGTGACTCTGTCCAGACCTGGGGACAGAGTGTCTGTACGGACCTGGAGCCAGTTGCACTGTAAAGACCTGCAGTCATTTACTCTGTTTCGAACCGGAGTCAGTAAGTCTGTGCAGACCGGGAGTCAGCGACTCTCTGCAGACCTGGGGACAGTGAGTCTGTACAGACCTGGAGCCAGTGACGCTGCACAGACCGGGAGTCAGTTAATCTGTATAGAACCGGAGTCAGTGACTCTGTGCAGGCCGGGAGTTAGTGACTCTGTACGGACCGGAATCAGTGACTGTGAACAGAACGGGAGTCAGTGACTCTGTCCAGACCTGGGGACAGAGTGTCTGTCCGGACCTGGTGCCAGTTGCGCTGTACAGACCTGCAGTCATTTACTCTGTTTCGAACCGGAGTCAGTAACTCTGTGCAGACCGGTAGTCAGCGACTCTCTCCAGACATGGGGACAGTGAGTCTGTACAGACCTGGAGCCAGTGACGCTGCACAGACAGGGAGTCAGTTAATCTGTATAGAACCGGAGTCAGTGACTCTGTACAGGCCGGGAGTTAGTGAATCTGTACGGACCGGAATCAGTGATTCTGTACAGACAGGGAGTCATTGATTCTGTGCAGACCTGGAGTCGGTAACTCTGTACAGATCGGGCGTCAGTGACTCCGTACAGAGCGGGAGTCAGTGAGTCTGTACTGACCGGGAGTCACTGACACTGTACAGTCGAGGAGTCATTGATTCTGTACAGACCTTGAGTCAGTGACGCTGTCCAGACCGGGTTTCAGTTACTCTGATCAGACCTGCAGTCAGTGAGTCTGCACAGACTTGGAGCAAGTGACGCTGAACAGACCGGAAATCAGTGACACTGTACAAACCGGGAGTCAGTGACCCTGTACAAACCTGCAGTCAGCGAGTATGTACAGACCGGGAGTAAGTGACTCTGTACAGTCCAGAGAAATGTCTCTGTACAGACCACGAGTCAGTGACTCCAGACAGGTCGGTAGTGAATGATTCTGTACAGAGGGGGAGTCACTGATTCTGCACAGACCGAGAGTCATTGATTCTGTATAGACCTGGAGTCAGTGACTCTGTACAGACCTGAAATCAGTGACGCTGTGCAGACCGGCAGTAAGTGACTCTGTACGGACCGGAATCAGTGATTCTGTACAGACCGGGAGTCAGTGGTTCTGTACAGAATGGTAGTCTGTGATTCTGTACGGACCGGGAGTCAGTGAATCGGTACAAACGGGGAGTCATTGATTCTGTACAAACCTGGAGTCAGTGACTCTGTGCAAAACCTGGAGTCAGTGAATCTGTGCAGACCTGGAGCAAGTGACGATGTACAGACCGGGATTCAGTGAGTCTGTCCAGACCGGGAATCACTGACCCTGTACAGACAGGGAATCATTGACCCTGTACAGACCGAGAGTTAGTGGCTTTGCACAGACCGGGAGTCAGTGACAGTGCTTCGATCGGAAGTCAGTTTCGCTGCACGGACCGGAAGTCAGTGAATCTGGACAGACCGGGAGTCAGTGACTCTACGACCGGGAGTCAGTGAATCTAAACAGACCTAGCGACAGTGACTCTATACAGAGCGGGAGTCAGTGACACTGTGCAGACCGGGAGTCAGTGAATCTGTACTGACCGGAATCAGTCACTCCGTGCATACATGGAGTGAGTGAGTCTGAACATACCGAGAGTCAGTGGCTCTGTACAAGCACGGGTTTCAGTATCTCTGTAGGACCGGGAGTCAGTGACTCTGTACAGACCAGGGGTCACTGACTCTGTACAGACCTGGAGTCAGTTACTCTGTACAGACCGGGAGTCAGTGAGACTATACAGACCAGGAGTTAGTGACTCTGATCAGATGGGGAATTATTGATTATGTACAGACCTGGAGCGAGTGACGCTGTATCGATCTTGAGTCAGTGTTTCGGTGCAGACCGAGAGTCAGTAACTCTGAACAGACCGAGAGTTACTGACTCTGTAAGACCGGGAGTCAGTGAAGCTGTGCGACGGGGAGTCAGTGACTCTGTTCAGACCTGGGGTCAGTGACGTTGCACAGACCAGGAGTCAGTAAATCTGTATAGAACCGCAGTCAGTGAGTCTGTACAGGCCGGTCTGTTCAGAGTTACCGACTCCAGGTCTGTAAAGACTCAGTGACTCCAGGTCTGGACAGAATCACTGACTCCCGGTCTGCACAGAGCCACTAACTCCCGTCTGTACGGACCGGAATCAGTGATTCTGTACAGACAGGGATTCAGTGAATCTGTACAGGACGGGAGTCAGTCACTCTGTACAGACCTGGAGTCAGTTACTCTGTTCAGAACGGGAATCGTGACTCTGTACAGGACGGGCGTTAGTGACTCTGTACGGACCGGAATCAGTGATTCTTTACACAAAGGAAGTCAGTGGCTCTGTACAGACCGGGAGACAGTAATTCTGTACAGACCGTGCGTCAGTGACTCCGTACAGACCGGGAGTCAGCGATTCTGTACAGACCTGGAGTCAGTGACTCTATGCAGACCGGGAGTCAGTGAGTCTGTAGATACCGGGAGTCAGTGACTCTGTACAGTCGGGGAGTCTTTGAATCTGTGCAGACCTGCAGTAAGTGACGCTGTCCAGAACGGGTGTCAGTGATACTGTACACACTGGGAGTCAGTGACTCTGTACAGACCGGGAGTCAGTGATTCTGTACGGACCGGGAGTCGGTGACTCTGTACAGACCAGGAGTCAGTGTTTCTGTACAGACCACGAGTCAGTGACTCTGTACAAGTCGGTAGTCAGTGATTCTGTACAGAGGAGGAGTCATTGATTCTGTGCAGACATGAAATCAGTGACGCTGTGCAGACGGGGAGTCAATAACTCTGTGCAGACCTTGAGTCAGTATCTCTGTACAGAACGGGAATCAGTGGCTCTGCCTAGACTGGGAGTCAGTGACACTCTACAGACGGGGAATTATTGATTTTGTACAGACCTGGAGTCAGCAACTCTGTACAGACCTGGAGTCAGTGTCTCTGCAAAGACCGAGATTCAGTAACTATGAACAGACCGAGAGTTACTGACTCTGTACCGCCGGGAGTCAGTGACGCTTTGCGACGTCGAGTCAGTAAGTCCCTATAGAACGGGAGTCATTGAATCTGTACAGGCCGGGAGTTCGTGACTCCGTACTGACCGGAATCAGTGACTGTGTACAGACCGGGAGTCAGTGACTCTGTCCAGACCTGGGGACAGAGTGTCTGTACGGACCTGGAGCCAGTTGCACTGTAAAGACCTGCAGTCATTTACTCTGTTTCGAACCGGAGTCAGTAAGTCTGTGCAGACCGGGAGTCAGCGACTCTCTGCAGACCTGGGGACAGTGAGTCTGTACAGACCTGGAGCCAGTGACGCTGCACAGACCGGGAGTCAGTTAATCTGTATAGAACCGGAGTCAGTGACTCTGTGCAGGCCGGGAGTTAGTGACTCTGTACGGACCGGAATCAGTGACTGTGAACAGAACGGGAGTCAGTGACTCTGTCCAGACCTGGGGACAGAGTGTCTGTCCGGACCTGGTGCCAGTTGCGCTGTACAGACCTGCAGTCATTTACTCTGTTTCGAACCGGAGTCAGTAACTCTGTGCAGACCGGTAGTCAGCGACTCTCTCCAGACATGGGGACAGTGAGTCTATACAGACCTGGAGCCAGTGACGCTGCACAGACAGGGAGTCAGTTAATCTGTATAGAACCGGAGTCAGTGACTCTGTGCAGGCCGGGAGTTAGTGACTCTGTACGGACCGGAATCAGTGATTCTGTACAGACAGGGAGTCAGTGAATCTGTGCAGGAAGGGAGTCAGTCACTTTCTACTGACCTGGAGTCAGTTACACTGGATAGAACGGGAGTCAGTGACTCTGTACAGGTCGGGAGTTAGTGAATCTGTACGGACCGGAATCAGTGATTCTCTACAGTCGGGGAGTCATTGATTCTGTGCAGACCTGGAGTCGGTAACTCTGTACAGATCGGGCGTCAGTGACTCCGTACAGAGCGGGAGTCAGTGAGTCTGTACAGACCGGGAGTCAGTGGCTCTGTACAGTCGAGGAGTCATTGATTCTGTACAGACCTTGAGTCAGTGACGCTGTCCAGACCGGGTTTCAGTTACTCTGATCAGACCTGCAGTCAGTGAGTCTGCACAGACTTGGAGCAAGTGACGCTGAACAGACCGGAAATCAGTGACACTGTACAAACCGGGAGTCAGTGACCCTGTACAAACCTGGAGTCAGCGAGTATGTACAGACCGGGAGTAAGTGACTCTGTAAAGTCCAGAGAAATGTCTCTGTACAGACCACGAGTCAGTGACTCCAGACAGGTCGGTAGTGAATGATTCTGTACAGAGGGGGAGTCACTGATTCTGCACAGACCGAGAGTCATTGATTCTGTATAGACCTGGAGTCAGTGACTCTGTACAGACCTGAAATCAGTGACGCTGTGCAGACCGGCAGTAAGTGACTCTGTGCGGACCGGAATCAGTGATTCTGTACAGACCGGGAGTCAGTGGTTCTGTACAGAATGGTAGTCTGTGATTCTGTACGGACCGGGAGTCAGTGAATCGGTACAAACGGGGAGTCGTTGATTCTGTACAAACCTGGAGTCAGTGACTCTGTGCAAAACCTGGAGTCAGTGAATCTGTGCAGACCTGCAGCAAGTGACGATGTACAGACCGGGATTCAGTGAGTCTGTCCAGACCGGGAATCACTGACCCTGTACAGACAGGGAATCATTGACCCTGTACAGACCGAGAGTTAGTGGCTTTGCACAGACCGGGAGTCAGTGACAGTGCTTCGATCGGAAGTCAGTTTCGCTGCACGGACCGGAAGTCAGTGAATCTGGACAGACCGGGAGTCAGTGACTCTACGACCGGGAGTCAGTGAATCTAAACAGACCTAGCGACAGTGACTCTATACAGAGCGGGAGTCAGTGACACTGTGCAGACCGGGAGTCAGTGAATCTGTACTGACCGGAATCAGTCACTCCGTGCATACATGGAGTGAGTGAGTCTGAATATACCGAGAGTCAGTGGCTCTGTACAAGCACGGGTTTCAGTATCTCTGTAGGACCGGGAGTCAGTGACTCTGTACAGACCAGGGGTCACTGACTCTGTACAGACCTGGAGTCAGTTACTCTGTACAGACCGGGAGTCAGTGAGACTATACAGACCGGGATTCAGTGACTATGTACAGTCGGGGAATTATTGATTATGTACAGACCTGGAGTCAGCGACTCTGGACAGACCTGGAGTCAGTGACTCTTTACAGACCGGGTGCCAGTTACTCTCTCCAGACCTGGGGAAACTGAATCTGCACAGACCTGGAGCCAGTGACGCGGTACAGACCTGGAGTCAGTGTCTCGACACAGACCGAGAGTCAGTAACTATGAACAGACCGAGAGTTACTGACTCTGTACGACCGCGAGTCAGTGACGCTGTGCGACGGGGAGTCAGTGAACCTGCAAAGGCCGAGAATCAGTTCATCTGTATAGAACCGGAGTCAGTGATTCTGTACAGGCCGGGAGTGAGTGACTCTGTACAGACCGGAATCAATGATTTTGTACAGACAGGGAGTCAGTGAATTTGTACAGGACGGGAGTCAGTCACTCTGTGCAGACCTGGAGTTAGTTACTCTGTATAGAACGGGAGTCAGTTACGATGTTCAGACCGGGAGTCAGTGAGTCTGTACAGACAGGTAATGACTGACCCTGTACAGACATGGAATCAGTGACCCTGTACAGACCGAGAGTTAGTGACTTTGTACAGACAGAGAGTCAGTGGCACCGCACAGACCTGGAGTCACTTACTCTGTACAGACCTGACGGCAGTGACGCTGTACAGACCGGGAGTAAGTGACTCTGTACAGATCGGGACTCAGTGGCTCTGTACAGACCGGGAGTCGGTGACTCTGGACAGACGGGAATGATTGATTACTTACAGACGTGGAGTCAGCGACTCTTACTGACCTGGAGTCAATGACTGTTGCAGACCGGGAGTCAGTGACTCTGTCCAGACCTGGAGTCACTGAGTCTGCACAGAAGTGGAGCCAGTGACGCTGTACAGACCGAGAGTCAGTGACTCTGGACAGACCGGGAGTCTGCGACTCTGTACAGACCTGCAGTCGGTGACTCTGTTCAGAACGGGATTCATTTGCTCTGTTCAGAACAGGAGTCATTGGCTCTGTACAGAACGGTAGTCTGTGATTCTGTACAGACCTGGAGTCGGGTTTTCTGTACAGACCGGGAGTCAGTGGTTCTGTACAGAACGGTAGTCTGTGATTCTGTAAGCACCGGGAGTCAGTGAATCGGTACAAACGGGGAGGCATTGATTGTTTACAAACCTGGAATCAGTGACTCTGTGCAGACCGGGAGTCAGTGACACTGCATAGACCGGAAGTCAGTTTCGCTGCACGGACCGGATGTCAGTGACTCGGCATGACCGCGAGTCAGTGACTCTGTGCTGACCTGGAGTCAGTGACACTGTGTCCACCGGGATTCAGTGACTCTGTACAGACCAGAATCAATGACTCTGTAAAGACAGGGAGTCGGTGAATCTGAACATACCGAGAGTAAGTGGCTCTGTTCAGACCGGTTGTTAGTGTCTCTGTCGGACCGGGAGTCAGTGACTCTGTACAGACCGGGAGTCAGTGTCTCTGTGCAGACCGGGAGTCATTGACTCTGTACAGACCTGATTCAGTGACTGCACAGAGCGGGATTCAGTGACTCCGTACAGACGGGGAATTATTGATTAAAGACAGACCTGTAGTCAGTGACTCTGTACAGACCGGGAGTCAGTGACTCTGTCCAGACTTGGGGACAGAGTGTCTGTCAAGACCTGGAGCCCATGACGCTGTACAGACCTGGATTCAGTGACGCTGTACAGACCGCGTATCAGTGACTCTGCACAGACGGGGAGTCAGTAAATCTATATAGACCGTGAGTCATTGACTCTGTGCAGACCAACAATCAGCGACTCTGTGCAGACCGGGAATCAGTGACAGTGCATGGACCGGAAGTCAGTTTCGCTGCACGGACCGGAAGTCGGTGACTCTGTGCAGACCGGGAGTTAGTGACTCCGTGCGACCGGGAGTCAGTGACTCTGTACAGACCGGGAGTCAGTGAATGTAGACTGGGAGTCAGTGACTCTTTTCAGACCGGGAGTCAGTGATTCTGTACAGACCTGGAGTCAGTGACTCTGTGCAGACCGGGAGTCAGTGAGTCTGTAACGACCAGAGTCAGTGTCTCTGCACCGACCACGAGTCAGTGACTCTGTGCAGGTCGGTAGTCAGTGATTCTGTACAGACGGGGAGTCATTGATTCTGCACAGAACTGGAGACACTGACTCTGTACAAAACCTGGAGTCAGTTACGCTGCAAAGACCGAGATCCAGTGACTCCGTACAGACCTGGAGTCAGTGAGTCTGTGCAAACCTGCAGCAAGTGATGATGTACAGACCGGTCGTCAGTGAGTCTGTACAGACCGGGAATCAATGACCCTGTACTGAAAGGGTATCGTTGACCTTGTACAGACCGAGAATTAGTGACTTTGTATAGACAGGGAGTCAGTGACTCTGTGCAGACCGGGAGTCCGTGAATCTGGACAAAGCTTGGACTCAGTGACGCTGTGCAGACTGGGTTCCAGTGACTCCGTATAGACTTGGAGTCAGTGAGTCTGTGCAGACCTGGAGCAAGTGACGATGTGCAGACCTGGAGTCAGTGAGTCTGTTCAGAGCGGGAATCACTGACACTGTACTGACAGGGAATCATTAACCCTGTACATACCGAGAGTTGGTGAATTTGTGCAGACCGGATTCAGTGACTGCACAGAGCGGAATTCAGTGACTGCAGACCGTGAGTCAGTGACTCTGTGCAGACCAGTAATCAGTGACTCTGTGCAGGCCGGGAGTCAGTGACACTGCATCGACCGGAAGTCAGTTTCGCTGCACGGACCGGATGTCAGTGACTCTGCACGACCGCGAGTCAGTGACTCTGTGCTGACCTGGAGTCAGTGACACTGTGCAGACAGGGAGTCAGTGACTCTGTACAGACCGGAATCAATGACTCTGTAAAGACAGGGAGTCGGTGAATCTGAACATACCGAGAGTCAGTGCCTCTGTACAGACCGGTTGTTGGTGTCTCTGTCGGACCGTGAGTCAATGACTCTGTACAGACCGGGAGTCAGTGTCTCTGTACAAGCCGGGAGTCAGTGACTCTGTGCAGACAGGATTCAGTGACTCTGCACAGACCTGGAGTCAGTGACGCTGTACAGATCGGGAGTCTGTGATTCTGCAAAGACCAGAGTCAGTGTCTCTGCACCGACCACGAGTCAGTGACTCTGTGCAGGTCGGTAGTCAGTGATTCTGTACAGATGTGGAGTCATTGATTCTGTACAGACGTGGAGACATTGATTCTGTGCAGACCTGGAGTCAGTGATTCTGTGCAGACCTGAAATCAGTGAGGCTGTCCAGACCGGGAGTACGAGACTCTGTACAGACCTGGAGTCGGGTTCTCTGTACAGACCGGGAGTCTGTGGTTCTGTACAGAACGGGAGTCTGTGATTCTGTACGGACCGGGAGTCAGTGAATCGGTACAAACGGGGAGTCATTGATTCTGTACAGAACTGGAGACAGTGACTCTGTACAAAACCTGGAGTCAGTGACGCAGTACAGATCGGGATCCAGTGACTCCGTAGAGACCTGGAGTCAGTGAATGTGTGCAGACCTGGAGCAAGTGACGATGTACAGACCGGTAGTCAGTGATTCTGCACAGACCGGGAATCAATGACCCTGTACTGAAAGGGAATCATTTACCTTGTACAGACCGAATGTTAGTGACTTTGTAGACAGGGAATCAGTTACTCTGCACAGACCGGGAGTCAGTGATTCTGTACGGACCGGGAGTCGGTGACACTGTGCAGACCAGGAGTTAGGGACGCTGTGAAGACCAGAGTTAGTGTCTCTGTATCGACCACGAGTCAGTGACTCTGTCCAAGTCGGTAGTCAGTGATTCTGTCAAGACGGGGAGTCACTGATTCTGCACAGATGTGGAGTAATTGATTCTGTATAGACCTCGGGTCAGTGACTCTATGCAGACCAGTAGTCAGTGAGTCTGTCATACCGGGAGTCAGTGATTCTGTACAGACCTGGAGTCAGTATCTGTGCACAGACCGGGAGTCAGTGGCTCTGTGCAGACCGGGAGTCAGTGGCTCTGCACAGACCTGGAGTCAGTACCTCTGCACAGAGCGGGAGTCATTGACTCTGTCCAGACGGGGAATTATTGATTATGTGTAGACCTGGAGCCAGTGACGCTGTGCAGACCTGGAGTCAGTGTCTCCGCACAGACCGAGATTCAGTAACTTTGAACAGACCGAGAGTTACTGACTCTGTACGACCGGGAGTCAGTGACGCTGTGCGACGGGGAGTCAGTGACTCTGTACAGACCGGGAGTCAGTGACTCTGTCCAGACCTGGGGACAGAGTGTCGGTACGGACCTGAAGCCAGTTGCGCTGTACAGACCTGGAGTCATTTACTCTGTATAGAACCGGAGTCAGTGACTTTGTGCAGACCGGCAGTCAGTGACTCTGCAGAGAGCGGGAGTCATTGACTCTGTACAGACGGGGAATTATTGATTATGTATAGACCTGGAGCCAGTGACGCTATGCAGACCTGGAGTCAGTGTCTCCGCACAGACCGAGATTCAGTAGCTTTGAACAGACCGAGAGTTACTGACTCTGTACGACCGGGAGTCAGTGACGCTGTGCGACGGGGTGTCAGTGACTCTGTACAGACCGGGAGTCAGTGACTCTGTCCAGACCTGGGGACAGAGTGTCGGTACGGACCTGAAGCCAGTTGCGCTGTACAGACCTGGAGTCATTTACTCTGTATGGAACCGGAGTCAGTGACTCTGTACAGACCGGGAGTCTGTGATTCTGTACGGACCGGGAGTCGGTGACACTGTGCAGACCGGGAGTTAGGGACGCTGTAAAGACCAGAGTTAGTGTCTCTGTATCGACCACGAGTCAGTGACTCTGTCCACGTCGGTAGTAAGTGATTCTGTCCAGACGGGGAGTCATTGATTCTGTACAGACCTGGAGTCATTGATTCTGTATAGACCTCGGGTCAGTGACTCTATGCAGACCAGTAGTCAGTGAGTCTGTCATACCGGGAGTCAGTGATTCTGTACAGACCTGGAGTCAGTACCTCTGCACAGACCGGGAGTCAGTGGCTCTGTGCAGACCGGGAGTCAGTGAATCTGTGCAGACCGGATTCAGTGACTTTGCACAGAGCGGGAGTCATTGACTCTGTACAGACGGGGAATTATTGATTATGTGTAGACCTGGAGCCAGTGACGCTGTGCAGACCTGGAGTCAGTGTCTCTGTACAGACCGAGATTCAGCAACTTTGAACAGACCGAGAGTTACTGACTCTGTCCGACCGGGAGTCAGTGACGCAGTGCGACGGGGAGTCAGTGACTCTGAACAGACCGGGAGTCATTGACTCTGTCCAGACCTGGGGACAGAGTGTCTGTACGGACCTGAAGCCAGTTGCGCTGTACAGACCTGGAGTCATTTACTCTGTATAGAACCGGAGTCAGTGACTCTGTGCAGACCGGCAGTCAGTGAGTCTGTACAGACCGGGAGTCAGTGACTCTGCACAGACGGGGAATTATTGATTGTGTGCAGACCTGGAGTCAGCGACTCTGTTCAGAACTGGAGTCAGTGAATCTGTACAGATCGGGAGTCAGTGACTCTGTCCAGACCTGGGGACAGAGTGTCTGTACAGACCTGGAGCCAGCTCCGCTGTACAGACCTGGAGTCATTTGCTCTGTATGGAACCGGAGTCAGTGACTCTGTACAGACCGGGAGTCAGTGATTCTGTACAGACCAGGAGTCAGTGGCTCTGTGCAGTCGGGGAGTCTTTGATTCTGCGCAGACCTGGAATCAGTGACGCTGTACAGACCGGGTATCAGTGACTCTGTACAGACAGGGAGTCAGTGAACCTGTATGGACCGTGAGTCATTGACTTCCTGCAGACCAGCAATAAGTGACTCTGCACAGACCGGGAGTCAGTGACTCAGTTCAGACCTCGAGTCAGTGAATCTGCACAGACCGGGAGTCAGTGATTCTGTGCAGACCGGGTGTCGGTGACTCTGTACAGACCGGGAGTCAGTGCTTCTGTAAAGACCAGAGTCAGTTTCTCTGTACAGACCGGGAGTCAGTGACTCTGTCCAGACCTGGGGACAGAGTGTCTGTACAGACCTCGAGCCAGTTACGCTGTACAGACCTGGAGTCATTTAATCTGTATGGAACCGGAGTCAGTGACTCTGTACAGACCGGGAGTCTGTGATTCTGCACGGACCGGGAGTCGGTGACACTGTGCAGACCGGGAGTTAGGGACGCTGTAAAGACCAGAGTTAGTGTCTCTGTATCGACCACGAGTCAGTGACTCTGTCCACGTCGGTAGTAAGTGATTCTGTCCAGACGGGGAGTCATTGATTCTGTACAGACGTGGAGTCATTGATTCTGTATAGACCTCGGGTCAGTGACTCTATGAAGACCAGTAGTCAGTGATTCTGTCATACCGGGAGTCAGTGATTCTGTACAGACCTGGAGTCAGTACCTCTGCACAGACCGGGAGTCAGTGGCTCTGTGCAGACCGGGAGTCAGTGACTCTGTGCAGACCGGATTCAGTGACTCTGCACAGAGCGGGAGTCATTGACTCTGTACAGACGGGGAATTATTGATTATGTGTAGACCTGGAGCCAGTGACGCTGTGCAGACCTGGAGTCAGTGTCTCTGTACAGACCGAGATTCAGCAACTTTGAACAGACCGAGAGTTACTGACTCTGTACGACCGGGAGTCAGTGACGCAGTGCGACGGGGAGTCAGTGACTCTGAACAGACCGGGAGTCATTGACTCTGTCCAGACCTGGGGACAGAGTGTCTGTACGGACCTGAAGCCAGTTGCGCTGTACAGACCTGGAGTCATTTACTCTGTATAGAACCGGAGTCAGTGACTCTGTGCAGACCGGCAGTCAATGAGTCTGTACAGACCGGGAGTCAGTGACTCTGCACAGACGGGGAATTATTGATTGTGTGCAGACCTGGAGTCAGCGACTCTGTTCAGAACTGGAGTCAGTGAATCTGTACAGATCGGGAGTCAGTGACTCTGTCCAGACCTGGGGACAGAGTGTCTGTACAGACCTGGAGCCAGCTACGCTGTACAGACCTGGAGTCATTTACTCTGTATGGAACCGGAAGTCAATTACTCTGTACAGACCGGGAGTCAGTGATTCTGTACAGACCAGGAGTCAGTGGCTCTGTGTAGTCGGGGAGACTTTGATTCTGCGCAGACCTGGAATCAGTGACGCTGTACAGACCGGGTATCAGTGACTCTGTACAGACAGGGAGTCAGTGAACCTGTATGGACCGTGAGTCATTGACTTCGTGCAGACCAGCAATAAGTGACTCTGCACAGACCGGGAGTCAGTGACTCAGTTCAGACCTCGAGTCAGTGACTCTGCACAGACCGGGAGTCAGTGATTCTGTGCGGACCGGGTGTCGGTGACTCTGTACAGACCGGGAGTCAGTGCTTCTGTAAAGACCAGAGTCAGTTTCTCTGTACAGACCACGAGTCAGTGACTCTGTACAGGTCGGTAGTTAGTGATTCTGTTCAGACGGGCAGTCATTGATTCTGAACAGACGTGGAGACAGTGACTCTGTACAGACCTGAAATCAGTGAGCTGTACAAACCGGGAGTAAGAGAATCTGTTCAGACCTGGAGTCGGGTTCTCTGTGCAGACCGGGATTCAGTGTTCCTGTACAGAACGGGAGTCTGTGATTCTGTACGGACCGGGCGTCAGTGCTTCTGTACAGACGGGGAGACATTGATTCTGTACAGACCTGGAGACAGTGACTCTGCACAAAACCTGGAGTCAGTGACGCTGTACAGTCCGGAATCCAGTGATTCCGTACAGACCTGGAGTCTGTGAGTCTGTGCAGACCTGGAGCACGTGACGATGTACAGACCGGGAGTCAGTGAGTCTGTACTGAAAGGGAATCATTGAACCTGTACTGAAAGGGAATCATTGACCCTGGACAGATCGAGAGTTAGTGACTTTGTACAGACAGAGAGTCATTGACACTGTGCAGACCAGCAATCAGTGACTCTGTACAGACCGGGAGTAAGTGACTCTGTACTGACCGGGAGTCAGGGACGCTGTAAAGACCAGAGTCAGTGTCTCTTACAGACCACGAGTCAGTGACTCTGTACAAGTCGGAAGTCAGTGATTCTGTACAGATGGGGAGTCATTGATTCTGTATAGACCTGGACTCAATGGCTCTGTACAGACCTGAAATCAGTGACGCTGTACAGACCGGGAGTCAGTGATTCTGTACAGACCTGGAGTCAGTATCACTGTACAGACCGAGAGCCAGTGGCTCTGTGCAGACCGGGAGTCAGTGACTCTGTACAGACGGGGAATTATTGATTATGTACAGACCTGGAGACAGCGACTCAGTACAGACCTGGAGTCAGTGACTCTGTACAGACCGGAGTCAGTGACACTCTCCAGACCTGGAGTCAGTGTCTCTGTCCAGACCGAGAGTCAGTAACTCTGAACAGACGGAGAGTTACTGACTCTGTACGACCGGGAGTCAGCGACGCTGTGCGACGGGGAGTCAGTGAGTCTGTACAGACCTGGAGCAAGTGACGCTGCACAGACCGGAAGTCAGTGAATCGGGACAGACCGGGAGTCAATGACTCTGTGCAGACGTGGAGCCAGTGAGTCTGTACAGGCCGTGAGTCAGTGACTCTGCAGAGACCTGGAGACAGTGACTCTGCACAGGCCGGGAGTCAGTTAGTCCGTATGGAACGGGAGTCACTGACTCTGTACAGGCCGGGAGATATTGACTCTGTACGGACCGGAATCAGTGATTCTGTACAGAAAGGGTGTCAGTGGCTGTGTACAGAGCGGGAGTCAGTAACTCTGTACAGACCGGGCGTCAGTGACTCCGTGCAGAGCGGGAGTCAGCGATTCTGTGCATACCTGGAGTCAGGGACTCTGTGCAAACCCGGCGTCCGTGAGTCTGTACAGACCGGGAGTCAGTGACTGTGTACAGTCGGGGAGTCATTGGTTCTGTGCAGAACTGGAGTCAGTGACGCTGTACAGACCGAGTTTCAGTGACTCTGTACACATCTGGAGTGAGTGAGTCTGCAAAGACTTGGAGCAAGTGACGTTGTACAGACCGGAAGTCAGTGACTCTGTACAGACCGGGAGTCAGTGACTTTGTGGAGACCGGGAGTCAGTGATTCTGTGCGGACCGGGAGTCGGTGACTCTGCACAGACCGGGAGCAAGTGACTCTGTACAGACCTCGAGTCGGGTTCTCTGTACAGACCGGGAATCAATGGTTCTGCACAGAACGATAGTCTGTGATTCTGTACGGACCGGGAGTCAGTGAATCGGTACAGACGGGGAGTCATTGATTCTGCACCGACCTGGAGTCAGTGAATCTGTACAAAACCTGGAGTCAGTGACGCTGTGCAGACCTGGAGCAAATGACGATGCACAGACTGGGATTCAGTGAGTTTGTCCAGACCGGGAATCACTGACCCTGTACAGCCAGGGAATTGTTGAAACTGTACAGACGGAGAGTTAGTGACTTTGCACAGACAGGGAGTCAGTGACTTCTTTAGACCGTGTGTCATTGATTCTGTGCAGACCAGCAATCAGTGAGTCTGCACAGACCGGAGTCAGTGACAGTGCTTAGACCGGAAGTCAGTTTCGCTGCAGGGACCGGACGTCAGTGACTGTATGCAGACTAGGAGTCAGTGAATCTCTACGACCCGGAGTCAATGACACTGCACAGACCTGGAGACAGTGACACTGCACAGACCGGGAGTCAGTGACACTGTGGGGACCGGTATCAGTGACTCTGTATGGACAGGGAGTCAGTGAATCTGAACATACCGAGAGTCAGTGGCTCTGTACAGACCGGGTGTCAGTTTGTCTGAAGGACCGGTTGTCAGTGACTCTGTCCTGACCTGGAGTCAGTGAATCTGTAGAGACCTGGAGTAAGTGCCCCTGTACAGACCGGGAGTCAGTGTCTCTGTGCAGACCGGGAGTCAGTGTCTCTGTGCAGACCGGATTCAGTGATTCTGCACAGACCGGGAGTCAGTGACTCTGTACAGACCGGGAGTCAGTGACTCTGTACAGACGGGGAATTATTGATAATGTGTATCACTGATTCTGGAACGAAAGGGAGTCAGTGGCTCTGTTCAGACCTGGAGTCAGTCACTCTGTACAGACCTTAAATCAGTGACGCTGTGCAGACCTGGAGTAAGTGATTCTGTGCAGAACTGGAGTCGGGTTCTCTGTACAGACCGGGAGTCAGTGGTTCTGTAGAGAACGGGAGTCTGTGATTCTGTACGGAACGTGAGTCAGTGAATTTGTACAGACGGGGAGTCATTGATTCTGCACACACCTGGAGTCAGTGACTCTGTCCAGACCTGGGGACAGTGAGTCTGAACAGAGCTGGTGCCAGTGACACTGCACAGACCTGGAGTCAGTGTCTCTGTACAGACCGAGAATCAGAAACTCTGAAGAGGCCGAGACTTACTGACTCTGTACGACCGGGAGTCAGTGACGCTGCCCCACGGGTGTAAGTGACTCTGTACAGACCTGGAGTCAGTGCCTCTGTACGGACCGAGAGTCAGTGAGTCTGTACAGACCCGGATTCAGTGACTCTGTACCGTTGGGGAGTCATTGATTCTGTACAGGCCGGTCGTCAGTGATTCTGGACAGACCTGAATTCAGTGACGTTGTCCAGACCGGGAATCGGTGTTTCTGTTCGGACCGGAACTCGGTGACTCTTCACAGACCGGGCGTCAGTGATTTTTTGCAGACGGGAGTCGGTCGCTCTGTACATACCGGGTGTCCGTGATTCTGTACAGACCTGGAATCAGTTACTGTGCACAGACCTGGAGTCGGGTTCTCTGCACAGTCCGTGAGTGATTGGCTCCGTACAAAACGGGAGTCTGTGATTCTGTACGGACCGGAAGTCAGTGACACTGTACAGACAGGGAATCATTGACCCGATACAGACCGAGAGTTAGTGACTTTGAACAGACAGGGAGTCAGTGGCTCTGCATAGACCGGAGGTCAGATTCGCTGCACGGATCGGAAGTCAGTGATTCTGGACAGAAAGGGAGTCAGTGACTGTGCATAGGCTGGGAATCAGTGACACTGTGCAGACCGGAATCAGTGGCTCTGTACAGTCCTGGAGTCAGTGACTCTGTACAGACCGGAATCAGTGGCTCTGTACAGTCCTGGAGTCAGTGACTCTGTACAGACGGGGAATTATTGATTATGTGCACACCTGGAATCAGCGACTCAGTGCAGACCTGGAGTCAGTGAAGCTGTACAGACGGGGAGCAAGTAACTCTGAACAGGCCGATAGTTACTGACTCTGTGCGACCGGAATCAGTGATTCTGTACAGACAGGGAGTCCGTGAATATGTACAGGACGGGAGTCAGTCACCCTGTGCAAACCTGGAGTCAGTTCCTCTGCACAGAACGGGAGTCAGTGACTCTGCACAGGCCGCGAGATTGTGACTCTGTACGGACCGGAATCAGTGATTCTGTAAAGAAAGGGAGTCAGTGGCTCTGTACAGACCTGGAGTCAGTGACTCTGTACAGATCTTAAGTCAGTGACGCTGTGCAGACCGGGAGTAAGTGACTTTGTGCAGTCCTGGAGTCGGGTTGTCCGTACAAACCGTGAGTCAGTGGTTATGTGCAGAACTGGAGTCTGTGATTCTGTACGGACCGGGAGTCAGTGAATCCGTACAGACGGGGAGTCATTGATTATGTACACACCTGAAGGCAGTGACTCTGTACAGACCGGGAGTCAGTGTCTCTGCACAGACCGAGAATCAGTAACTCTGAACAGACCGAGAGTCACTGACTCTGTACGACCGGGACTCAGTGACACTGTTCGACGGGGAGTCAGTGACTCTGTATCGAACCGGAGTCACTGACTCTGCACAGGCCGGGAGTTGCTGACTCTGTACGGACCGGAATCAGTGATTTTGTGCAGACTTGGAGTCAGATTATCTGTACAGGACGGGAGTCAGTCACTCTGTACAGACCTGGAGTCAATGTCTCCCTACAGACCGGGAGTCAGTGATTCTGTACGGACCGGAAGTCAATTACTCTTTACAGACCGGGAGTCAGTGACTCTGTACAGACCAGTAGTCAGTGACTCTATACAGGCCGGGGAGACAGTGACTCTGCACAGACCGGGTGTCAGTGACTCTGCACAGAGCGGGTGTTAATGCCTCTATAGAGAGAGGGAGTCATTGACTCTGTACAGACCGGTGGTCAGTGATTTTGTACAGACCTGGAGTCAGTGCCTCTTTACGGACCGAGTGTCAGTGAGTCTGTACAGACCCGGATGCAGTGAATCTGTGCAGTCGGGGAGTCATTGATTCTGTACAGGCCGTTCGTCAGTGATTCTTTACAGACCTGAATTCAGTGACGTTGTCCAGACCAGGAATCGGTGTTTCTGTACGGACCGGAACTCCGTAACTCTGTACAGACCGGGCGTCAGTGGCCCTTTGCAGACCGGGAGCCGGTCACTCTGTCCAGACCGGGTGTCCGTGATTCTGTTCAAAACGGGAGTCTGTGATTCTGTCCGGACCGTGAGTCATTGAATCTGTACAGACAGGGATTCATTGACCCAGTACAGACCGAGAGTTAGTGACTTTGAACAGACAGGGAGAAAGTGTCTCTGCATAGACCGGAAGTCAGATTCGCTGCACGGACCGGAAGTCAGTGATTTTGGACAGAAAGGGAGTCAGTGACTCTGCATGGACCGGGAATCAGTGACACTGTGCAGACCTGGAGTCAGTGTCTCCGTACAGACAGTTAGTCAGTGAATCTGTACAGACCTGGCGTCAGTGGCTCTGTGCAGACCGGGTGTCAGTGACTCTGCACAGACCGGGTGTCAGTGAGTCTTCAGAGACCGGGAGTCGCTAACTCTGAACGGGCCGAGACAGGGTGACTCCGTACGGACTTGGAGTCAGTGACTCAGCACAGGCCGGGAGTCATTGACACTGCACAGACCGGAATCAGTGAATCTGTACAAACAGGGAGTCATTGATTCAGTGCAGACCTGGAGTCAGCTTCTCTGTACAGACCGGGATTCAGCGACTCTGTGCAGACCTGGAGTCAGAGTCCCTGTGCAGACCGCGATTCAGCGAATCTGCATAGACCGGAAGTCAATTGCTCTGTACAGACCAGGAGTCATTGTCTCTGTGGATAGCGGGATTCAGTGACTCTCTGCAGACCTGGAGTCAGTGAATCTGTTCAGACCGGAAGTTAGTGGCTCTGTGCAGACCGGCAGTCAGTGATTCTATCCAGACCGGGAGTCAGTGAGTCTTTACAGACCGGCGGTCAGTAACTCTGAACAGACCGAGTGTTATTGAATCTTTACAACCTGGAATAAGTGACGCTGTATGACCGGGAGTCAGTGATGCTGCACAGACCCGGAGTCAGTTACTCTGCACAGAACGGGAGTCAATTACTCTGCACAGGCCGGGATGCAGCGCCTCTGTGCAGTTCGGAATCATTCATTATGTACAGACGTGGAGTCAGCGACTCTGTACAGAGCAGGAGGCAGTGATTCTGCACCGACCGGAAGTCGGTGATTCTGTCCAGACCGGAATCAGTGACTCGGTGCAGACAGTGAGTCAGTGAATCTGCACAGACCTGAAGTCAGTGGCTCTGCACAGGCGGGGTGTCAGTGTGTCTTCAGAAATCGGGAGTCAGTAAGTCTGTACAGACCGGGAGTCAGTGACTATGTACAGATCGGAATCATTGACCCTGTAGAGGGAGGGAGTTAGTGACTCTGTACAGACCGGTAGTCAGTGGCTCTGCAAGACCGGGAATCAGTAACTCTGTACAGTCCTGCAGTCAGTTACTCTGTACGGACCGGGAGTCAGTGACTTTGTACAGACGGGGTGTCTGTGACTGTAAAGGCATAGAGGAAGTGTCTCTGTGTGGACCGGAATCATTGACTCTTTTCAAACAGTGAGTCAGTGAGTCTGTACAGACCTGGAATCAGTGACTCTGCACAGACCAGGAGTAAGTGACACTGTTAGGACCGAGAGTCAGTGACTCTGTGCAGACCGGAATCAGTGACTCTGTATAGACAGGGAGTCCGTGAATCTGAACATACCGAGAGTCAGTGCCTCGGTACTGACCGTGAGTCAGTGACTGTGTACAGACCTGGGGTCACTGCCTTTGTACAGACCGGGAGTCAGTGTCTCTGTGCAGACCGGTAGTAAGTGTCTCTGTGCAGACCGGATTCAGTGATTCTGCACAGACCGGCAGTCAGTGACTCTGTACAGACCGGGAGTCAGTGACTCTGTACAGACGGGGAATTATTGATTACGTGCACACCTGGAGTCAGCGAATCTGTGCAGACCGGGAGTCAGTGACTCGGTACAGACCGAGAGTCAGTAACTCTGAACAGACAGAGAGTTACTGACTGTGTACTACCGGGTGTCAGAGGCGCTGTCCGACGGGAGTTAGTGACTCTGTGCAGACCTGGAGTCAATTACCCTGCACAGACCGGGAGACAGTTACTCTGTACGGACCGGAATCAGTGATTCAGTGCAGACTGGGAGTCAGTGTATCTGTACAGGACGGGAGTCAGTCACTCCGTACAGAACTGGAGTCAGTTACTCTGTACAGACCGGGAGTCAGTGAATCTGTACAGACCGGAAGTCAATTACTCTTTACAGACCGGGAGTCAGTGACACTCCACAGTCCGGGAGGCAATGATTCTGTACAGATCCGGAGGCAGTGAGCCTTCACACACCCGGAGTCACTAACTCTGGCCACTCTGTTCAGGGCAGGAGTCAGTGACTCTGCACAGACCGGGAGTCAGTGACCATGTAGAGACCGGAACCAGTGATTCTGTACAGACAGTGAGTCAATGAAGCTGTGCAGACCAGGATTCAGTGGCTCTGCACAGACCTAGTGTCAGTGGCTCTGTACAGTCTGGGTGTCAGTGATTCTGTACAGACAGGAAGTCAGTGACTCTGTACAGGCCTGGGAGTCAGTGACTCTGCACAGACCTGGAGACAGTGGCTCTGTACAGACCGGGTGTCAGTGACTCTGCACAGAGCGGGTGTCAATGACTCTGTACAGAGAGGGGATCAGTGACTCTGTACAGACCGGTCGTCAGTGATTCAGTACAGACCTGGAGTCAGTGCCTCTGAACGGACCGAGAGTCAGTGAGTCTGTACTGACCCGGATTCAGTGACTCATAACAGTCGGGGAGTCATTGATTCTGTCCAGGTCGGTCGTCAGTGATTCTTTACAGACCTGAATTCAGTGACGTTGTCCAGACCGGGAATCGGTGTTTCTGTACGGACCGAAACTCGGTTACTCTGTACAGACCGGGCGTCAGTGACTCTTTGCAGACCGGGAGTCGGTCACTCTGTACAGACCGGGTGTCCGTGATTCTGGACAGACCTGGAATCAGTTACTGTGCACAGACCTGGAGTCGGGTTCTCTGCACAGACCGGGAGTCTGTGATACTGTACGGACCGGGAGTCAGTGAATCTGTACAGACAGGGAATCATTGACCCTGTACAGACCGAGAATTATTGTCTTTGAACAGGCAGGGTGTCAGTAACTCTGCATAGACCGGAAGTCAGATTCGCTGCACGGACCGGAAATCAGTGAGTCTGTACAGACAGGGAGTCAGTGAATCTGTACAAACCGAGAGTCAGTGAATCTGTACAGACCGGGAGTCAGTGATTCTGTCGGACTGGGAGTCACTGAATCTGTACAGACCTGGAATCAGTATCTCTGTTCAGACAGTTAGTCAGTGACTATGTACAGGCATGGAGTAATTTCCCTGTGCAGACCGGGATTCAATTGCTCTGTGCAGATCCGGAGTCGGTGATTCTGTACGGACTTGAAGTCGGTGACTCTGTGCAGAACGGAAGTCAGTGACTCTGCATAGACCGGAAGTCAGTTACTCTGTGCAGACCGGGAGTCATTGAGTCTTTACAGACCGGGAGTCAGTAACTCTGAACAGACCGAGTGTTAGTGACTCTGTCCAACCGGGAGTCAGTGACTCTGGACGACCGGGAGTCAGTGATGCTGTGCAGACCTGGAGTCATTGCCTCTGTGCAGACCGGGAGTTAGTGTCTCTGTTCACAACGGGAGTCCGTGTCTCTGTGCAGACCGGATTCAGTGATTCTGCACAGACCGGAAGTCAGTGACTCTGTACAGACAGGGAATCATTGACCCTGTACAGACTGAGAGTGAGTGACTTTGAACAGACAGGGATTCAGTGCCTCTGCACAGACCGGAAGTCAGATTCGCTGCACGGACCGGAACTCAGTGATTCTGGACAGAAAGGGAATCAGTGACTCTGCATCGACCGGGAATCAGTGACATTGTGCAGAACGGGAGTCAGTGACTCTGCACAGACCGGAATCAGTGACTCTGTACAGACCGGGAGTCAGTGACTCTGTGCAGAGGGGGAATTATTGACTATTTGCACAGCTGGAGTCAGCGAGTCTGTGCAGACCTGGCGTCACTGAATCTGGACAGACCGAGAGTCAGTAACTCTGAACAGACCGAGAGTTACTGTCTCTGTACGACCGGGTGTTAGTGACGCTGTCCGACGGGAGTCAGTGACTCTGCACACACCGTGAGACAGTTACTCTGTATGGAACCGCAATCAGTGACTCTGTGCAGGCCGGGAGTTAGTGACCTTGTACGGACCGGAATCAGCGATCCTGTACAGACAGGGAGTCCGTGAATGTGTATAGGACGGGAGTCAGTCACCCTGTGCAGACCTGGAGTCAATTACTCTGTATAGAACGGGAGTCAGTTTCTCTGTACAGGCCGGGAGTTTGTGACTCTGTACGGACCTGAATCAGTGATTCTGTAAAGAAAGGGAGTCAGTGGCTCTGTACAGACCTGGAATCAGTGAATCTGTGCAGAACGAGAGGCACTCACTCTGTACGACCGGGAGTCAGTGACGCAGTACGACGGGGAGTCAGTGACTCTGGATAGAACCGGAGTCACTGACTCTGTACAGGCCGGGAGTTAATAACTCTGTACGGACCGGAATCAGTGATTCTGTGCAGACTGGGAGTCAGTTTATCTGTACCGGACGGGAGTCAGTGAATCTGCATAGACCGGAAGTCAATTACTCTTTACAGACCGGGAGTCAGTGACTCTGTACAGACCAGTAGTCAGTGACTTTGTCCAGACGGAATGTCAGTGACTCTCCACAGACCGGGAGGCAATTATTCTGGACAGACCGGGAGGCAGTGAGTCTTCATAGACCCGGAGTCAGTGACCCTGTAAAGACCGGAATCAGTGACTCTGTGCAGAGAGTGAATCAATGAATCTGTACAGATCTGGATTCAGTGGCTCTGCACAAGCCGAGTGTCAGTGGCTCTGTCGACTCCGGGTGTCATTGATTCTGTACAGACAGGACGTCAGTGACTCTGCACAGGCCGGGGAGTCAGAGACTCTGCACAGACCTGGAGTCAGTGGCTCTGTAAGAGCGGGAGTCAGTAACTCTGTAGAGACCGGGCGTCCGTGACTCCGTACAGACCGGGAGTCAGGGATTCTTTACAGACCTGGAGTCAGTGCCTCTGCACGGACCGAGAGTCAGTGAGTCTTTACAGACCGGGAATCAGTGACTCTCTACAGTCGGGGAGTCATTGATTCTGTACAGACATGGAGTCAGTGAAGCTGCACAGACCGGGAGTCAGTGACTCTCTACAGACCTGCAGTGAGTGATTCTGCACAGGCCTGGAGCAAGTGACGCTGTGCAGAACGGAAGTCAGTGAATCTGGACAGACCGGGAGTCAGTGACTCTGTACAGACGTAGAGTACGTGATTCTGTGCAGAGCGGTAGTCAGTGATTCTGTGCAGACCGGAGTTAGTGACTCTGCACAGACCGTGCGCAAGTGACTCTGTAGAGACCTGGTGTCAATGACTCTGTCCAGACCTGGAGTCAGTGAGTCTGTACAGACCGGGAGTAAGTGACTCTATTCAGACCGAGAGTCAGTGATTCGGAAAGGATCGTGAGTCAGTGACTCTGTACAAACAGGAATCAGTGACTCTGTGCAAACAGTGAGTCAGTGAATCTGCACAGACCTGAAGTCAGTGGCTCTGTACAGGCCGGGTGTCAGTGACTCTGCACAGACCGGATGTAAGTGAATCTTCATAGATCGGGAGTCAGTAAGTCTGTACAGACCGGGAGTCAATGACAATGTACGGAACGGAATCACTGAATCTGCACAGAGTGGGAGTCAATGACTCTGTACAGACCGGTAGTCAGTGGCTCTGTAAGACTGGGAATCAGTACCTCTGTACAGTCCTTCAGTCAGTTACTCTGTACGGACCGGGAGTCAGTGACTTTGTACAGACGGGGAGTCAGTGACTCTCTGCAGTGTCACTGACTTCCAGTCTCTACTGAGTCACTGCCTTCCGGTCTGCACAGAGTCACTGACACCGAGAGTTCGTGACTCTGTACAGACCGGGAATCATTGACTCTGTACAGTCGGGGAGTCATTGATTCTGTACAGACATGGAGTCAGTGAAGCTGCACAGACCGGGAGCCAGTGACTCTCTACAGACCTGCAGTGAGTGATTCTGCACAGGCCTGGAGCAAGTGACGCTGTACAGAACGGAAGTCAGTGAATCTGGACAGACCGGGAGTCAGTGACTCTGTACAGACGTGGAGTACGTGATTCTGTGCAGACCGGGAGTCAGTGATTCTGCACTGACCGGAGTTAGTGACTCTGCACAGACCGTGCGCAAGTGACTCTGTACAGACCTGGTGTCAGTGACTTTGTACAGACCTGGAGTCAGTGAGTCTGTACAGACCTGGAGTAAGTGACTCTATTCAGACCGAGAGTCAGTGATTCGGAAAGGACCGTGAGTCAGTGACTCTGTACAAACAGGAGTCAGTGACTCTGCGCAAACACTGAGTCAGTGAATCTGCACAGACCTGAAGTCAGTGGCTCTCTACAGGCCGGGTGACAGTGACTCTGTACAGACCGGAAGTCAGTGACTGTGTACAGGCCGGGGAGTCAGTGACTCTGTGCACAGCGGGATTTAATGGCTCTGTGCAGACCGGGAGTCGGTGATTCTGTACGGACTTGAAGTCGGTGACTCTGTGCAGACAGGGAGTCAGTGGCTCTGTAAGACCGGGAATCAGTACCTCTGTACAGTCCTTCAGTCAGTTACTCTGTACGGACCGGGAGTCAGTGACTTTGTACAGACGGGGAGTCAGTGACTTTCTGCAGTGTCACTGACTTCCGGTCTCTACCGAGTCACTGCCTTCCGGTCTGCACAGAGTCACTGACACCGAGAGTTCCTGACTCTGTACAGACCGGGAATCAGTGACTCTGTACAGTCGGGGAGTCATTGATTCTGTACAGACATGGAGTCAGTGAAGCTGCATAGACCGGGAGCCAGTGACTCTCTACAGACCTGCAGTGAGTGATTCTGCACAGACCTGGAGCAAGTGACGCTGTACAGACCGGATGTCAGTGAATCTGGACAGACAGGGAGTCAGTGACTCTGTACAGACGTGGAGTACGTGATTCTGTGCAGACCAGGAGTCAGTGATTCTGCACAGACCGGAGTTAGTGACTCTGCACAGACCGTGCGCAAGTGACTCTGTGCAGACCTGGAGTCAGTGAGTCTGTACAGACCGGGAGTAAGTGACTCTATTCAGACCGAGAGTCAGTGATTCGGAAAGGACCGTGAGTCAGTGACTCTGTAGAAACAGGAGTCAGTGACTCTGTGCAAACACTGAGTCAGTGAATCTGCACAGACCTGAAGTCAGTGGCTCTGAACAGGCCGGGTAACAGTGACTCTGCACAGACCGGATGTAAGTGAGTCTTCATAGATCGGGAGTCAGTAAGTCTGTACAGACCGGGAGTCAGTGACAATGTACAGAACGGAATCACTGAATCTGCATAGAGTGGGAGTCAGTGACTCTGTACAGACCGGTAGTCAATGGCTCTGTCAGACCGGGAATCAGTACCTATGTACAGTCCTTCAGTCAGTTACTTTGTACGGACCGGGAGTCAGTGACTTTGTACAGACGGGGAGTCAGTGACACTCTGCATGTCACTGCCTTCCGTTCTCTACTGAGTCACTGCCTTCCGGTCTGTACAGAGTCACTGACACCGAGAGTTCGTGACTCTGTACAGACCTGGAATGAGTGACTCTGCACAGAGCTGGAGTCAGTGACTGTACAGGCCGGGAGTCACTTTCTCTGTACAGACCGGAATCAGTGAATCTGTATAGACAGGGAGCCAGTGAAAATGTGCAGATCTGGAGTCAGTGGCTCTGTACAGATCGGGTGTCAGTGACTCTGTACAGACCTGGAGTCAGTGTCCCTGGGCAGACTGGGATTCAATGGCTCTGTGCAGACCGGGAGTCGGTGATTCGGTACGGACTTGACGTCGGTGACACTGACAGAAGTCAGTGCCTCTGCATAGACCGGATGTCAGTTATTCTGTACAGGCCGGCAATCAGTGACTCTGTGCATAGCGGGATTCAGTGACTCTCTGCAGACCTGGAGTCAGTGAATCTATCCAGACTGGTAGTTAGTGGCTCTGTGCAGACAGGGATTCAGCGATTCTGTCCAGACCGGGTGTCAGTGAGTCTTTACAGACCGGGAGTCAGTAACTCTGAACAGACCGGGTGTTAGTGACTCTCTCCAACCGGGAGTCAGTGACGCTGGACGACCGGGAGTCAGTGATTCTGTACAGACCTGGAGTCAGTGACTCTACACAGACCGGGAGTCAGTTACTCTGTGTAGAATGGGAGTCAATTACACAGTACAGGCCGGGAGTCAGCGTCTCTGTGCAGTTCGGAATCATTGATTATGTACAGACCTGGAGTCAGCGATGCTGTACAGACCGGGATAAGTGAGTCTGTGCAGACAGTGAGTCAGTGAATCTGCACAGACCTGGAGTCAGTGGCTCTGTACAGGCCGGGTCTCAGTGTCTCTGTACAGACCGGGTGTCAGTGAGTCTTCAGAGATCGGGAGTCATTACATCTGGACAGACCGGGAGTCAGTGACTCGGTACTGGCCGAGGAGTCAGTGGCTCTGTAAGACGGGAAATCCGTAACTCTGTACGGTCCTGCAGTCAGTGAATCTGTAGAGACCGGAATCAGTTAATCTGTCCAGACAGGGAGTCAGTGAATTTCTTCAGACCAGTTGTCAGTGACTTTGTCCAGACGGAATGTCAGTGACTCTCCACAGACCGGGAGACAATGATTCTGTACAGACCGGGGGAAGTGAGTCTTCATAGACCCGGAGTCAGTAACTCTGAACGGACCGAGAGTTAGCCACTCTCTTCAGAACTGGAGTCAGTGACTCTGCACAGACCGGGAGTCAGTGACCCTGTAAAGACCGGAATCAGTGACTCTGTACGGACAGTGCGTCATTGAATCTGTACAGACCTGGATTCAGTGGCTCTGCTCAGACCGAGTGTCAGTGGCTCTGTACAGACCGGGTATCAGTGATTCTGTACAGACAGGAAGTCAGTGACTCTGCACAGACCGGGAGTCAGTGACTCCACAAAGACCTGAAGTCAGTGGCTCTATACCGTCCGGGTGTCAGTGACTCTGGACAGAGTAGGTGTAAATGACTCTGCACAGGGCGGGAGTCAGTCATTCTGCACAGACCGGACGTCCGTGACTCAGTACAGACCGTGAGTCAGTGATTCTGTACAGACCTGGAGTCAGTGCCTCTGTACAGTCGGGGAGTCATTGATTCTGTACAGAGCTGGAGTCAGTGAAGCTGCAGAGACCGGGTGTCAGTGACTCTCTGTAGACCTGGAGTGAGTGAGAATGCACAGACCTGGAGCAAGTGACGCTGCACAGACCGGAAGTCAGTGAATCTGAACAGACCGGGAGTCAATGACTCGGTAAAGACGTGGAGTCCGTGAGTCTGTACAGTCCTGGAGTACGTGACTCTGTACAGACCGGGAGTAAGTGATTCTGTACAGACTGGAGTCAGTGACTCTGCACAGACCGTGCGTAAGTGACTCTGTACAGACCTGGAGTCAGTGACTCGGTACAGGCCGGGGAGTCAGTGACTCTGTGCAGATCGGAATCATTGACTCTGTACGGAGAGGGAGTCAGTGACTCTCGACAGACCGTTCGTCAGTGGCTCTGTCAGACCGGGAATCAGTAACTCTGTACAGTCCTGCAATCAGTGACTCTGTACGGACCGGGAGCCAGTCAATTTGTACAGACGGGGTGTCAGTAAATCTGTACAGAGTCACTGCCCTCCCGTCTATAGAGAGACACTGACACCGAGAGTTCCTGACTCAGTACAGACCTTGAGTCAGTGACTCTGCACAGACCGGGAGTCAGTGACTGTACAGACAGGGAGTCAGTGAATCTGTACAGGCCGGGAGTCGGTGACTCTGCATGGACCGGAATCAGTGACTCTGGTCAGACAGTGAGTCAGTGAAACTGTGCAGACCTGGAGTCAGTGGCTCTGCACAGATCGGGTGTCAGTGACTCTGCACAGACCGGAAGTCAGTGACTGTGTACAGGCCAGGAGTCCGTGAATCTGTATGGACCGGAAGCAATGTCTCTGTTCAGACAGTGAGTCAGTGAAACTGTGCGGACCTGGCGTCAGTGGCTCTGTAAAGACCGGGTGTCAGTGACTCTGATCAGACGTGGATTCAGTGTCCCTGTGCAGTCCGGGATTCAGTGGCTCTCTGCAGACCGGGAGTCGGTGATTCTGTACGGACTTGAAGTCGGTGACTATGTGCAGTCCTGGAGTCAGTGATGCTGTGCAGACCTGGAGTCAGTGCCTCTGTACAGACCGGGAGTTAGCGTCTCTGTGCAGACCGGGAGTCGGTCTCTCTGTGCAGACTGTATTCAGTGATTCTGCACAGACCGGGAAAAAGTGACTCTGTACAGACCGAGAGTTACTGACTCTGTACGACCGGGTATCAGTGACGTTGTGCGACGGGAGTCATTGACTCTGTGCAGAACTGGAGTCAGTGACTCTGTACAGGCTGGGAGTTAGTGACTTTGTACGGACCGCAATCAGCGGTGTGCCTCAGGGATCGGTGCTGGGTCCGCTGTTATTTGTTATTTATATTAATGATTTGGATGAGAATTTAGGAGGCATGGTTAGTAAGTTTGCAGATGACACCAAGATTGGTGGCATTGTGGACAGTGAAGAAGGTTATCTAGGATTGCAACGGGATCTTGATAAATTGGGCCAGTGGGCCGATGAATGGCAGATGGAGTTTAATTTAGATAAATGTGAGGTGATGCATTTTGGTAGATCGAATCGGGCCAGGACCTACTCCGTTAATGGTAGGGCGTTGGGGAGAGTTATAGAACAAAGAGATCTAGGAGTACAGATTCATAGCTCCTTGAAAGTGGAGTCACAGGTGGATAGGGTGGTGAAGAAGGCATTCAGCATGCTTGGTTTCATTGGTCAGAACATTGAATGCAGGAGTTGGGATGTCTTGTTGAAGTTGTACAGGGCATTGGTGAGGCCACATTTGGAGTACTGTGTACAGTTCTGGTCACCCTATTATAGAAAGGATATTATTAAACTAGAAAGAGTGCAGAAAAGATTTACTAGGATGCTACCGGGACTTGATGGTTTGACTTACAGGGAGAGGTTAGACAGACTGGGACTTTATTCCCTGGAGAGTAGGAGGTTAAGGGGTGATCTTATAGAAGTCTATAAAATAATGAGGGGCATAGATAAGGTCGATAGTCAAAATCTTTTCCCAAAGGTAGGGGAGTCTATAACGAGGGGGCACAAATTTAAGGTGAGAGGGGAGAGATACAAAAGGATCCAGAGGGGCAATTTTTTCACTCAAAGGGTGGTGAGTGTCTGGAACGAGCTGCCAGAGGCAGTAGTAGAGGCGGGTACAATTTTGTCTTTCAAAAAGCATTTGGACAGTTACATGGGGAAGATGGGTATCGAGGGATATGGACCAAGTGCAGGCAATTGGGACTAGCTTAGTGGTATAAACTGGGCGACATGGACATGTTGGGCCGAAGGGCCTGTTTCCATGTTGTAACTTCTAAGATTCTATGATTCTATGATTCTGTAGAGACAGGGAGTCGGTGAATATGTACAGGACGGGAGTCAGTCACCCTGTGCTGATCTGGAGTCAGTTACTCTGTATGGAACGGGAGTCAGTGACTCTGTACACGCACGGAGTTTGTGACTCTGTCCGGACCGGAATCACTGATTCTGTAAAGGGAGTCAGTGGCTCTGTACAGCCCTGGAGTCAGTGACTCTGTACCGACCTAGAGTTGGGTTGTCCGTACAGACCGGGAGTCAGTGGTTCTGTACAGAACAGGAGTCAGTGACTCTGTACAGAACGGGAGTCATTGATTCTGTGCACACCTGGAGTCAATGATTCTGTACAGACCGGGAGTCATTGTCTCTGTACAGACCGAGAATCAGTAACTCCGAACAGACCGAGAGTTACTCGCTCTGTACGACCGGGAGTCGGTGACGCTGTACGACGTGGAGTCAGTGACTCTGGATAGAACCGGAGTCACTGACTCTGTGCAGGCCGGGAGTTGGGAACTCTGTACGGACCGGAATCAGTGATTCTGTGCAGACTGGGAGTCAGTTTATCTGTACCGGACGGGAGTCAGTCACTCTGTGCAGACCTGGACTCACCGTCTCCCTTCAGACCGGGAGTCAGTTGCTCTGCACAGACCGGGAGTCAGTGACTCTGTACAGACCAGTAGTCAGTGAATTTGTCCAGACGGAATGTCATTGACTCTCCACAGACTGGGAGGCAATGATTCTGCACAGACCGGGAGGCAGTGTCTCTGTACAGACAGTTAGTCAGTGATTCTGTACAGGCCTGGAGTCAGTGCCCCTGTGCAGACCGGGATTCAATGGCTCTGTGCAGACCGGGAGTCGGTGATTCTGTACGGACTTGAACTCGGTGACTCTGTGCAGACCGGAAGTCAGTGACTCTGCATAGACCGGAAGTCAGTTACTCTGTACACACCGGGAGTCAGTGATTCTGTGCATAGCGGGATTCAGTGACTCGCTGCAGACCGGGAGTCAGTGATTCTGTCCAGATCGGGTGTCAGTGAGTCTTTACAGACCGGGAGTCAGTAACTCTGAACAGACCGAGTGTTAGTGACTCTGTCCAACCGGGAGTCAGTGACTCTGGACAACCGGGAGTCAGTGATGCTGTGCAGACCTGGAGTCAGTGCCTCTGTACAGACTGGGAGTTAGTGTCTCTGTGCAGACCGGGAGTCAGTGTCTCTGTGCAGACCGGATTCAGTGATTCTGCACAGACCGGGAGTCAGTGACTCTTTACCCACCGTGAGTCAGTGAATCTGTACAGACGGGGAATTATTGATTCTGTGCACACCTGGAGTCAGCGATTCTGTGCAGACCTGGAGTCAGTGACTCTGTACAGACCGGGAGTCAGTGATTCTGTACAGACCGTGTGTCGGTAACTCTGAACAAACGGAGAGTTACTGACTCTGTACGACCGGGTGTCAGTGACGCTGTCCGACGGGAGTCAGTGACTCTGCACAGACCGGGAGACAGTTACTCTGTAAAGAACCGGAGTCAGTGACTCTGTGCAGGCCAGGAGTTCGTGACTCTGTACAGAGGGGGAATTATTGACTATTTGCACAGCTGGAGTCAGCGACTCTGTGCAGACCTGGAGTCACTGAATCTGGACAGACCGAGAGTCAGTAACTCTGAACAGACCGAGAGTTACTGTCTCTGTACGACCGGGTGTTAGTGACGCTGTCCGACGGGAGTCAGTGACTGCACACAGCGGGAGACAGTTACTCTGTATGGAACCGCAATCCGTGACTCTGTGCAGGCCGGGAGTTAGTGACCTTGTACGGACCGGAATCAGCGATCCTGTACAGACAGGGAGTCCGTGAATGTGTATAGGACGGGAGTCAGTCACCCTGTGCAGACCTGGAATCAATTACTCTGTATAGAACGGGAGTCAGTTTCTCTTTACAGGCCGGGAGTTTGTGACTCTGTACGGACCTGAATCAGTGATTCTGTAAAGAAAGGGAGTCAGTGGCTCTGTACAGACCTGGAATCAGTGAATCTGTGCAGAACGAGAGGCACTCACTCTGTCCGACCGGGAGTCAGTGACCCAGTACGACGGGGAGTCAGTGACTCTGGATAGAACCGGAGTCACTGACTCTGTACAGGCCAGGAGTTAATAACTCTGTACGGACCGGAATCAGTGATTCTGTGCAGACTGGGAGTCAGTTTATCTGTACCGGACGGGAGTCAGTGAATCTGCATAGACCGGAAGTCAATTACTCTTTACAGACCGGGAGTCAGTGACTCTGTACAGACCAGTAGTCAGTGACTTTGTCCAGACGGAATGTCAGTGACTCTCCACAGACCGGGAGGCAATTATTCTGGACAGACCGGGAGGCAGTGAGTCTTCATAGACCCGGAGTCAGTGACCCTGTAAAGACCGGAATCAGTGACTCTGTGCAGAGAGTGAATCAATGAATCTGTACAGATCTGGATTCAGTGGCTCTGCACAAGCCGAGTGTCAGTGGCTCTGTCGACTCCGGGTGTCATTGATTCTGTACAGACAGGAAGTCAGTGACTCTGCACAGGCCGGGGTGTCAGAGACTCTGCACAGACCTGGAGTCAGTGGCTCTGTAAGAGCGGGAGTCAGTAACTCTGTAGAGACCGGGCGTCCGTGACTCCGTACAGACCGGGAGTCAGTGATTCTTTACAGACCTGGAGTCAGTGCCTCTGCACGGACCGAGAGTCAGTGAGTCTTTACAGACCGGGAATCAGTGACTCTGTACAGTCGGGGAGTCATTGATTCTGTACAGACATGGAGTCAGTGAAGCTGCACAGACCGGGAGTCAGTGACTCTCTACAGACCTGCAGTGAGTGATTCTGCACAGGCCTGGAGCAAGTGACGCTGTACAGAACGGAAGTCAGTGAATCTGGACAGACCGGGAGCCAGTGACTCTGTACAGACGTGGAGTACGTGATTCTGTGCAGAGCGGGAGTCAGTGATTCTGTGCAGACCGGAGTTAGTGACTCTGCACAGACCGTGCGCAAGTGACTCTGTAGAGACCTGGTGTCAGTGACTCTGTACAGACCTGGAGTCAGTGAGTCTGTACAGACCGGGAGTAAGTGACTCTATTCAGACCGAGAGTCAGTGATTCGGAAAGGACCGTGAGTCAGTGACACTGTACAAAGAGGAATCAGTGACTCTGTGCAAACAGTGAGTCAGTGAATCTGCACAGACCTGAAGTCAGTGGCTCTGTACAGGCCGGGTGTCAGTGACTCTGCACAGACCGGATGTAAGTGAATCTTCATAGATCGGGAGTCAGTAAGTCTGTACAGACCGGGAGTCAGTGACAATGTACGGAACGGAATCACTGAATCTGCACAGAGTGGGAGTCAATGACTCTGTACAGACCGGTAGTCAGTGGCTCTGTAAGACCGGGAATCAGTACCTCTGTACAGTCCTTCAGTCAGTAACTCTGTACGGACCGGGAGTCAGTGAATTTGTACAGACGGGGAGTCAGTGACTCTCTGCAGTGTCACTGCCTTCCGGTCTCTACTGAGTCACTGCCTTCCGGTCTGCACAGAGTCACTGACACCGAGAGTTCGTGACTCTGTACAGACCGGGAATCAGTGACTCTGTACAGTCGGGGAGTCATTGATTCTGTACAGACATGGAGTCAGTGAAGCTGCACAGACCGGGAGCCAGTGACTCGCTGCAGAGCTGCAGTGAGTGATTCTGCACAGACCTGGAGCAAGTGACGCTGTACAGACCGGAAGTCAGTGAATCTGGACAGATCGGGAGTCAGTGACTCTGTACAGACGTGGAGTACGTGATTCTGTGCAGACCGGGAGTCAGTGATTCTGTACAGACCGGAGTTAGTGACTCTGCACAGACCGTGCGCAAGTGACTCTGTACAGACCTGGAGTCAGTGAGTCTGTACAGACCGGGAGTAAGTGACTCTATTCAGCCCGAGAGTCAGTGATTCGGAAAGGACCGTGAGTCAGTGACTCTGTACAAACAGGAGTCAGTGACGCTGTGCAAACACTGAATCAGTGAATCTGCACAGACCTGAAGTCAGTGGCTCTGAACAGGCCGGGTGACAGTGACTCTGCACAGACCGGATGTAAGTGAGTCTTCATAGATCGGGAGTCAGTAAGTCTATACAGACCGGGAGTCAGTGACAATGTACAGAACGGAATCACTGAATCTGCATAGAGTGGGAGTCAGTGACTCTGTACAGACCGGTAGTCAATGGCTCTGTAAGACCGGGAATCAGTACCTCTGTACAGTACTTCAGTCAGTTACTTTGTACGGACCGGGATTCAGTGTCTTTGTACAGACGGGGAGTCAGTGACACTCTGCAGTGTCACTGCCTTCCGGTCTCTACTGAGTCACTGCCTTCCGGTCTGTACAGAGTCACTGACACCGAGAGTTCGTGACTCTGTACAGACCTGGAATGAGTGACTCTGCACAGAGCTGGAGTCAGTGACTGTACAGGCCGGGATTCACTTTCTCTGTACAGACCGGAATCAGTGAATCTGTACAGACAGGGAGTCAGTGAAAATGTGCAGATCTGGAGTCAGTGGCTCTGTACAGATCGGGTGTCAGTGACTCTGTACAGACCGGAAGTCAGTGACTGTGTACAGACCTGGAGTCAGTGACACTGTACGGACCGTGAGTCAGTGACTGTGTACAGGCCGGGGAGTCAGTGACTCTGTACAGACCTGGAGTCAGTGACTCTGTACAGACAGGGAGTCAGTGAATATGTACATACCGAGAGTCATTGAATCTGTACAGACAGGGAGTCAGTGAATCTGTACAGGCCGGGATTCCGTGACTCTTTATGGACCGGAATCAGTGACTCTGTTCAGAGAGTGAGTCAGTGAAACTGTGCGGACCTGGCGTCAGTGGCTCTGTACAGACCGGGTGTCAGTGACTCTGTACAGACCTGGAGTCAGTGTCCCTGGGCAGACTGGGATTCAATGGCTCTGTGTAGACCGGGAGTCGGTGATTCGGTACGGACTTGACGTCGGTGACACTGACAGAAGTCAGTGCCTCTGCATAGACCGGATGTCAGTTATTCTGTACAGGCCGGCAATCAGTGACTCTGTGCATAGCGGGATTCAGTGACTCTCTGCAGACCTGGAGTCAGTGAATCTATCCAGACTGGTAGTTAGTGGCTCTGTGCAGACCGGGAGTCAGCGATTCTGTCCAGACCGGGTGTCAGTGAGTCTTTACAGACTGGGAGTCAGTAACTCTGAACAGACCGAGTGTTAGTGACTCTCTCCAACCGGGAGTCAGTGACGCTGTACGACCGGGAGTCAGTGATTCTGTACAGACCTGGAGTCAGTGACTCTACACAGACCGGGAGTCAGTTACTCTGTATAGAATGGGAGTCAATTACACTGTACAGGCCGGGAGTCAGCGTCTCTGTGCAGTTCGGAATCATTGATTATGTACAGACCTGGAGTCAGCGATGCTGTACAGACCGGGATAAGTGAGTCTGTGCAGACAGTGAGTCAGTGAATCTGCACAGACCTGGAGTCAGTGGCTCTGTACAGGCCGGGTGTCAGTGAGTCTTCAGAGATCGGGAGTCATTACATCTGTACAGACCGGGAGTCAGTGACTCGGTACTGGCCGAGGAGTCAGTGGCTCTGTAAGACGGGAAATCCGTCACTCTGTACGGTCCTGCAGTCAGTGAATCTGTAGAGACCGGAATCAGTTAATCTGTCCAGACAGGGAGTCAGTGAATTTCTTCAGACCAGTTGTCAGTGACTTTGTCCAGACGGAATGTCAGTGACTCTCCACAGACCGGGAGGCAATGATTCTGTACAGACCGGGGGAAGTGAGTCTTCATCGACCCGGAGTCAGTACTCTGAACGGACCGAGAGTTAGCCACTCTCTTCAGAACTGGAGTCAGTGACTCTGCACAGACCGGGAGTCAGTGACCCTGTAAAGACCGGAATCAGTGACTCTGCACAGACAGTGAGTCAATGAATCTGTACAGACCTGGATTCAGTGGCTCTGCTCAGACCGAGTGTCAGTGGCTCTGTACAGACCGGGTATCAGTGATTCCGTACAGACAGGAAGTCAGTGACTCTGCACAGGCCGGGAGTCAGTGACTCCACAAAGACCTGAAGTCAGTGGCTCCATACCGTCCGGGTGTCAGTGACTCTGGACAGAGTAGGTGTAAATGGCTCTGCACAGGGCGGGAGTCAGTAATTCTGTCCAGACCGGACGTCCGTGACTCAGTACAGACCGGGAGTCAGTGATTCTGTACAGACCTGGAGTCAGTGCCTCTGTACAGTCGGGGAGTCATTGATTCTGTACAGACCTGGAGTCAGTGAAGCTGCAGAGACCGGGTGTCAGTGACTCTCTGGAGACCTGGAGTGAGTGAGTATGCACAGACCTGGAGCAAGTGACGCTGCACAGACCGGAAGTCAGTGAATCTGGACAGACCGGTAGTCAATGACTCGGTAAAAACGTGGAGTCCGTGAGTCTGTACAGTCCTGGAGTATGTGACTCTGTACAGACCGGAATAAGTGATTCTGTACAGACTGGAGTCAGTGACTCTGCACAGACCGTGCGTAAGTGACTCTGTACAGACCTGGAGTCAGTGACTCGGTACAGGCCGGGGAGTCAGTGAATCTGTGCAGATCGG